>NW_028318234.1:624444-936666 GCF_062004578.1 Staurois parvus
GCGCACGCAGGGCGCACTTTCGGCACATATGTCCTTTTTTAATAGAACGCAAATGTGCGGCCGCTCGGCGTCTAGGCCCAGACGCCGGGAGGCCGCACATTTGCGTTCGGCAGGCGTGAAGAGGTTAAGATGACTGCATTGTCAATGTGGGTATAATTAGTTTTATAAGGTCCGGGTAATGTTTCTGCATTAACTGCTTCCCGACTGCCCTATAGCAGAGCTACTGTAGCAGAGCAAAATTACTTATATATACACATGATATACGCCATTGGCGGCTACAGCTGTCAATCACCAGGTCCCGGCTGGAGATTCCCCGCTGGCACCCAGCGATCACTGAGGAATACTGACAAGGGAGAGGTCTGTATGTAAACAATACAGATCTCTCCCCTGTCAGCTCCAGCGTGCTGCTTTGTATTGCTCTGCATATCAGAGCAATACAAAGCAGCATGCTTACATAGTAAAGCACACACAGACAACATAGTAAAGCAGCACACTATTAACCCTCTGATCGCCCCAGATGTTAACCCCTTCCTGCCCAGTGCCATTAGTACAGTGTCAGTGCTTTTTATTAGCACTGATTACTGTATTGGTGTCACTGGGGATGTAAGTGGCAGTTAGTCAGTTCCCCCCAGTGTCAGAATGCCCACTGCAGTCCTGCAATAAGTAGCTGATCGCTGCCATTACTAGTATAAAAAAAAAAAAAAAAATTCCAGTATATATACCGCCATTTGTAGACGCTATAACTTTCACATAAACCAATTAATTTACACATACTGGGATTTTTGTTAGTAAGGACATGCATCAGAATACATTTTGGACTAAATTTATGATGAAATTAGATTTTTTAAATTTTCCTACTGTATATGTTTTATAACAAAAAGTCATAAATATTGTTTTTTTCAAAAGTTTTGATCTTTTTTTGTTTATAGCGCAAAAAATAAAAAATGCACAGGCAATCAAATACCACCAAAAGAAAGCTCCATTTGTGGGGGAAAAAAGGACATAAATTTAATCTGGGTGCAGTGTTGCATGACTAAATCCTCAGGAGGCCAAATGGTTAACAAAGTAAGCCTTTAAGACAATAACAAAGAAAAAAAATAATAAGCATTCTAGTCTGTCACATGACAGCTGGCAGGGATGAAAGTGCATGATCAGTAACTTAAGTTCTGCTTTTTTGGGCGGTTTTGGCAGAACGTGTATCATGTGACCTTCCTCTGGTATCACTTGACAGTGCAGTTCATGTGGATTGGGACAATAGCCTGTGGTAACAACATTATTACAGTATTGCAAAAATGATAAAACATTCACATAGAAAGCAAGGAAGTGCCGATGACAGCAATTTTCTTAATTTTGCATGCTGTGAGCAGAAAGTATAATAGAACATATTTTATCACATCATATATTCTACTTGCAGTCCTGGGGACTTGGTTTCGAAGGAGGAAACCGAAAAGGTTCTCAAGCTTTCCTGTTTTGCTCCCGACCCGCCAGCCTGATTTTGCACTCTTCAGCTTTAGTAAATAAACCCTTTGTGTGTGTGTGTATATATATATATATATATATATATATATATAGTTAGCACATCCCCCTGGCAGTACTAAGGTCGTTGGTTCGAATCCCAACCACGACACCACCTGCCTGGAGTTTGCATGTTCTCCCTGTGCCTTTGTGGGTTTCCTCTGAGAACTCCGGTTTCCTCCCACAATCCAAAGACATGCCAGTTGGTTAATTGGTTCCTGTCTAAATTGGCCCTAGTATTTGAATGTGAGTCAGGGACCTTAGATTTTACACTCAGTGAGGGTTTGAGACCAATGTGAATGTACAATATATATATACACATGTAAAGGGCTGCGTAAATTGATGGCGCTATATATGTACCTGTAATAAATAATAATAAATAATTTTATATATATATATATATAATCATAAGAAGATTTTTTTTCTCTGGTGATTTATCAAGTTTTACCTTGTAATCCATGTATTTTAAGTATTGTGATTACCTCCTGTTCTAGGGTGACAACACTCGCACACTGCCCTGCAATGCACTGGTGATGTTGTCATACTTCTTTGTGGGAGAAGCTGTGCAGAGTTTCCAGGTTAGGTAATACTGGTAACCACATGAAAGGTGTTTTAGAAACAGATAGTGGAATTGTATATGCACAAGAACCCTGCAACCCCATGCGCGCAAGAATGTCTGCCAAGAAGTGTTCCATACTGGAGAAAATGTATAACTTGAGGCTAATGTGCATCTTTTGCCCCCAATATACATATAGTGGGCTTTTCCTAGGATACTGGATACATAGCTGCTGTTCAAGTATACAAATATTTGCATCAGCAAGTACAATATGCACAGATCTGAGATACAGACGGACCATCCAATGGCACCTGAGCTGGTCCGACCCAGCTGCATCATAGGTTGCTATCAGTATGCTGTATTTGAAAATTTGGATCCAGACGGGTGTCATGATTACCTCTCATATTGAAGTTCAAGCCTCCGACCCTTCACCTGTAGCTGCGTCCGCAGCATCATCGCAGACCATGGCACAAAAATAATTTGCTCTCTTATACACTAAATTTGTGTGTGTGTGTGTGTGTGTGTGTGTGTGTGTGTGGAGTGTTCGCCACAATTCTTAAATGAAATACCAAGATTTTTTATATATCCCTCATATTTTATCAGCGACATTAGTATATCGTATTCATAGTCTGGTTGTATCCTTATTCTTCTTAGGATTAGATTTATATGATAAGTAATATGTAGTCTATCACCCTTTGAAACGTTTCTTTAAGACTTTCTTATAGACCTTTTTCAAAAATCTGGTTGTCACATTTTTGGCTTCTTCCTCAAATTCTTTCGGTTGGCTAAAATTTCTGTGCACCACAAAAATTGTCCTACCAGTGGTCTTGACTAAAAACTCCCCATATGTAATGAATGTTGGTTTGCTGAACAATTTGGTTAAAATCCTGTCATCTCCGGTCCAAAAACATAGTCTTCTTTTCATCATAGGTACTGGTAAATTT
Organism: Staurois parvus; assembly: GCF_062004578.1. Lineage (NCBI taxonomy): Eukaryota > Metazoa > Chordata > Amphibia > Anura > Ranidae > Staurois > Staurois parvus. The sequence goes on from NW_028318234.1 coordinate 627,460, forward strand.
CAATATAACTTCTCCCCCAATAATTCAACAGTCATGTACTGCCTTCACTGTACTTATCCATAGGATCAGAACATCATTGATGTACCTATATTAGGTTGGGGCACATATAATACCCATTGCTGCTCCCTGTGTTTGACAATAGAATACATCATTAAACATACATTTGTTGTGTTAACAATAAGTTTCTTGTGGTCACATTTTCTTTGGGTTTGTATGCAAACTTTCTAAATTACTTCTAAACATAACTGATGGAGAATGGAGTTATAGATGTGTATATGTAGTATAGGATGTTAGGTTAATTTTTTATTTTGTTTTGCTCCGTAATCAGAGGAGCAGTGATCACTTGCCTTAGTCTGCTCATGGTTTCACAGGCTAGGAGCTCAACAGAAGCTTCCAGAGCTCAGGGTGGGAAATTTTAATAAGCCTGAATATTTAATATGCCATGGCAAATCCCTGGGGAGGTGTGCCCAGAAGGTGGTCTGAGAGGTGGTAAATAGCTTGAAGGCTTAAGGAGATTGTCTTTTTCCCTGCCAGGGTTGGATCTGTGGGCTTCAGGGGGATGTTTTCCCCTGAAGAAGTTGTGGAATGCTGGACTTCTCCATCAAGGGATCCAGTCTGAGGATGTAGCTGCTCTAGGACTTGTGAGTAGAGATCTTGACTGACCCCTACAACAGCACAGTCCAAGAGACTTGCCTCATGGTCCACTCAGCTATGAGACTGTAACTATTCCAGAGCTGTCTCATGGTCCCCAAGTTATGAGAAAATAGGCTATTCTGTAAACTACCTCATGGTTCCAAGCTGTGAGAGCTAGAGTATGATTTTGGGAAGAGTGTTCTCTTTTTGGAGTATCCTATGCCCCTTATCCCTCTCCTGATGAAGTTATGTAAGCAATATATCTTAAAAAGACATCCCCTAGTCTGTTTAATGGAGCCGGAGTGGATGGACTGTTTTTTGTGTGACTGGCAGCAGCTGTGTAAAAAGGGGAGAAACCGTCTGATTCTCAGCCACTCCTTTAGGGGTAGCGCTACAAGTATATGTGTTCAAAGACAAGGATCCAGAATACAAAAATTCTGCATTCCAGAACCTTGTCCTTGAGCAGTCAGGGCCCTAGAAGAACGTGTCAAGGAGCACCAAACAGCTATAAACTTGGCCCACTCCAGTAGCCACACACCATTAACAGCTGCAAATGCAAGTAGACTTGTATTGAAATGCAAATCAGAGGTAAATTATATTCACTGCAATGAATGTGGGGAAGTAGTACCCAGAACCTCTCCACTTGCTATTTATGAGGACAAATGTTGGAGCAGCTGCAGACATGTCTGTGGAGATCATAAATAACAATGACAAGAACTTCTCATCTGATAAAAACTTCCTTCTCAGCAGTTTTCATCTATCAGTTAATTTGTTCACTCAGCTGTGTACAAAGTTCAGTCACAGAAGCCCACATAGCATAAATTAGCATGGAATAGATAATTAAAGATTACCAGCATCAGGTCAAGTCTTCAGGGCTAGTCATCCTATTATACACCTTCAGTGGTAGAGAGTCCCTTTTTTAGCAACAAAATGTTTAAACAAATGGCAGAGGCTTCACTTTACCATCATTCCATATAGTCCTGAGTGACAAAATCCATCAGGTTTACAAGAACATGGTAGCATCCATTTGATGGGCTACAATGGGCAGCACTATATTTTTTCCTTTTCAGCTGGTGTTTAAAGCTGAACTCTAACCAAACAATAGATTACTGTGTTGAAAATAACATATATGAATTATTTTACCTTTCAAAGGATTTGTATTATGTCTATCCAGTCCTGAGATTTATACAGTCCTGACAAATGACATAGCCAGGCTGAGTACCAGACTGCTTCTACCACAGATAAGCAAATCAGATAGGCCTCATCTTTGCCCCCAGTCAATGCTACTGTACAGAGGATTAAAGAGGCTGAAATCAGGTCCAATTCAGGTACTTATAATGGTTCCATTTAAATAAATTTTAATGTATATTTATCAAAGATTGCACCCAATTTTTGCCCAATATTTACTTAAAACTAGATGTGCATGCTATATATTAAACCAAAATAGTAGAGCTTCACCCACAACTTGCCCCAAGATTCAGACAGTGAAAATTACATTCCATGACATTCAATGACTTCTGTTCTTCGATAAGAAAAGGTTTTTACTGTAACATACAGCACACTTCTGTGCTCATATCGGCCCGCATGCCTTTCAACACTGAATGGTTGCGTTTCTTTTTTTTTGGGGGGGGGGGGGTTATGGGACATCTTACTAGTTCACCATACGTGTGGGTGTAAAACCATATTGGAAATTCGTTGTTGTTCAAATAGGATTTTGGGCAGGGAATAAGGGGGGGCCAGTGGTGTATTACGGTTCTGTGCTGTCCTAGGCAACACAAAAATACACCCCTGCTCTCCACCAAGTATAGACCACCCCCTCTCAGTAAGTACAGACCCCTCTCCATCAGTATAGACCACCCCCTCTCAGTAAGTACAGACCCCTCTCCATCAAGTATAGTCCTCCCTCAGTACAGACCCCCTTTTCCACTAAGTACAGACCCCTCTCCATCAGTACAGACCCTGCTCCCTCAGCACAGACCCCCCCTCCACTTGTGCTAGTAGGGAGGTGGGGGGATCTGCCCAGGAACAATATAAGAAACTTGGTACAGATCTCAGATCAGCACAGACATGCACAACGGTATCTCTCCTCCTCTTGTACATGTAAACAGCGGAGGAGAGGGAGGCAGCTTTGGTGCAGTCTACTGGGAGCCATCCGGGGACAGAGATGCGGATCAGTGTCATTGGTGCGGTGTCAGCACCTGTGCCCCTGCCGATGGGTGCCACCCTAGTTTGGTCTATACCCCCTGCCCCCCCATAGCAATGCCACTGCCCGCACAGACAATGAGCAGAGCTGAGCTCCGGCCGCTCCCAGTTTCAGCACTTCGATCACTCTGATCAGTGGAGGCTCCTTCCTCGCCCGGCACCTCTTCTCTACTGGCTCTGACCTGGCTGTGTGTGCCCTGCAGATAGTGGCTCCTGTGTGCACTGCCACGTCCTGTGTCACTTCTGACGAGGGGTGGCGCTGCCCCCCTGAAAGATGCCACCCAAGGCAAACACCTTGTTTGCCTTGTGGTAAATACGCCCCTGAGGGGGGACATGCTCTTCCTTCCTCTCAAAGTTACATAGCCTCTAAAACCAGTTCACTGGTGACCACCTACTTGCCCTACATGAGGAGACATATACTATAGCTAGTATATAGGTTCTTTGCTGCAGGTGCCAACGATCCTGGTGCCCATCAGCACCATGCATTAATCATTTGGAAAGGGATCAGCATAACAGGGAGGCTGCATGCTCACAACTCCCTTGTTATGGGGATCCCAGCCTATATGCCTGGTTAGCTCTGGAGTGAGGGGGATGTTTAATGTTAATGTTAACTGTGACAAAAAAAAATAGTTCTAGCATCATGGAGAGCAATTGGTGGCAGATTCACCAACAAGCTATGGGAATCTTTACTGATACCGTGCTTTTGAGATTTTATAGGTAGTCGCCAGTAGCTCCATTTATCCTTATCTAAACATTAATATAGCCACATAAAAATTGTGCAATTCAGGGTGAATCCTGCCGTGTGTCACTTAGAATAACTATATAAGTACCTGAAATAAATAACTATTAATTATTTATTAAGTTAAATGGCTAGTACATCATCAATAAATATACCCCTTAATGATTTTTTTTAAAATTGCATAATAGCATGCATTCATGTTTTTAACATCCTCCTGGAGATCAGCTTTAAAAACAGCTAAGAAAGAATGTAGGGATGATCTTTAACCTGCTTACATCAAGGCAGACCTAGTCCCAGCTTTCGAGGCACAGTCAGCATGTTATTATGGGGCATCATTGCATGGAATTAAATTTTAGCCTAATTTGAACCTTTTAATTAGTAGGACACAAGCATCTTACCTTTGCTAATTACACTATTTTTAGTTTATCCCTTTCCTTTGTAAATAATGTAATATTTCATGTAATTAATGAGGCTACAGCTCTTGAGTATCCTCAAAACCAATTGGATATGTTGTATATTTTTTCCTTATTAAATTTCCGTACTTCTGTACAGGAAGGGGATCCCTGTGGCACAGATCCGCTCCCATTGCTATGGGAGACAGACTGCTGGTGGAAGGAGTGCTGACAACATCCTCCTGCTAGAGGCCATTCCACCTGTGACAGGCACAGGCACACAACAGGCTGCATTCACTGACTGTAGACTTCTGTTACCCAGGGCAGCCATTTACTATCTTCATACCCCAATGTGCTAGTGACCCAAAAACTGTAGAAAGGCTCCAGTTACTTGTATTATACTCCTTTAAATAACTTCAGACCAGGCAGAAGGCACAGTTTCAATGCTTTACTTATGAAAGACACCAAGGATACAAAGTCTATAATAAAACAGTTATTTTCCGTACATCCCTAATCCTAACTCAGGTCCGGCACACATGCAAAGATAGAGTATAAAAAGGTCCATCACTGGCATTTTCCAGTGGTTGGTGTCTTTGGGGCAAACCCCAGGTCCAGATGACCTCCTACATCATGGCAGGCTCCCAGAAGTTAGCTTCAGACTCTCTTTCCACAAGCCCAGGGTTCTCTGTTCTGGACCACTGTCCCTATTTTGTATCACAGGACCAGTGGGTCGGACCCAAATAAACATGCCAAGTAAAGCTCCCAGGAAAAAACATTAACTCTAACCCTCCCATCTGGGGCAGTGCCTAACTAGCTTGATTGAAATCTGCCTACAAACCTTAAATCTTAACACTAACCCTCAACTCTTAACAGTAACCCTTAACCAGTAACTCTAACCCTCAAACCCTAATTCTAACCCCCAACTCCTAACACTGTCAACTCTTAACACTAACCCTTAACCCCTAACTCAAACCCTCAAACCCTAACTGTAATCCTCAAACCCTAATTCTAATCCTCAATTCCTAACACTAACCATCATCTCCTAACTCTAACTCTCAACCCCTAACTCTAACCCCCAACCCCTAATTCTATCCCTCAACTCCTAACTCTAACCCTCAACCCCTAATTCTATCCCTCAACTCCTAACTCTAACCCTCAACCCCTAATTCTAACCCTCAACCCCTAACTCTAACCCCCAACTCCTAATTCTAACCCCCAACTCCTAACATTAACCCTCAACCCCTAATTCTAACCCTCGACCCCTAACTCTAACCCTCAAACCCTAATTCTCCTAACTCTAACCCTCAGCCCAAAACTCTAACCCTCAAACCCTAATTCAAACCCCCAACTCCTAACTCTAACCCTCAACCCCTAATTCTAACCTTTCAGCAAGAACCTGTATTCCTTGCACAAAATATGCCAGTGTGAATGAAACCTGAGAGCGTCACATCACTCTCATTGAATATTGGGTCAGTAAAACAAAGATCAGAAGCTAGATAGGGCTGTAATAAATGTTTTTCTTGAGTTAATTTTGGCAAAGACACATTGTAAATATTTGCAGAGTGATGTGAATTTGCAAGGCTGAATGCTTAGATAACTGCCCTCTATAACCCAGTAAGGTGTATCATACACTTGTTGATATGCGAGGAGATGGAAGAACGTAATCTCACTTCCTTATGTTAGACAGATACATTTCCACTGTAAACAAAGTTGATAGCACAGCAGTTCATAACCATTAGTAGAAGCTGACCTTGCGATGAGGAACTGTTGCAGAAAAGCAGATTGTGTACACAGGACAAAGCAGGGCAAGGTTCATCTGAAAATGTTGAACAAGCAAAAACTAGTGGATCAGGCCACTGACAACTCCTATATCAGTTATGGGTGGATAGTGTTGATGTAAATTGTACGGGAGTCCTCTTCTAGCTTTCTGAGGCTGTAGTGATGCGATATCGACACTGCAGAGGTTTACAATAAATGAAAACCCCACAGGTAATGTCAGACCAACAATAATGGCTAAGGCAGATAAAGCAGCTTAGAAAATCAATGGAAAATGTCTCGCCAGCTGAGACAGAGATAAGAAAGCGATTTAACCGATCAGCATCCAAAGGAAACCAAACAGATTTATTGAACTTTTAATTTTGTTGCTGCCAGACCAGTTTTACATTTTTTTTCATATTTTAGGTCCAAACATTACCTAAGATGACCCCACGTGATATATTTTATGAAAGCAGAGGACCTGTGAAATAAATAGATGGTAGTTCCAAATTTTTCTGTTGTGCAACCCACAATATCTAAAATTGTATAAATCCAAAACTGGTATAGAGGCACTCATGGGTCTTGCAGTGGAGGTAGATCAAAAACAGCAGTGTATTTATTGTCAACGTTTTGATGAAGCTTAGCCTATCTTTCTCAAGACGTCTTGATTGACTAAGCTTCATCGAATTGTTGATAATAAATACACTGCTGTTTTTGTTCTACCTCCTCTGCAAGACCCATGAGTGCCTCTATACCAGTTTTAGTTATAGAAATTTCTTTGTGGGTGACCACCTGGGAATTTACTTCAGATATGTATATATACAAAGAAAAAAAAAGGGTGTTTTTTAACCTCTTTTGATATTAAAAATATACCGGATTTACACTATTGGAGCATTTTTTTGTTTCATCTTAATATATCAAATGCAAATGAGAGATGACCCATTAGGAAGGTGCCAAGCTGGGTGGTGATCCCCTTTTGGATTGACAACATATAAATACTGTCTGATTTCTTATATTAGGGTCACAGTCTCTCATCTGTTATTTTATTTCACTCACTTGGTGAGTCACATATATGGAATTTTGGACTTTAATCTCACTTTGTTTATTTCCATGAGTTTTTTTGTCATTTATTTTTATGTAGCGCTGCACAAGTTGGTTTATTATTTAAAAACAAAAGAGTGGTCCGGCGAGCACTTATGAGCAATCAAATAGGAGCAGCTGATACACTAAAAAGGAAACCTAAAAACCTTTTAGAAATTTCAAAATGTAAAAAGTGCAGCGCTAATGGACAATATACACGTGAATATGCCGGAGGCTGACCAAACCTCATAGATATCAAATGAACTAATAGTACTGTCCAGACTTAATCATATACAGTTCTCCGTTAATATAAGATGGATTCAAAATAGGTGACTTCGTTAATCCTGGTGAGGCATGAACATGGTGTCGTGCAGGAAATGTTAAAAATGCGCACTCACCAGATGCGCATTATATAAGCGCAGTGATCTAAGCCAGAGGTCCCCTCTTGTCCTGGAAAAGGTGCAGCTCACACAGGATGAATTCTCTCTCAGTAATGGGATGTTGCCTTTAGAGGTCTTTTCTAGTGGTGGGGCTGCAGTGGGGGTCAGCAAAATTAATCACCCTCCTCTGCGCCTCAGGGGTAGTCACCATAGGATCCTAGGGAGATTAAATGCTCGGCGTGGAGAAAAAATCCCCCTAGGAGCCTATGGTGACTACCCCTGAGGCCCAGAGGAGGGTGATTAATTTTGCTGACCCCCACCACAGCCCCACCACTAGAGAAGACCTCTAAAGGCGACATCCCATTACTGAGAGAGAATTCATCCTGTGTGAGCTGCACCTTTTCCAGGACAAGAGGGGACCTCTGGCTTAGATCACTGCGCTTATATAATGCGCATCTGGTGAGTGCGCATTTTTAACATTTCCTGCACGACACCATGTTCATGCCTCACCGGGATTAACGAAGTCACCTATTTTGAATCCATCTTATATTAACGGAGAACTGTATATGTTTAAGTCTGGACAGTAATATTAGTTCATTTGATATCTATGAGGTTTGGTCAGCCTCCGGCATATTCACGTGTATATTGTCTAATAGCGCTGCACTTTTTACATTTTGGTTTATTATTTACTTCAAACATACCGAGTGCCGTGGCTACCCTTGGAACTGTTTATAACTAAAACTGTACGAAGGCAATGCTTTAAAAACATTTACAGCTCATAAATATAAAGTTAACTGTAAGTAAATGTCCTAGACTTGGCCCTGAAATTATTCCAAGAACTTTGGCACGCTTAGTGATACCAAAATGTGCTGTGCACATGGTGTTTATGTATGCACAGGAGAGCATTAATCTAAATTTTTTTCAAATTTATTTTATTCAATTTTTTTTTTACTTAATTTATTTTTTACGCAAGTGATTGGCATATGCATGAGTACAGACTCATACAGCCATGGGTGGCTCTATGTGCCGCCTGTGACTCTCTGGATGAGGGAAAGCGCTGGGAATTTTAGTCCCTAGATTTCTGTGTACATGAGGCCTACTTTGCTTTGGTCTACTCAAAGAACAGGTAGAGGAGGAGAGAAGAAGACATAATTCAGTAATGCCGATTAACAGGTTAGCAACCCACGCATCACATGCTGACTCTGGTCAGTCATTGTTTTTCCATTTCAAACAACAATGTATAATCTAACGTAACTGCAAGCTGCCCAGCTCTAGGCACCTGCACAGTTTCCATATTACAGTTATTACTGCTATCCACTCGCTGACACCTTTAAAAACAGTAATTTCTGAAATTTTCTACAAAAACATTGATTAAGAGTAAACAGACTGAAAGGAAAGGCCACCTAAAGCTCAGTGGTTTTATGGTAATCACTGGCCGCCAGCTGTCTTTGATTCCCAGGTACAGGTTTTGTTTCCCGAAACGTGCATTCTGGCACAAGCTGTACTCACCTTCCGCTTGGATGAATTCAATCAGACTGATGCAAAACTAGATTAGGATCAAGCACAGCTCCTGCCAAAAAGAGACCTGCTCTTCAACTTATATTAGAAGGACAATATTGGATCGATTATTGAAAACACATTTTTTAAAAGGTAATCTATTGGTTTTTTTTTATTTTTTTGTAAGTATACTGGTAAAAGAAATTAGTTTGGTGTAAATTTTATCAATGTGTAATTGCTTTAACACCTTGTTTCTGTTTATAGAATGTAATAATATACAGTATGTACCGTATGTATGAATGCAGCCATAAGTGATAATTAAATATGTAGTGCTACCCCCACAGGGGCCGCTTGATGACGCTTGTCCCCAGTTGTTGCTTGAACTTGCAAGTGTCACATACCTGATGGTAGAACCTGAGATGTAGAGGACGGCCTCCCTTGCTGGCTTAGGGGCCCTGGTAAAGTGACAGGGAGTGCCGGAGCACAGAGGTGCACAAGTGCCTGATAGGACTTCTGTGGGAATGATGTTCATCAGGGATGTAGGAGCTGCTGGATGATGGCACACTGGCAGAAGTGCAGGGATGGTTAGGCAGCTGGTGCTCAGGCAGATGTGCAGGTGCAGGATACTGGCAGGGTACGCTGGTTAGGAGAAGGATCAGCGTAAGCAAGGTCAGGAGGTCCGGTTCAGCAACAAACGAGCAAGTCAGACAGAATCGGCAGCCAGAAGAATAGTCCGGAGGGAAGGCAGAGGTCGAGGCAGGTGGCATTCTAGTGAGGTCAATGACAGATCAGATCAGTAATAGGAAAACAGGTAGCAGGATGCACAGGGGTAAAGACCAAATGGCATTGAGGCAGAGTCCCAATTCAGTTTAAATAGCCCACCTGGTGCCAAAGTGCCGTCACGCATGCACACTCGTTGACTGGCCGTGAATGGAGCTGAGAGGAGCCTTGCGCCCGCGCATCTCTATGCACCCTCCTTGACAGCAAGCCTCCTGACACCTCTGACACTCTGGGTTTAGTAACACCTTTATATTAGGCTTGTTCAAAAGAGTAGACCACAGAATAAAGGTTTAGGAGGTACATCCCCAGTAAATGCATAAACGCAAAACACTGATAAAATGGAAATTACCAAATAGCAACAGTTAACAGATTATACAGTCACAAATGGTATGCTGTCACTTTGTAACCACAACACCAGCAGCAGGAGGTGGAAGACAAATCTCCCTCTGGGTCGCTGGCATCACAATAGGGAATGCAAAGAATTATGGAAAAATGGGCATAGACACCCTAATTTGAAAACCATGGCTAAGATGCGAAGAGGTCCCTTTAAAGCGGAGTTCCACTCACGCTGTCAAATAATAAAAGTCAGCAGCTACAAAAACTGTAGCTGCTGACTTTTAAAAAACACACACTCATGTGTCCCTTGGTCCTGTGGTGTGTCCCCTGCAGCCTGTTTTACCGGCCGTCTTCTCTCCCTGGGCACCGGCCTCTTTAGTGTGGGCACCCGGCTGTGACAGCTTGTGGCTTCACCGCCGGGTGCCCACTGCGCATGCGCGAGTAGCGCTGCACTTCCTGAATGGTCCTGTAGTCTTCTGGGACCTGTCACATGTCCCAAAAGACTATGGGGAGGGAGGAAGGGGGGACACCTTTCACTTTCGATCACCTAAGCGATCGCAGTGGAAGTGGAAGCAGGTACCTGTAAAATTAGGGTAACCCCTCCCTCCAAAGGTGCAAATCCTTAATGGGGAGCAGGGGACCAGTCTTTAAGCGGAACTTCCCCTTTTGGGTGGAGCTCCGCTTTAACTAGAAATATCACCTTGAGTCCTGAGATGTTTAAAGATCCTGATGTGATAGTAACTGTTGTCTTCTGCTAACAATGGTGGGGCCCATATACAGTAGTGAGTAATGGTAATGCAATGAAGATAACATATAGGCTATGATAAACGCTCGAAGCAAAGTTCTCTTGGTACTGAGGTGTAAAGGTGTTTGAATGCAATGTCTCTAGAGTGTTGCCAAAAAGAGTTTGGGAATCCACCCTGTCACCAATCCCATGGATAGCAAAGCCTCCTAGGAGCAGGGTTCTTGCACAGGCTCTTGGTTGCTCACAGAGAAGTTACCTCCTGTCAGCGTGGCAAGCAGAGGTGACTTCCTGACGACTGGATAGATGCAGAGAAGCTGATACGATCCTGGTGTGGCGATAGGTGTCACCACTGTGCTAAACTGGTATTCAGAGTCCTGCAGTAGTAGCCAGCTATCTGTGTCTGGAAGAGAACGGTAGTCCTTCTGTGTTCAGCTCTGAATGCTGCAAGAGAGTGAGCCAGTCCCTTACTGTAGAATATATTTGCTCTCCCAGCAACCTTGTGGTTCCCCAGTTCTCTGACAGTTGTAGTTCAATCAGCACTCAGAAATACAGTATGTGTTGGCTATAGGACTACAGGCCCCATAATCCCCTGCTGTCAGAAGAACTGGATCCACTCTGCTAACAGGAAGTGATGTAGCAGTCCCAGTACTGGGCACTAGGAGGAAAAAGGGTTAACATAGTTGTCACGGATCCACCCACACACACACGCCCACAGCGACTAGCTAACCGAGGCGCACACGTGCAGCAGTGACTTGGGGTAAGAGGGAATAAAGGGGACTTAACTTTGAATATATAAAACCATATATAAGATCAGCCGTGATATCCCTTCACAGCCCGCACTACCTTTTGGCCACCACCAGATGGAGACTCCACTCCAATCCAGCTGGTTGACCACACACTGGCAGATACAAATTTTATATACAATCTGGTGCACTGACTAGAGTTGAGGACCAGCTTAGTAATTACACACCCTTCTAAGGTCCCTCCAGCTATCCTACTGCTTAAACCCCAGTGTTAATCACTCTTCCACTGTCCACACCCCCCCACACCAGACACACCACAAAAGGTAGCCTGCCACCACCCAGCAGTTTATCCGCAGAACGGTCTGCTGAGACACCCCACACACACAGATCTCCGTCTGGCCGATCTGGTACCTTTTACAATCTGCACGCACTCTGCCCACACACAGTGCAATTGCTTACAGATTGGCAATGAAATTGACCGAGCGTTTAAAAGCACTAAAATACAATACAATCTAATCTAATCCAATCTAATCTCTCCAATCTAATCTCTCTGAAGATATGAGCACGTGCTTAAATCCACATAAATCACTAATTAATTTCTAAGCTTTAATTTCCCAAAAGTTGGCAGTGCATAAAATATGTACAAAATATAAAAAGTTACAGAAATACAAAAAATACAAGAAGACACACAAATGACGATTCACTATAAAATAAAAGGGAATTAAAGACAGTAAAAGTAAAACTTTACCAGGATTTACCCTGTGACTGGAGCAAGTCAGAAAAGTCAGCAATCCGTTGGTCGATCAACCAGCTCCATACAAATCACAATGTCCCAATTGCCGGGTATTCCATTTATGGGGATATGGACGTAGGCGGGACATTAGTCCTCGGCCAATTGACCCTGGGGGGGTGTTCCTGTACCTGCCCACAGGATGTTCTGGGTGCTGACCTGCCCAAGTTCAATCGGGCCAAGACTGGCTTGAAACACCAAGTCGGGGATTGGATTTCCAACCCCAGTACATCAGTCCGATCGCGACAGTACCAAACACCATTCGACTGTCGCCATCCAGCGCCACCTAACCATTTCCTGCATTTTCCTGGCCTTCTACCTAATCCACAAATATGTTTTTTAGGTGTCGGTGTGACGCACAGGGTGCACTATTAGAAGGAAGTATTTTTCATCTCTCTGCAACTAATATTTTAGCTTTTATGAGGCATGAAACATACTTCTTTGATGTATGTATATTCCTTTTAGAGCTTCCAATGTCAGGTAGACAACCTGTCTGCAGTCATTTCCCTAGAAGGTGACAAAACCTTATTAGCACTTAGGTGTCACATCCAGAGGAAGCTGGAAGTCTTTTCAGATGCTAATTGCTGACCCTCTGTGTCTGAGTACCTCTGCCTGAATACATCTTTAATGACAAGGACTGAAACTATTTACGATTACATATTGCTACTGATCACATCTTATCTACTTAAATCTGTACATTTATGTCACATGTACATTACAATAGTCTCATCTGTAAATGTCCCTGAATGACATTATGATATAGCCAACACCTACTACAGTTATGCATCCTTTGTTTCCTGTATGCAATACTACACCATGCTTGTACTTTACTGATCCTCCGCACAATGCAAGTTTATAAGTTAGTTGACTCATAAAAAACAATGTAACCCTTTGTAGCTGGTATCTCATTTGAAAGGTTTAGGAATATGTAAACCCAACATTTCATATTCCTGATATGTGCCTCCTGTACCATGTGCTTGTATGAAAAAATATCCTGTTATCTTTGTATTGCTTCCTTTGTGTGAAATGCCTGGTTTAACTGCCGGTCCCTCTGCTTTCCTGTTAAAAACTGACTACACTAGGCTGGAGAACACAGCATGGTCAGTTTATTTATTTTTTTATTACAGGTACTTATACAGCGCTGTCAATTTATGCAGCGCTTTACATATGTATTGTACAATCACATCGGTCCCTAACCCTCAAGGGGTGTACAATGTAAGGTCCCTAACTCACATTCATACATACACATACTAGGACCAATTTAGACAGGAGCCAATTCACCTACCAGCATGTCTTTGGAGTGTGGGAGGAAACTGAAATATCTGGAGGAAACCCATGCAGGCACAGGGAGAACATGCAAGCTCCAGGCAGGTGGTGCCGTGGTTGGGATGTCAGTTCTCTAGCTGTACTGAGAACTCAGCCTTCTCTCCTCCAATGATCAAACATGTCCTGCCCCCCCCCCCCAGAAATTATTCACTGGGAAGACCAGTGTTTCCACCCCCAGGTTTTTCCTTATGCAACTGAGAACAAAGGGAATGTGATCACTTAATAAAAAGGGAGAAAGGTATTTATCATTTTTTTTTACATGTATACACAAATGTTTTGCCTTTCATTTCTATTTTAAATTGAATGAGTTGTTTTTACAAGGTGAGGATTCACATACACTTTAAGCTGAGACAGAGACATTCCATCTAGTATTGAGAGCTCTCCGTAGGAGGTAATCTACAAATATGTAGCACTATGCTAAAATGTGTAAATGTTGTTTTTGTCAAAATAGTATGCTGCAAGAACAGTAGGGTAGCATTGGCTGTGTCTCTTTTAGCCCTGAAGGTTTCCATACACCCCATGCACCCACATTAAGTGTTGTTCATTTTTTAAAGGTTGCTCTAAAAGGTTCCATTACTGAAGAGTCTGGTGTCACATATGTTATTTCAATGCTTGACTCTTGTATACAGGACAAAGGAGACATGCTTGCTGCATAAAAATGTATAGCCATTAAAAACATCTAACAGGGGTAACTAAAATGTCTAAAACCACGCATATAATCAACACATTAACATCTAAGCCTAGTACACATGAGACGAATGTCAGGTGGCATAAGCTGGTTCAATAGAAACCATCCGACATTCAGCCTGTGTGTATGGCAGCCGGTCCGACATAAGCCGGCCAATCAAATGGACATGACCAGAATAGGTCTGCCGATCGGCTCCTGATCAGCGCTCTCAGCCAATAGCCACCTGTCCCATCTGTCAGAACACAATAGCACAGTAAGGGCGTTCGCTGTACTAACATCGGATAGTTAGAACAGCGTTTCCTCTTGAGCTGTCAGGTTATTTTTCGTTCAGCCCACGGGGTCGAACGAAAACAAAAAATAGTAGTGTGTACCAAACTTTAGAGCAGGGGTGCCAAACTGGAGCCTTTGGAATCATGCTTGTAACTGTCAATCTTGCAATGCCTCATGGAACTTGTAGTTTGGCAACAGCAGGAGGGCCGCCAGTTTGACACCCATGCTTTAGACTGTGCTTACAACCTACTTAATTCCTACTTAATTCCTCTCAACTTTATGAGATGGGATAGCGGGACAAGTTTTAACATAGAACATTTAAGAAAAGGAACCTAGCCACATCTCTCCATTATGTAGATAATGACAAATTAAAGAATGGTCCTTTAAAACCACTTTGACAGATAATATTACATTTACTTATACAGATTCCTATACTAGATCTGTAAGGATGAATAAGGGACAGAAGGAACTGGTGTTAAAAGCGGTATATTCCCTCCAATTTAGAGATCCTTTAGAGTTATGCTACAGATTCACCTTACTTTTAAAATGGTTCAGCCACTGAGTAACAGCTAAGGTCTCATTCACATGGACATACCTACCCATACATCTGTATGAGGGGCCATCTTCACTAACATTGGATGAACAAGTACCCTATGTAAATCCATTCATGTCTATTGGAATGCAGCAGCTGCACAAATACAGCTGCTGGTTACAATTGGATAGCAACGCACCTGCACCTGAAAGCTGTCAAATATCAGTCTCTTGCAGTACCTGTACAGCAGTTCTCAGAGTGGTAGAGAGTGAGTAGAAGCAGCACAAGACGCCAGTCTGGCCATTTTTTAAAAAAATTTCTTGGAGACATTTAGGGGTTTATTTACTAAAGCTGAAGAGTCCAGAATCAGACTCCCTTCTGCATAGTAACCAATCAGCTTCCAGGTTTCATTGCCAAAGCTTCATTGAACAAGCTGAGGTTAGAAGCTGATTGGTTTCTATGCAGAAGGGAGTCTGATTTTGGACTCTCCAGCTTTAGTAAATAAACCCCTTAGTGGCAGAGAAGAAGTAGGACGACAGCTCTGAACTGAAGATGAGTTTTGCAGCAAATTCTAGTAATTTTATTTTTGTTTTTATATTTTAAACTAAGGTTCTGATTTAACCTTGCTTCAATACTGTGCATAAAAGCAAATAGTATAGAGGCACATGAGACTAAAGTAGAAATTAAATATAATTCCTTTCAATATTCAGTAAGGTTTTGGAAAAACTGAATGCAGCTTTCATACCGTCATCTTTCTAAGCAATTTTTTAGCATGTAGTGTAACATTTGTATTATTCCATTGGTTTAAGGATTCTGAAGAGCATTCAATGGGTCAATAGTGTCCCTTTTTGACACCCATTTATTTCAAACCTAAAGAGTGGATTATGCTCTCTTGTTTATCAGATCTATATTGGCTTCAAGCAAGTTTGCTTTGTCTGCTGCTAACCAGATTATAATCTGCACAAATCACGTAGCAATTCTAAGAAACAATCACGGTGTTCACATTACAAGCTTGTGTACTCTGACCTGAATTGGTGATAAGAAGGAATAATAATGATGAATATTTAATAATATGTTGCACTGCACAAAACTGGTTTTAACAGTTTATCTCTTAGATTGTAAACTCCAAGGAGCAGGGCCCTCCTAACCCTCTTGTATTTAACTGTATTGTTGCTGTATTGTCTCCCTTTATATTGTAAAGCGCTGAGCAAACTGTTGGCGCTATATAAATCCTGTATAATAATAATAATAACTGAAAAAATTGCAACATTTATGTAAATCCATCCATAGATGGACTGAAATTCAGCTGGTTCAAAAGGAATCGGCTGAATTTCGATCCATCTATGGGCACTTTGGACAGGTTGGTTGTACTGTCAGAATACAATAGACCAACAGTCAGTGTTGAATTGAGCAATTTTCTTTTCTTCAACCTGGCTTAGCTGAAAGTGACCAAATTCATCCGATTTATAAAGAAGACCAGTCTTGGAATATGTCCCCGTTCGAGTTTGAGGACTCCCTGTGAGTTGAAGAAAACTTAACCTTGAAAAGGATGAAAATAACAGCTGGGTCTGTCTGCAGAAGGGTTCTTATTATATATAAGTTCAGACAAGGGAAGTTGGGTTTGTGTGGTTTTTATAAAAGTAGAACTAAACTCTTCCAGCCAAAGAAGCTGCCATCTCAAGCTGACCATAGATGACTCAGCCATCAGGATGATAAAAAGAAAAAAAGAATTCCCCCATCCACACACGTGAGGTGGACAGTGGAATCCTCCTAGCTGCGCTATTGTATTCTGCCAGCAGTGACTACTCCACTGTCAGAATACATAGTCCATTGGCTGCAGGTTATGATCAAACAAAAATTTACCAACATTCCCATTTGAAAGGAGTTGATCATTAGGTCAAATCCTTTCAAAAGGGAACAGCCATAGATGGATCAAAATTCATCCGTTCCTTTCTGGACCGGATGAATTTCGATTAATCTATGGCCAGCTTTAGAGACCGTGATACATATATGACACATGGTCTTGTAGAAGATTCCTTAAAGGACATTTTTTTCTGGGGGTACCCTAAATTCCATTATAACTGTACTATTTGAGATTCCCAAAAATCTAAGGCAAGCCATACATGATTAATTTATTTTGGTTCAACCAGCAGGTTGAATGAAAGAAAATTAATTGATTACCTTATTCACTCATTTAAGGTGAGTGGATAAATCCCTCCTGTAGAGCTATTGCATTCTGACAGCGGGGGGGGGGGGGCTGCTCTGCCATATAATGCCATATCTCTGCAAGTGGCAGTGATCAAGCAAAAAGTTTTCAACGTGCTGGTCATGCATAGAGAGATCAACTTCTGTACAACCAGTCTGTCGGTGGTTCAGTGTTGGGACCCTTACCCTTAATATATTTATAAACAATACAGGGTCTGGGATTAAGAATCCCATTTCAGTCTTTGCAGATGACACCAAGCTGTGCAGTGGAATAACGTCCTTACAGGATGTCTCCAATTTACAAGCCGACCTCAATGCACTGTGTAATTGGGCAACTATGTGGCAAATGAGGTTTAATGTTGATAAATGTAAGGTTCTGCACTTGGGGGCTAAGAATATGCATGCATCATACATACTGGGGGGGGTACAACTGGGGGAATCAATGGTGGAGAAGGATCTGGGGTTCTGGTAGATCACAAGCTTAATAATGGCATGCAATGCCAAGCTGCGGTTTGTAAAGCGAGAAAAATCCTCTCTTGTATTAAAAGAGATATAGACTCCAGAGAGAGAGATATCATATTACCCCGGTACAAATCATTAGTAACATCTGAGGTCATCACAGAGGACAAGGGGGCACTCTTTACGTCTGGAGGAAAAGAAATTTAATCTCCAAACACAGAAAGGTTTCTTCACAGTGAGAGCTGTGAAAATAGACTTCCTCAAGAGTTGGTTCTGGTCAGCTCAGTGGATTGCTTTAAAAAAGGCCTGGATTCCTTCCTTGTTATTATTATTATTATACAGTATTTATAAAGCGCCAACAGTTCGCTCAGCGCTGTACATTACAAAGGGGGACAGAACATGCAACAGTACAATAACAATACAATGCGATACACGAGGGGTTTGAGGGCCCTGATCTTTTGAGCTCACAATCTAGGAAGTTACACATAATATAACTGGATACTAACATTTATAGATACTTATAGTTGATTCAGGGAATATTTGATTGCCTCTCGGGGGATCAGGAAGGAATTTTTGTCCCTGCAGGAGCAAATTTAACTGTTTTTTTTTGCCTACATCTGGATCAACTGTGGGTACAGGATTATATCTTTTTTTTTATGGTTGAACTAGATGAACTTTTTGTCTTTTTTCAGCCAGACTAACTATGTAACTATATATTTGCAAATGTGTGTGACTAAATCCCTGGTTTTTAACGTGAACTGTTAGACAGGGTCAATTCAGTTTTGTTGCAGGCTGGCTGGTAAGTGATCAGGGAAATTATATTTGTTTTTGACATGTGTTGCCCTTCCATGTGCTCCTTGCTGCAAAAGACCAGTTATAGGTTGGAGTGGTTGCCATTTGTTTGCATAGATGAAAAAAGCCAGTAACCAATTAGCAAATGTACTAGTCACAGACATCTCTGCCCTTCCTTCACCTCTAAGCCAGTCTTCCCCTCCTGGACAATTTGGTCTGCTTAGAAGGTCTTGCAGGAAGCTATTCATGTTATCTAGTAGGTGTGAGATGATAGTCTGATTGAAGATTCAGACTATTGTAGCAGACTACAAATGTTGGAATCTATAATCAAAAACACTTTACCATTATTGGTTGCTTAATTTACATACAACTTTCAGCTTCTGATCACTTGTTTTTATTTTCTGCCTGGATCAAAGCAGTGAGGATCTTCTGGTAAGGATTCAAGCACACTGGGACTCTTCGAAACACCTTAATTCCGGCAGGAGAAAAGAAGCTGCAAAAATGCCACATTTTTCCAATTACGTTTAGATGCGTCAAGAGTTTTGGCATATATTATATTCATTTCATTGGCTAGAAAATTCATTTATTCTGACCCTTGAAATGAAAAAATGCTCAAGCGCTAAAAGCGCCTACCATTAAGTTTCTTGAACAAACAAGTGATGGTTTTTTTCTGCCTCTAAATTATTGTAAACACCTATAGCAGGGGTGTCAAAGTGACAGAGGTTCCATGAGGCATTGCAAGGCTGACAGTTACAAGCATGACTCCCAAAGGCAGAGGTATGATGGGACTTGTAGTTCCACCACAGCTGGAGGGCCACCATTTTGACACCCCTGACCTATAGTGTGCATGGAGGGGAGTTTACAGGCAGAGGAAAAAAAGCTCTAACACCTGTAAAAGCAACAGCTTTGAGTACGCATGAGAACTAATAGCTGTTTTCTGTGACTTCTTATCAGGATGTGAAAAGATCAGAGAAAAGCAGAACAAAGATTCAGTATTATCGTACTAATTTAATGAAAGCAGTTAACCATGAAGACAATACAAGAAGGAAAAGAGGTGTGTGTGTGTGAGTAGGGGGGGATTGGGGGTGACAAGTCCCATGGTGACACTTGGTTTAAGCCAGCCATATTTGGATCAAACTTCAACAGGGACTGGACCAGGGACGGACTGACAACTCATGGGGCCCCCGGGCAATAGGGGATCATGGGGCCCCTGTGTCCTTGCCCAAACTAAAAAAAGCCTATGAAAAAGGTACCAGGGGCATCTCATGAGGCCCCCTACTGACCCCGGGCCCTCGGGCAGTGCCCAAGTTTCCAAATGGTCAGTCCGCCCCTGGACTGGACAAATTTAAATCCAAGTATGGGCAGGCTGGTTGTATTGTACACATGTTGATCTTGCAATCAACTTGATCAACCAGCAGGCTGAAAGGAAAAAATTACAGATCCCTGCATCTCCACAAACAATGTTAAAGCAGGAATCTCTCCCACTGAGACATTGTATCCCCTTCATCAGAATACACTGATCAGCATTTGCAACCATTGGCTGCAAGTACTGATTTAATACTGGTTTTCCAACCTGCCAGTTTGACAATCTAACCACCACCATCTTTTGTTGAACAGACAGCCGTTCACAAGAACTGAAAGTCACCTGGTTCTTGCTAAACCGGCTGATTTTCGGCCAATATGTACCAGGCTTTATCCCCAAGTTCCCAGCATGGGAGAGAGAGGAGGTTTAAATGAGTTCAGAATCTCTTAGCAAAAAAAAGAAAAACTCTTTAGCCAAGATCCTTTTACAATAGCCCTACCTCCTAAAGCTGGCCATAGATAGATTGAAATTTGGCCAGTCCCTACTGAACTGTCCGAGTTTCAATCCATCTATGGCCAGCTTTAGGTGATAGGGCTAGTGTGATCCATGTATGGCCACTATGGTTAAACACAAGTCAATCTACTGATCGACTTCTGTTTAAACACCCTGTAGGAAAAAATACATTCAATCAGTGCTCCATGCCATTGCAATACAAAGACACAGCAAGAGGATTCTGCCATCCACCTCGAATGTGTGCATGGGGGAATGAAGTCTGTTTTGTTGAAAAATGTACTCATCTATGACCCGTCTAAATGAACAGCACAGCTGCCAGCTCTGGAACTTGAAGACAACTGAGTGAACAAATAATATGTGAGTCCTGCAGCTATCTATAGTAACTAATCCCCCACCATATGTGATCTACACATCAAACCCACATACACCATCAAACCAGTGATGTGCAAACTCAATAATACGAAAAAAGGCATTGAATCTGTTTAGTGTGAAATATTATTATTATTATACAGGACGTATATAGCGCCGACAGTTTGCTCAGCACTTTACATAATGGAGGGAGACATTACAGTAACAATACAGTTCAATACAAGAGGGATTAGAGGGCCCTGCTCCTTGGAGCTTACAATCTAGGAGAGAGGGGATAGTGGTACAAGGAGTAATTAGCTGTGGGGGATGGAGTGGTAGGAAGAGTAGAGGATTGCAATATTAGCTGGGGTCGGGGTAGGCTTCCCTGAAGAGATGGGTTTTCAGAGTGCTCCTGAAAGTGAGGAGAGTAGGCGATAGCCTGATAGATTGGGGTAGGGAGTTCTAGAGGATGGGTGAAGCCCTTGAGAAGTCCTGGAGACGGGCATGGGAGGAGGAGACCAGGGAACTAGAGAGTAGGAGGTCTTGCGAGGAGTGGAGAGTACGGTTTGGGTGGTATTTAGAGACAAGGTCGGTGATGTAATAAGGGACAGAGTAATAAATGGCTTTATACGTCAGTGTTAGTATACTAAATATATATATATATATATATATATATATATATATATACTATATTGCCAAAAGTATTGGGTCGTCCCTCCAAATCATTGGATTCAGGTGTTCCAAACACCTCCATGGCCACAGGTGTATAAAATCAAGCCCCTAGGCATGCAGACTGCTTCTACAAACATTTGTGAAAGAATGGGTCGCTCTCAGGAGCTCAGTGACTCCAAGCGTGACACCATGATAGGTTGCCACCTGTGCAATAAGTCCATCCGTGACATTTCCTTGCTACTAAACATTACATGGTCAACTGTTAGTGGTATTTTAACAAAATGGTAGCAACCGGTGTTCTGTCCCCACATGAAGGCGAATGAAGGTATATCTGATAATGGCTGTGTAACTTCCTACCTTCGTATCCAAGCAGTGGGGCAGACCGGACCGGCAGATGTTCAGGTTAGATGGATCCAAACGTATACACGGGAATGAAATCAGCGTGGGTTTATTTGGTCCAAAATACAGCGACAAACAGTGATACAATACTGTAAGGTAGTAGAGGTATTGATGCTGTCCTGTGATATCTTTCCTGAGGCTAACTGCTGGTCAAAAACTGATGCCTTCACAAGCCCAGGGTATTGAATGTCCTGTCACACAGCTATATAGCAGATAAAATGGCTGCAGGAAGTGACCAGAACCAAGGCTTGCCTAAAACCACGCCCAGCAGAGAAAACACTTACTAGCTATAACAAAGGCATGCAGCATGCAAATTCTGGCCAGCAGATGGCAGCAACAGATCAAGACATAGAAACAAACATGGTGAAATAAGAATTGGTGATACAATGCACAGTTAAATAACAAATATGAGGGGAACAGCACACTCCCCGTCTGAAATTCCATAAGGGATTTCACTATGACGAATGTCCATAAAATATAAAACAACCTGTAACAAAGAACATGTTAGAATGCAATAAACATAACAATATAGTAGATTCCGAGTTGGAATAGAGAAGAACCACAAAGTTCAAGTTCAGGAGAGTTCACCCAGCAGGAATGTTCTCGATGGGTAGTATCAAAATGAGTTCGTTAATTGGCCTTGCGAATATTTTAAGCTCACCCTTTCTGAAGATCTTCAACTCCACTTTACGGACCTTGCCATCCTTGCTAGGAAGAACCTTTGTAATTAGTCCCATAGGCCAGTCAATCCGTACGGTATGTTGCTCCTTCATTAACACGAGGTCGCCTTCTTTTAGGTTTGGTTTGTGGTGTTGCCACTTTCTTCTTCCTTGAAGAATATTGAGATACTCCTTTCGCCACCTGTTCCAGAAGTAATCAGCTAGGTATTGTACACGTTTCCAGTGTTTTTGGTAGATATTCCCATGAGTAAATTCTCCACTAGGTAATAGCGTAATCTCAGTTTTTTGGGTAAGTAGGATAGCTGGAGTCAGTACGGCTGGTGTTTCAGGATCCATAGATACTGGCACGAGGGGTCTAGAATTGATGATGGCTGAAACTTCAGCGAGAAGAGTGACTAGAGTCTCATGTGTGAGTCTTGAAGAGTTTACATCCATCAACATAGAATTCAAGATGTTGCGTGAGATCCCGATCATTCTCTCCCAGGAGCCCCCCATGTGGGAACTATGAGGAGGATTGAAAATCCAGGTGCAACCCTTTTCCGCCAAGTGATCTTGAATGGATTTGGTGTCTATGTTCAGTTCTCTACAGGCTCCAATGAAGTTGCTTCCACGGTCAGACCTCAACTGTTTCACTGGTCCTCTGATTGCAAAGAACCGTCTTAAGGCATTAATAAGGCTGGATGTGTCCATGGATTCTATGACCTCTAAGTGAACGGCTCGCACACTCATGCAAGTAAATAGTACAGCCCAACGCTTACTGTTTGCGTGACCGCCACGGGTCCTGCGTGCGGACACCATCCATGGCCCGAAGACGTCTAGGCCAACGTAGGTGAAAGGCGGCTCTGTACATAGTCTGTCCGCAGGCAAATCAGCCATTTGTTGGTGTAGTTGTTTTCCTCTAGCTTTGCGACAGTGAACACAGTCATGCAGTACTTGGGCCACATGTCTTTTCATACCTATAATCCAAAGGCCAGCAGACCGTAACTTGCCCTCAGTGATTTGCCTGCCCTGGTGTTCAGTCTTTTTGTGGTAGTGTCGGATCAGCAAGACGGTGATATGGTGTTTGCTGGGAATGATGAGAGGATTTTGATCTGCAACTCTTAGGTGGGCTTGATTCAAACGACCACCAACTCTGAGCAAGCCAAAACTGTCAATAACTGGATTTAAGTTGGCAAGAGGGCTTTTTATTGGAATCTGCTGTTTGTTGTACAAGCACTTCCATTCTACATTGAATTCCTCTTGTTGGACGTGACGTATTATGAGGGACTCACTATGAGAGATGTTCTCCGCAGAGAAGGGTTTATGGCAGACGTGCCAACCGTGACAATCCTTATCTTTGTGAGTATTGTGATAACATTTCGCAATGTGCACTAACCTTGCGATAGTCCTGACGAGTCTCATCCAACTGGAGAAACATTCAAAGCGCTGGCTACCGAGGCTGGAGATTTGCTTTGTTCCAGTGACCAATACACTGACTTCAGCGCGGATTTCTGGATCATTATCCGGATCCTGGATGCTGAAAACTTCCTGTACACATTCGTCTGCCTGTTTTAGCAGAAACTCCGGACCTGTAAGCCAAGTAGAGTTAGTAAAGGAACCTACAGACATAGGTCTAGTGGCATGATCTGCTGGATTAAGTTCGGATGGTACATAGTACCATTGTTCAGGTTTGGAGGACCTCCTGATTCTCTCTATGCGGTTACTGACGTAAACAAAAAATCGTCTCGTCTGATTGTAGATGTAACCTAATACGACCTTACTGTCCGTGTAATACTGAACTTCATCTATGTTGACACCTAGTTCTTCTTGTATGAAGTCTTCAATCTCCACTGCTAACACAGTCCCACAGAGTTCAAGTCTGGGAATAGTATGATCAGGCTTGGGGGCTAATTTAGCCTTACCAAAGACGAATTCAACGTGATTTTGCTTGTTGGGTTCTGTGACCTTCAGATAGGCGACCGCTGCTATGGCCTCTGTGGAGGCGTCCGAGAACACGTGGAGTTCCTTCTTTACGCTAGAAGTAAGTGAGGTTTTAATATAGCATCTTGGGATGTGGATCTCATCCAAAGCACACAAAGATTGCTTCCAGGCTTCCCATTTTTGCTCTTTATCGGAGGGAAGTGGGGTATCCCAATCCTTGATGGTTTCAGAAAGTTGTCTCAGTAGGGATTTACCTTGTATGACGATGGGCGCTACAAATCCCAGCGGATCAAATAGGCTGTTTACCACTGATAGGACACCACGTTTTGTGAATGGCTTGTTTGCACAACTTATTTGAAAACCAAAGGAGTCAGCCGAGAGATCCCATCTGAGGCCCAAGCTCCTCTGCACAGGTGGACTGTCCAGTCCCAGGTTAATGTCTTTGAATCCAGGTGCATGATCACCTCGCTCGAAGGCTCTCATTACGGTTAGGCTGTTTGAAGCAATTTTGTGTAGTCTAAGTTTAGCTTGGTATAACATATTTTGAGTCCTTTTGAGCAGATCGATAGCCGCTTCTTCAGTTGGTAGCGATTTGAGCCCATCATCCACGTAGAAGTCTTTTTCCACAAAGTCTTTGGCATCTGTACCATACTCAGATTCCCCCTCTATTGCAGTTCTCCGAAGCCCGTAAGTCGCTACGGCTGGTGAAGGGCTGTTTCCAAACACATGTACCCTCATACGATACTCCATCATCTCTGCGTTGGTGTCATTGTCCTTGTACCACAGAAACCTGAGGAAATTCCGGTGGTCCTCTCGGACTACAAAACAATGGAACATATGTTCAATGTCAGCAGTGATGGCGACAAGCTCTTTCCTGAATCTCATCAGCACTCCGACTAGGTTATTAGTCAGATTAGGACCTGTGAGAAGAATATCGTTAAGAGATACACCTTGATGTTTGGCGCTTGAATCAAAGACAACCCTAATTTGATTAGGTTTTCGTGGATGATATACTCCGAATGAAGGCAAGTACCAGCACTCGTCGTTCTTCCTTAAGGATGGAGCTGGTTCTGCATGGTTGTTACGGAATATTTTATCCATAAAGACAACGATGTGTTCTCTCCTTTCAGGCTTGCTGTTCATGGTACGCTGAAGAGAGTTAAATCTAGACAGAGCTTGTTCCCGGTTGTTCGGGAGTCTTACCCTGGTAGCTCGGAAGGGTAATGGAGAAACCCAGTGATTGGTTTCGTCTTTAAAGAACTCACTGTCCATTATCTTGACAAATTCTCTGTCTTCTACTGACAAGGCTACTTTATCGTCGTCCTTGGTTGTTTGAAACACTGATCTCCCCAAGTTGTCGGCAAAGAGGGGAGTAATGACGTCAGGTGGTTGTATGAGGCCTGGAGACTTCTCCTTCACCTCATAGTGATGAGGACACGGCTTAATGCAAGTTGTGCGTCCATCTGCACGCACGTACGTTTTGAAGGAGTCAATTCCTGGTTGATCTAAGCATACATTTCCTATGATTACCCATCCCAAGTCCAGTCTCTGGGCATATGGCGCATAGTCAGGACCATTACACTGTTGACGCACCTTGTGTACCCTTAGATTGTCTCTGCCGAGCAGGAGTAGAATCTCGGCGTTGATGTCCATAGGTGGGATAACGTTGGCTAGGTGCCTTAGGTGAGGTTGGTGAAATGCAGCTTCTGGGGTAGGAATCTCATCTCTATGGTTGGGTATTTGATCACATTCGATCAGCGTCGGTAAGGGTATTTCCGTATCCCCACTGACAGGAGAAGCGATGAATCCTTGTGCCCTTCTGCCGCTAGTCTCTATGCGGCCCGAGCAGGTGTTTAAGGTATAGGGTTCGGATGGTCCCTTTATTCCAAAGGCTTCAAAGAATTTAGGACCTGCTAGGGACCGGTTGCTTTGGTCATCAATGATGGCATACATTTTTACTGCCTTTTCTGGTAGTCCCTCTGGGTAGACCTTGATCAGGCATATTCGGGCACAACATTTCTCGCACTGGCCCTCCCCACATACATCCAAGCATGAGCAGGAAACAGCAGTCGCTGCATTAGCGTAATTTTGGGGCTCCCCGCCATGACTTGGAGCAGGACTGGTGGTGACGGCAGTGGGTGAATCTCTGGAGAGTGGGATTGGGTGCATAGCTGAGGCATGTCTTTCACTATGACACTCCTCACACTTGATGACAGATTTACAGTCCTTAGCCATGTGCTCCAATGAAGCGCAGCATCTGAAACATACCCCGAGCTCGGTGAGGATTTTCTTGCGCTCCAGTATGGTTTTGAATCTAAACCCTCTACATTTGTTCAGAGAGTGTGGTTTTTTATGAATGGGACATTCACGATTGAAGGTCTTATCTCCTGATGAGGTGGTGTACTGTTTACCCGTGGGTACTGCAGGAGATGGTAGGTTAGTCTTTCTAACACTCACGCTGCTCTTAAAGTCTCTGTGTTTATGCGTGATGCTTTCATACCTTGATGATGTTGCTGAAGCTGTAGTGTTGAACTCCAGGAAGTCGAGGCTGGGGTCATTCCTCATCTGGGACTGTTCATCGATAAATCTACAGAAGTGAATAAATGGGGGAAAGGTGATGTCATGCTCTCTTTTGTACCTTGAGACTGATGCCGCCCACTTTTCTTGCAGACTGTATGGTAGCTTCACGACAATTGGGTTCACTCCATGAGCTGTATCCAGGTAGCACAGCCCAGACAGACGAGGGTCACCCTTGGCAAGCTCCAGTTCCATGAGCAGATCACTTAAATCCTGAAGCTTCTGGACATCCTTGAGATTGATCCTTGGAACGTTCTGCAGTCTCTTGAATAGGGCCTTCTCTATTGCTTCTGCACTGCCGAAGGTACGTTCGAGTCTCTGCCAGGCGACAGCAAGACCTGCTTCTGCTTGTCCCACATAGACAGTTCTGAGGCTCTTGACACGATTTGTGGAGCCTGGGCCCAGCCATTTGATCAAGAGGTCAAACTCCTGCTCTGCGGTTAGGTTGAGGTTAGCGATGGCGGCCTTGAAGGTTGCCTTCCAAGCTCTGTAGCTCTCTGCACGGTCATCAAATTTTGAGAGACTGGTGTTGGTTAGCTCTCTGCTCACCATAAACCTGGCAAACTCAGACATATCTGATTTCTCACTGCTTGTTGCCATGACGACTTGTGATGCCCCTGGGGCGTATTGGCTGCCTGGCGTGAAGGGGTGAGATGCTTCCGGGTAGAATGATGTAGCTGCAGGGTTAAGCTTTCGTTTAGCCTCTGTATATTGTGATGACTGCTGCTTGAGCTGTGGAGGTAGGCCAGAAAACACCTGATAGCGATCTTTCTGTAACAACCGTCCTTGAGAGGGCACTTCCGGGTAACGGTTATTAGGTTGCTCGGGTGCTGTGGGTGGCACTGGTACTGCAGGTAGAGCTGACTTGGAGGTTTCAGTGTTCTCGGCTTGGACGGTACTGCAAACTGGGGGTGGCGCAGATAACTGATTCAGTACATAGTCACTGGTGCGATCAACTGGATCATCTATCTCCTGTGGTAGCGAGCAGACTGGATCAAGACCTTGGCTCAATGCTTGCTCAAGTAGTCTTACTTTAGCTAATGCAATTTCCTCCTGCATCTCTGATTCGAAAATCTTTATTCGAGCCTCTGCTTCTGCCCTCTTGGCCTCTGCTTCTGCCTCTGCCCTCTTGGCCTCTGCCTCTGCCCTCTTGGCCTCTGCTTCTGCTTCTGCCCTCTTGGCCTCTGCCTCTGCTTCTGCCCTCTTGGCCTCTGCCCTTGCAAGAGCTTCTTTTTCTGTGAAGGAGCGTCTCGCTTTGGATTGCTCTGCGTTTATGCGGGCCTCTAGTAATCTGTCGCTCAAGGCTGAGCTTCTTGAGCACGATGATCTGTATGACCGAGAGGAATGTTTAGATGAATTTGATCTGTGTGATTTAGTTTCTTGCAAATGCGAGATACGGAGTTCCGCTTTACCTTTAACATCCAGCACCATGACGTCTCTTTGTCTGGCTATTGATTCTGCCTTGCTCAGTTCTGGTAGGGCTTCATCGATATTAGAGTCTTTTAGAAAGGTTATATACCTTGTGGACAGTCTATTGTATCTTTCTTGAGCTGTGTCCAGCCGCCCGATGGCAACTTGTAAGCTTGTGGCATCACCTGAGGAGGATTTAAGTCCGGACATGAGGGAGGAAACTCGTTCCCATTGTTCCTCCAGGTTATCACATAGCTCATCTTTCGTGGTGTGATAATTTTCAATGACTTTTACTGTCGGTTTGAGAGAGCGTCTTGGTCGTACGACTTGTTCTGCTGGAAGTGTGGATTCTGTTCCCTGCCCTTCATAATGATCAGTATCAGGTTGTATTTGCTTTAGTTCATCACTGGGGAACTGTGCAAGGTCCTTTTCGGCCATTTTGACTTAAGGTGCGCTGTCCCTTTAAGAAAATGAAGTTTTGAATTGGGCGCTGAAAATCGCAGCACGGCTCCGATAGGGCACCTTGACAAAATTTCTAAGATGTTTAAAGTGAATTGTGGGGTTTTGCGGGCCACAGCAATGTAAGGAGCGTGCATAAACAGTACTTCTATTATGCGAGGAAAAGTTAATATAGGACTTTAGGAATGGCTTGGCGAGTTGTGGAGGACTTCCAGGCGAGACTATAGATACTGCGTATGTGCAGTGCTTCCGCATAGGCTTGTGGAACATGCACTGTAGCCGGGCAGATTTGCTGCAAGTGGGCCTGTTGCTAGGGAGATTCCTGAGTGTGGTACTGGACATTAAGGCAGTTTTTGACTGTTCTGTCCCCACATGAAGGCGAATGAAGGTATATCTGATAATGGCTGTGTAACTTCCTACCTTCGTATCCAAGCAGTGGGGCAGACCGGACCGGCAGATGTTCAGGTTAGATGGATCCAAACGTATACACGGGAATGAAATCAGCGTGGGTTTATTTGGTCCAAAATACAGCGACAAACAGTGATACAATACTGTAAGGTAGTAGAGGTATTGATGCTGTCCTGTGATATCTTTCCTGAGGCTAACTGCTGGTCAAAAACTGATGCCTTCACAAGCCCAGGGTATTGAATGTCCTGTCACACAGCTATATAGCAGATAAAATGGCTGCAGGAAGTGACCAGAACCAAGGCTTGCCTAAAACCACGCCCAGCAGAGAAAACACTTACTAGCTTTAACAAAGGCATGCAGCATGCAAATTCTGGCCAGCAGATGGCAGCAACAGATCAAGACATAGAAACAAACATGGTGAAATAAGAATTGGTGATACAATGCACAGTTAAATAACAAATATGAGGGGAACAGCACAACCGGGAACAACAGCAACTCAGCCATGAAGCGGTAGGCCATGTAAAATGACAGAGAGGGGTCAGCATATGCTGAAGCGCAGTGCGCAGAAGTCACCGTCTGCAGAGTCAATAGCTAAAGACCTCCAAACTTCATGTGGCCTTCAGATTAGCACAACAGCAGTGCGTAGAGAGCTTCATGGAATGGGTTTCCATGGCCCAGCAGCTGCATCCAAGCCTTACATCACCAAGTGCAATGCAAAGCATTGGATGCAGTGGTGTAAAGCATGCCGCCACTGGACTCTAGAGCAATTGAGACGTATTCTCTGGAGTGATGAATCATGCTTCTCTGTCTGGCAATCCGATGGACGTGTCTGGGTTTTGGTGGTTGCCTGGAGAACGGTATTTGCCTGACTGCATTGTGCCAAGTGTAAAGTTTGGTGTGGGGGGGGGGCCTGGATTATTGTGTGGGGTTGTTTTTCAGGGGATGGACTTGGCCCCCTAGTTCCAGTGAAGGGAACTCTTAAGGCATCAGCATACCAAGACATTTTGGACAATTTCATGCTCCCAACTTTGTGGGAACAGTTTGGGGATGGCCCCTTCCTGTTCCAACATGACTGCACACCAGTGCACAAAGCAAGGTGTATAAAGACATGGATGAGCGAGTTTGGGGTGGAGAAACTTGACTGGCCTGCACAGAGTCCTGACCTCAACCCGACAGAACACCTTTGGGATGAATTCGAGCGGAGACTGCAAGCTAGGCCTTCTAGTCTGACATCAGTGCCTGACCTCACAAATACTCAGAGTTGAAGCTGTTATAGCTGCACAGGGTGGGCCAACTCAACATTGAACCCTATGTACGAAGACTGGGATGTAATTTTATTATTATTATACAGTATTTATAAAGCGCCAACAGTTCGCTCAGCGCTGTACATTACAATGGGAGACAAAACATGCGACAGTACAATAACAATACAGTGCGATACACGAGGGGTTCGAGGGCCCTGTTCCTTGGAGCTTACAATCTAGGAGGGAGGGTATAGTGGTACAGGAGGAAATAGCTGTGGGGGATGGAGTAGTAGGAAGAGTGGAGGAGGTCGGGAATTAGCAAGGGGTGGGGTAGGCTTCCCTGAAGAAGTGGGTTTTCAGGGTGCGCCTTGGCAGTTAGCAGGTCGTTGGAGAGTTTGAGTAAGGCAGTTTCGGTGGAGTGAAGGGGACGGAAGCTGGACTAGGGGATCGAGGAGGTTGTTGTCATTGAGGTGGGAGCTTAGGCGATTGTAGACTAAGTTTTTTAAAGTTAAAAAAGTTCATGTGCATGTAAAGGCAGGCATCCCAATACTTTTGGCAATATAGTGTGTATATATATATATACATACACACAGTTATGTGTGTGTATTTCTCATTAACCAGATTTACTCTGCACTAGACCAGTCACCCCTCCTCCAGCTCTCTAACTTCCACCTGGCAACACTAGGGTAGTTGGTTTGAATACCAACCACGACACCACCTGCCTGGAGTTTGCATGTTCTCCCTGTGCCTGTATGGGTTTCCTTCCACACTCCAAAGACATGCTGGTAGTTTAACTGGCTCCTGTCTAGATTGGCCCTAGTATGTGTATGTATGAATGTGAGTTAGGGATCTTAGATTGTACACCTCTTGAGGGTTAGGGACTGATGTGATGTACAATATATATGTAAAGAGCTGTGTAAAATTGATGGAGCTATATAAGTAGTCTATATCAGGGGCGGACTGACAACTCATGGGGCCCCGGGCAATAGGGGATCATGGGGCCCCTGTGTCCTTGCCCAAACTTAAAAAAGCCTATGAAAAAGGTACCAGGGGCATCTCCTGGGGCCCCCTACTGACCCCAGGCCCTCGGGCAGTGCCTGAGTTTCCAAATGGTCAGTCCGCCCCTGGTCTGTATGGTAGTACGGGCAGAAAGCTGGAGGGATAGTGTGCAGGATCCTGACATTGCATCCACCATCCAGTGATCACGGGTGCAATGCTTTGCAGGCTCCTGTAGGAACAAAAACTAAATGAACTTTCTTTTCTGCAATAATATACACATTTATTATTTTTTCCTTAAAGGTGAACTCATCCTTTCAATTTGCCCCCGTGTGTCCTCTATCTTTAGAATACTTTTTGTTACACTGAATAGGCTGTAAAAAGATCATAAAAGGCAGCAAAACAACAAACTCAGCAGTGTCATCTTTCCTAAGACATAGGGCACAGGAGGAATGTGAGGTCAGGATACGCCCTGTGTTGTGTGGATCGATCCATTGCAGCACACGGGGGACAATACCATGCGGAATTGGTGTTATTTCTATAGGGGCAGGCAGACATATTTCTTCTATCGGGGTATTCCTGAAGAAGGGGGCTCAGCTGGGGGCTGTGGCTGCAGCCTTGGCATTTTCTCCCTTTTAGAAGCCTGTGAGGCAATAGCTGTGTTTCTGGGGCCGTCCCACATGACTGGCCTGGACTTTGTGAGCTGGATGATAAACAAGCTGAGTATAAATAGGGAGGAGACGGCCCATTGTGCAGAGCAGTCTGCGGAGGACCAAGGGGCAGAGTAAGAGTTTCCATGATCTCCTCTAAGCCGCTTGTACAGCTTTAATTCTTCTGCAACTTCTACTCCGCTCTCCTGCCGCCTAGAAAACTTTATTGACACTTTGTGACCATGCTTAGGCAGCTATAGAAAGCAGTTGGGGGCCCTTCCAGCACACCCAGCATTTGTTTACTGGGTGCTCCAGCTGCTTTATTTTTTTTTTTTAGGGTTTGCTCGCTCCAGTTGTAGTATGAGAATGTGTTTCTGTGCGTGTTACCTGAAATATGTAGGGGGCATTGTATGCAGACCCATGCGGGGGCCAATGATTGGTAATGGCACCCCAATGCATTTGCGGGCACTAAGATGCATTGGGGGGATTTACTTGGGGCCAATTCACACTGACTTGTGCTAAAATGTATGGAAAATGCATGTACATTAAATCCATTTTAGATGCGTTTTAATGCAGCACAGTGGATAAATGGTTAGCACTTCCGCCTGGCAGTACTAGGGTCGTTAGTTCGAATCCCAACCATGGCACCACCTGCCTGGAGTTTGCATGTTCTCCCTGTGCCTGCGTGGGTTTCCTCCTGGTACTCCGGTTTCCTCCCACACTCCAAAGACATGCTGGTAGGTTAACTGGCTCCTGTCTAAATTGGCCCTAGTATGTATGTATGAATGTAAGTTAGGGACCTTAGATTGTACGCCCCTTGAGGGTTAGGGACTGATGTGAATGTACAATATATATGTAAAGCGCTGCGTAACTTGATGGCGCTACATAAGTACCTGAAATAAATAATGCATGTTGATGTCTATTGACATACATTTTGACGTCCATTCATATGCATGTGCAGAGTTATGGTGTGATTAGGACACATTGGAAACTATTATTTTTCAGATGTCTTTCGATTGATCTGTGTTTTACAGCTACGCTAAAACACAGATCAGCACACCGCTGTGCATTGGCCCTAAGGGCAGCTGTGAAACGCAGATCAACAGAAGGACATCTGAAAAACAATCATTTCCAATGTGTCCTATTCATGTCATTGCATTGCACTAGAATGCAAAATGTATGTCGATGGATCTTATAATGTATGTCGATGGATGTTATAATGTATGTCGATGGATGATATAATGTATGTCGATGGATGATATAATGTATGTCGATGGATGATATAATGTATGTCGATGGATGATATAATGTATGTCGATGGATGTTATAATGTATGTCGATGGATGTTATAATGTATGTCGATGGATGATATAATGAATGTCGATGGATGATATAATGAATGTTGATGGATGATATAATGTATGTCGATGGATGTTATAATGTATGTCGATGGATGATATAATGAATGTCGATGGATGATATAATGTATGTCGATGGATGATATAATGTATGTCGATGGATGTTATAATGTATGTCGATGGATGATATAATGAATGTCGATGGATGATATAATGTATGTCGATGGATGATATAATGTATGTCGATGGATGATATAATGTATGTCGATGGATGATATAATGTATGTCGATGGATGATATAATGAATGTCGATGGATGATATAATGAATGTCGATGGATGATATAATGAATGTCGATGGATGATATAATGAATGTCGATGAATGTTACAATGTATGTCGATGGATGATATAATGAATGTCGATGGATGATATAATGTATGTCGATGGATGATATAATGTATGTCGATGAATGATATAATGTATGTCGATGGACATCAGCACACACATCAAAACATGACTAAAATGGATGAAAATGTACATGCATTAGCACCAGTCAGTGGGAATTGGCCCTAAAATTCATGCTCTTAGAATAAGGCGCAGCTGTGCATGGTAGCCAACCGTCTTCTAAATTCAGCTTGTTCAGTTAAGCTTTGGCAATAAAACCTGGAAACTGATTTCTATGCAGAGCTGCACTTTCTATTTTTAGTAAATAGCCCCCATTGCACGCAATGCAAACTCCATGCAGACAGCCCTGGCTGTGATGTGAACTTAGGACTCCAGTACTGCAGGGCAGCTGAGCTGACCACTAAGCCACTGCGCCGAAGAATGCAATGATAGGACATTAGCAGGACAATTTTGGGGTGCAAAGTGCAGTTGCTATGTGCAAACTTCTTTAAATCATGTCTTCTCATCAGATTCCATCTAACTGCTATGGGTTACTGCGCTTTGTAAATGATCCCTAATATTTGCATAATGGAGAATCTAAATTGTTCCCCAAAGACTAAGGCCAGGTTCACACCTAATGCAGGTTGCATTTGAGCCGTTTCTGCATTGCCATTTTGCTGCATTTTTTAATGCGTTTTGCATTTGGTTTTTGTTTTTTTTTTCATTTTTCTTGTTGCTAGGCAGATTTAAAATGTAAAAACGTGGCAAAAACACATAAAAAACGCAATACATGCTTTTCTGCAGCGTTTCCATTGAAGTCTATAGAACACACAAAAACCTAACTTTTTACGTTAAAAGTAGTCCCTGACCCTTTCCAAAAAACGCACCGGGTGAAACCGCACAGATATATCAAGGCAAGGGCATGTATTGTTTTCTGTGTGCCCTGTTCACACCACACTGTGTCACAAGACATTGCATTGCATAGGCCTGAATGAAATGTCTCCCAGGAGAGGCATTCAGCAGAATAAGATCTCTTTCAGACGGGTGGCAGTGCTTACTGCCCTCTGAAAAGTGTCCCATGGTGGATTGCTTTTCAGAGGCAAAGGAGCAGCAGCTGACAGGCATTCAGAAGGTGCCACTGTGGACTTCTCGCACCTGTTGTGTGTTTTTTGTTTTTTTTCCCAATTGCCGAACAGCAGTTTTTACACCATGCTGCAACTACAAATGCAGTGTGGCCGCAATGATGTCGATAGTGGAGTGTGACAGGTGATGTCACCTGTTTATTGGTAAATAAGGCTGTAAACTGTTACATAAGTCAGTGTATATTTGTAAATATGAGATAAGCCATTTTATCTTGAAAAACCACCTACTCCCTATTCCTGGCTGCTGGCCACCCTGCTGACGTGAAGAGATAAGCGAAATGGAAATACGGAAATTCCTATTTTTTTTTTTTTCTTTTAAATATTCCCCGGCTGCTGCTAAAAAGACTTCTACTATTTTTTAGAACATTGCAAGTTCTCAAAGAAACAACTGAAATAGTATAAATAGTGGTCTGATTACTTAAAAATTGCCTCCTCTAAATATTTGTGCTCATTTATTATTGAGGAATATTTTAAAACTTCAAGAAAACAGAAATAAGTTTGGCTGGACTCCTATTTTCTGCTTTTACATGAATTCCTGGAGAAATAGAGGGGGGTTTTATATGGGAACAATTGTGTCTTTAGGATCATGCTTCAGGATGCCGAGCCCAGCACTCCGTGCGTCATGTACCATTGTCACTAACCAAGGCATTGTGAGAGTTGATGACCCCTCTTTGTTATGACCAGGCCATAAGTAATTCGAGGATTTGTTTGTCCTTCCCATAGAACATCCACATTCTATAATCATTACACTAAATGATGCGGCTGACACACCGGGGCATTAAAGTGTGTGCATAGCCAAAATGTATATTTTAGTTTTTGGACAGAGTAGGAAAGGGTTAAAGGATATCTTAGAGAGGCAACTTCAAGTTAGAGGAAATCTTCCAAAGGCTAGGTTCACATCTATGCAGTTTGTGTTTAATTTGTTTCTGCAGTGTGTTTTGCGTTCTTGCACATGTGTCTTTGACGCGTTTTTGTTTTTTTTTTTACTTGTTGCTGGGCACATTAAAAATGTATCAAACACACTACAAGCTTTTATGCAGCATCTCCATTGAAGTCTATAGAACCAAAAATGCAGTGTTTTGCCTTTAAAAAAGTCTCTGACCCTTTCCAAAAAAGTGCACCGGGTTACAACGCGAAAATGTGAATATG
This sequence comes from Staurois parvus, assembly GCF_062004578.1. NCBI lineage: Eukaryota > Metazoa > Chordata > Amphibia > Anura > Ranidae > Staurois > Staurois parvus. The sequence continues at coordinate 663,416 of NW_028318234.1, forward strand.
TCCCGTAGGAAATCATGTTAAATGGACTGCTGCGCGTTTCCACAAACGCAAAACGCAGCAGAAAATGTACAGGTGTGAACCTAGACTAAGTGAGGGAATCCACTCTAAAGCCTAGTGTACACGAGCTGAATGTCTCGCGGCAGCGGCCAACATTCAGCCTGTGTGTAAGGCAGCCGGTCCGACAGAATCTGGCTTCTGTCAAAGGGGCATGACCGAAAAAGGTCTGCAAATCGGCTCTTGATCAGCACTCAGGCAATGGCTGACAGCGCCGACCAGAGTGTTCTGGCGGGGGCCATCTTCCCTGTTAGGACATAGTAGCACAACAGGGGAGATTGCTGTACTAACATTGGATAGTTAGTACAGCGGCTCCTCCTAAGCTGTCAGGTTTTTTGTTTTTTTTTTCCTTTTTGTTTGGATTGTTGAAAATTGGCTTTTTGATTTCTTCTTGATTACTGCCCAACTCTGCTCTTTGCACCATGCTGTTAATAATAATATTAGGTGTTTTAAAAAAAGGTTTACTATAGAGCTTAAAGTGGAACTTCACTTTCTGGATGAACATTGACTATTTTTAATGCTCATGCTGCTAACGTTAGTAAATAGATAGGAAAGTATTTCATATTTATTTTTTTTTTTCATTAACATTTCTTCAGTTATTTCCTAGTTTCCATGCCTAGGTAAATGATACCATACATCCCAAGTGTCTTCAGGAGGAGAGGGTTCTCAGTTCAGCCAATGCCTGAGCTAAGGGCAGATGGATCCTAGGAAGAAAATGCTACATGAATCATCTGTCCTTACTCAAGATGGCCAATGTCAGAAATGCCAGGAGGTTTTTTTCAAAATGATTTCTCAGCATAAAAAAGCATGGAGACATGGATGATTGGGGGAGTTTGCATTGAATATTAACAAGTAATTAAATGTCATTTTTGGTTTGTGGTGCTCAGATGCAGATCCACTTTAACATGGATGCCTGGGCAAAGTAAAAAAAGAAAAGAAATGGTGCATACATCAATACAAGCACATCCCCCTATGTTCGGGCTCATACCTGTTGATCCTGACGGACATCCAGGGCGCTCTCGACTTTTCTGTTTGAGCTGACAACTCTGCCTCTGTTATAATAAAATCCCAAGCACTATTGTCAGCCCTGTCTGAGCTCTCTCCTGCTGGACTACAAAAAACCAACTTATGTTATAAAGATGGAGCGGGTGTTCTGTAGTCCAGCTGAAGTGAACTGGGCAGGGCTGACTGCACTGCTTAGGATTTCAGTGCAACCCAGCATTGTGCTGAGGTATTCTACTCCAATGCACAATATTGACTCTAACTTCCATGATAAATGAGAAGCATACAACATAACGATATTTTCTTTTTTAAGCTACAATGTTTCCTCAAAAGGAGATAGAGGGACTGGTATTTTTTGATCTTCTGAAAATGCTGGTTCCCTGGTTTTCATGGCAATTCAGAAGCTTTAAGCGGTAATAAACATTAAAGAAAACTCTCCCTGCAAGGTAAAGGCATAATGTAAGCTTTGCATACTAGCATATTTTAAAAGACTTGCCTTGAAATGAAGCCCTCCAAAGGCATGCTGTCACCACTGTAGAGGCTTCACCCAGCCTTCCTTCTGGGTTCATGGGCTGCGTTCGCTTGAATGGCCGAGCCACGACGTCATCACGGCACAGAGCTCTGAAGGACCGGCACGGGGTAACGTCACCGGCTGCCGCTCACTAGAATATCTCCTAAATGGTGCATGTTTGGGGGATATTCATTTAACCTACAGGTAAGCTTTATTATAAACTTACCTGTAAGTAAAAATAGTTTACTACTTAAAATGCTTTGAGTCACTTACCTAGAGAAGGCCTACAGATAAGAAATTCTGACTTCACTTTGACTCTGCGTACTGACGTTTTTTGGTCTGGGTCTAGTCAACCTCTACCATTTACTGCTTGGCAGAACATTTAATGTGAGGAAAGGGAAAAATACATCTACTAGAGCAGCGAGACTATAAACCTGAAAACTGATATGGGGAAAACAACCTGTACAGTACATGCGGCAATAATAAACCTATGGGTGAAATAGGCATTCTCTTTTAATCTGGTTTTGGTCAGCTGACTGTTCTTGTATGAAAAGGTATTATGCGATCAGTACAGTGTTTGTTTTGTACTCTGGGTACCTGCCAGGGCAGGTGTGTAAATAACATAGATTGGAACGTTGTGTTACCTACAGTGAAAGAACTAAACTGTGGAAGTTGTGTCCAGAAAAAGGCAGAGGGCAAAGTCCCCTTCTTGGTCACCTTGCAGTTGATCTTTTCCTCGCTATTGACTCACCATGCCTTAGGCCCCATTCACACAGTTGTGCTATTTGATTGGGATGCCTAACACACCAAGATGCATCAAAAAGGTGCATGTAGAGTTTTTGTCAGAGTTGTGCTGCAATGCCAATGTGTTAAGGTGTTTTGTGGTGCCTATTATTATTATTATTATTATACAGGATTTATATAGCGCCAACAGTTTGCCCAGCGCTTTACAATATAACGGGAGACAATACAGCAACAATACAGTTCAATACAAGAGGGATAGGAGGGCCCTGCTCCTCGGAGCTTAGGAGGGAGGGGCTAGTGGTACAAAAGGTAATAACTGTGGGGGATGGACTGGTAGGAGGAATAGAAGATTCAATTATTAGCTGAGGGCAGGATAGGCTTCCCTGAAGAGAGAGGTTTTCAGAGATCGCCTAAAAGTGAGCAGAGTAGGCGATAGTCTGATAAATTGGGGTAGAGAGTTCCAGAGGATGGGGGAAGCTCTGGAGATGAGCATGGGAGGAGGAGACGAGGGAGCTAGAGAACAGGAGGTCGTGCGAGGAGCTGAGAGTATGGTTTGGGTGATATTTGGAGACAAGATTGGTGATGTAATTTGGGGCAGAGTTATAAATGGCTTATTGTTAATTTATGACTAATGGCATCTCCTCACACCAATGCATGTAATGTATGCATTACCCCAGCACAGTGGTGTGACATGGCGCTTCTTCTGTACAGTGTCCTTCAGTGGAGGTGGCCTTCTCAGTGGAGGTGGGGTTTTCTTTCCTCATTTCAGAGCCTCCAATAAGGAGAACAGTGAGCAACACAGTAGTGACATCTCCAAATCCCCACACAATACAGTAGTTGTGCTTCACCCATAGTCAATAAAGAATCTGTACACTTACACAGGGCTATGGACCCCTTCCTTGACACAATCAGACAAGGCTGGACCCCACTGTTGCATGGAAAAGGAAGTGCTCTGCATGCTTACCCATACTTAGAAGTGCCAGGTATTTCATTTCACTGTGCTACTATGTAGGGTGGCCATACAGAGTAACACAGGAGTGAGGAAAACCAAGTACAGTGGGTTTTTCTTTGTATCCCCAAGAATTATTTTTGGCAGTTGTGGCTGCAATCTTTCTTGCTCCTCCTGACCTTGGGTTGGTATCAAGAGATCCCTGAATTTACCACTTCTTAAGTGATTGAACAGTATTGACTAGCATATTTAAAGCTTTGGGTATCTTTTTATATCCTTTTCCATCTTTATAAAGTACCATTACCTTGTTATGCAGATCTTTTTCTGCTCCCGTGGCTCAGTATCTAGCCTGCTCAGTGCATCCACGTGAGAGCTAACAAACTCATTTACTCTTTATACACAGACACTAATTGCAATTTATAAAACCACAGATGTGGGACAATAACCATTTAACTGACATTTTAACCTGTGTCTTTACCAAGACCAAACATTCCAGGGTATATAAACTTTTGATCAGGGCCATTTGAGTGATTTCTGTTGTCATTCTGATTTAACCACCTCCCGCCCGCCATATAGTCCAATGATGGGCGCAAGGTGGTTCTCTCGTTTTGAGAGGATGTCATATGACGTCCTCCCATTCTCACCGCACATGCCCCTCGGACACAGCGGATCACCGATCACGGAAAGAGCCGAAGATGTCGGCTCGGTCATGTGATCAGCTGTGTCCAATCACAGCTGATGAAATGTAAACACCTAAATGCCGGTTATCAGCATTCCTGTCCTCTCGAGCTGTCACGCTGACAGCTCGAGAGGAGAGCCGGTAATCGGCTTTCCACGGAGGGGACATGTACATTGATCATCAGGGCAGTGATGATCAGTGTAGCCCCAGCAGTGCCACCTGTCAAAGTCCATCTGTGCCAGCTGTCAGTTCCAGTGCCACATCAATGCCACATATCAGTGCCCATCTGAGTTGCCTATCAGTGCCGCCTAACAGTTCCATATATCAGTGCCATGTATCAGTGCTGCCTTTCAGTGCCCATCAGTGATGCCTGTCAATGGCCATCAGTGCCACCTACCAGTGCCTCCTCATCAGTACCACCAATCAGTGTCCATCAGTGTAGCCTATCAGTGCCCATCACTGCAGCCTCATTAGCGCACATCAGTGAAGTAGAAAAATCACCTATTTACAAAATGTTATAACAAAAACTAATAAGAAAAAACGTATTTTCAAAATTTTCAGTGGTTTTTGGTTCGTTTAAGAAAAAATAAAAAACCCCGAGGTGATTAAATACCACCAAAAGAAAGCTATATCTGTCACAAAAAAATTATTTCATATGGGTACAGTGTTGCATGACCGCGCAATTGTCATTCAAAGTGCGACAGCGCTGAAAGCTGGAAATTGGCCTGGGTAGAAAGGGGGTATAAGTGCCCAGTAGGCTAGTGGGTAAAGAGGAGTCAAACAACTATGTGATAATAAATGGCTTCATATGATCACTTAAATAAAAGACAGTCTTTTGGCATGAGCAGTCAAATTCTCAATATCCATGCCAAAATGTAATGATTTTCTGCCAGGGTATGCAAACTTTTGAGCACAACTGTATGTGCTGCTGGGGAGGGGGGGATGGTGACCCATTTCTTTAACCCATAGTCACTTTAGGAACGGACGCTAAATTGGTAGTAAACAGCCAAAAAAAAAATTCCCCTGTAAAATGTCATAATGTGCTAGTATGCTTTACATACTAGTGCATTATGAAAAACTTGTCTTAGGATGAAATCCTCCAGCGATGTGCTGTCACCACCGACAGGGCTTCCATCTTCACCTGGTCTTTTGGTTTGGTTCATAGGCTCTTGCCGCTTAATTGGCTGAGCTGCGATGATGTCACTCTGGCGTATGATTGCAGTAGTCTCTGCCACGGCACAGAGCTCTAAAAGAATGGCAGGGGTATGCCATTCCTTCAGAGTGCATGTGTCGTTAATGTCATCAGCTGCAGGGACACTGAATATCTCCTAAATGCTGCATGTTTAGGAGATATTCCTTGTACCTACAGGTACGCTTTATTATACGCTTACCTGTAAGTACAGTGTCCAGTGGGAGTTTACTTCCACTTTAAATTTGGCAAAATCCATCCATTTCCAATAATGGTAACCTACAAAGTCACATAAATAAAATTACAGGAGAACAAAAATTTGAAAGTGTAAAAGAAAAAAACATGAAGTCCTATCTGTGTGTTACTGTTATCCATGTAGAGCTTTTCCCCTGGCTTTCTGTCCCAGTGACCAGCAAGCCATTGCTGTGAGCCAAACGTCTTATGAAACATCTACTAGGAAGCCAGTGACATCAACCCCCTAGTACAGTCTACAAAGGATTACATAGAGACAACAGTTTAAAGAGAGGAAACAGGTGGTTCAGATCCCATCCAGGAAATAAAGAAGAAATATCTCCAACAGGTCAAGGACAAACATTTTATATCTGCTCAGAGGTTGGCTATGCAGAAATTATAGCTTGATGTATATTCAACTTTCTGTGAAATCCAGCTTTGCATGATATTCATTAATCTTTTTCACCCCATTGTGTGTAGCTGAGACTTTTCCTTTGTTTCTTTGATGGCTCATGACATTACTGTTGACCATGTTCTTGTCTTTTGCAGGTGAGGCCCCACCATGTGGAAGGGCTTTACTATTGCCCTGGCTCTCTGCCTTCTCCCTTGGGGAGGGGCAGAGAGCCAGGGTCACCGAACGCTGTGTAAAAAACCACCAGACTGGAAGATAGGAAGCCAGAATCCCATGCTGGATGCAGATGGAACAGTCACAGTTGTGGCACTTCTTCAAGCAAGCTGATACTTGTGCCTGCTGCAAGCTTCCAGGTGGGACACAATGCTATCAGTTTTGTACAGTTCTTAGAAAAAAAGCATAAATACTTGTACGTACTTATATTGTACCATAAAATAATTTTTTTTGTCTAAACTTGTAACTTTAATTCCATCAGCTTGGAAGAATTGCGGCTGAAGTTGGAGAATGAACGCTATACAAATGTGTCCTTTATGGTCATCAACAACCAAGAGGAACGCTCACGCTTGAAATACCACGAGCTGAAGTCCAGGGTCTCCGAACACATTCCGGTATATCAGCAAGAGGAGGAACAACCAGATATCTGGAAACTACTGAAGGGGAATAAAGATGACTTTTTCATTTATGACAGGTGATTGATGTACATTCATTTTCAGTAGCATAAGACAGCTGTGAAAACCATACATTTATTAGCAAATAACCCTGAATTGCTTTCCAGTGTGTCCAGAGTTCAGAATTTGCTTGCTTGTTAAAGTGTGGCCTGTACAAACAGTTACATTTCATTGACAACAGCTAGAACATATTATCTTGGTAGTCCCACATTGTTTTATGAAACGTTTTTGCTTAACAAAAACCCACTCTTTCCTAAAATATATATATATATATATATATATATACACACACACACTATAAAATGCTTGAATCTTCTTGATCGCTATTGGTCCATCCTTGTGACTGACACCTTCACTGACCAGTGGAGAGGTGCAGTCGGTATAGACAGCAGTGAGGCAGAACTTGACCTTAACAGAAAAATTTACATAATAGAGCACGCCTAGCTATCAAGATGCCTGGGCATCCATGAAAATTGTTAAAGTTTTTTTGTGTTTTTTTTTTTTTTTTCTCCCAAAGGTACCAGAATTTTTGGATGGGTCTATTTAAATCCCACAGATCCAGGACTATTTTTATTTATTTATTTTTTTAACACAGTGGGCCTTATATTATCAATGTCTGAAATAAGTACATCAGAGCTGGGCTGAAATAGCTTTCGTGCAGCATTAAAGCTGGTCATACACGATCCAATTTCAGCCAATTCCTTCGGAATCGATTCAATCAGGGTATCCCTGCTGGCATTACCTGGCTCAACAAACTTAAATGAAGGTTGAAGGAGCTGGGTGAAAATTGCCAGGCAAACAGTGACTTCAGCCAATCAGCTACAGTATCTGTTTATGTATTCTGAAAGCCACAAGTGCCAGCTGTCAGAATTCAAAACTCAGCAGAGGAGATTCATCCGTCCACACTGTTTGCCATGGATGGAGAAATCTGTTCGATTTCCTTTGCTTGGCCCACAGGCTGAATGAAAGAAATCTATGTGTGTATGGCCAGCTTAAGCCTTCTCCTTGTCCCTGTGGACAGGCAGTTGCGACTGTCGGTCACAAAATGTTGAGAAGGAGTTCAGATGACTGCACAGGGAAATGGCTTTTAAGAAAAATGTCAACTGTTCCCAGACATGACTTGTTTAGAGCTGTGTAAAACACTATAAAACAAAGGCCTTTAGGCATTGCCAGCTTAATAATAATAAAAATAACATTGGTATTAGGATTGTATGGTTGTGCTAAATCCTTTAGGGCAGATGCTTTCATTTTCTATATTTTATTTCAGGTGTGGGTGCTTGGTGAAACACATCGGGCTTCCCTATGCATTTTTGCAGTTCAGTTATGTGGAGGATGCAATAAAGTCAGTGTATTGTGAAAACACCTGTGGAGACTGCAAACACCAGGTATTCCTGCTACCACTTGTGTGGTAAAAACTGTAATTAGATGAGAAAATGTTTCCTTTTTTGAAAGGGATCATCTAACCAGGGCAATACACAAGGAAATTAATATTTTTTAAATGACATAAATATTTTAGAACTATAACTGCTATAATGTTACTATGTAACTTTCTCAACTACAACCAAAGCTACATTATTATTTTGCCTGCGTAAACTTTTCAGTCAAAAACCTTTTACTTCCAAATGGTTGTATATAGTTCTAAATTTTAGTTGAGATTAAGATTAGATTTTATGTGCCCCCCTAGGCATCATCACAACAGAAGTTAACCAGGATTTTTCCTGGTCATTCAAGTTTTCACATATTTTTAACTTGAGCACAACATATTCTTTACATGCAGTAAATGAGCGTTTAAACAAGATCCGATCACTGACATCATTAGTTGTAGCGCAGTTGAGCAATTCATCCAACAGAGGCACACAGGGCAGCATTTTTCAACAGGTTAGAGCACCTACACAGAAGGCTGCAAGTTACCACTGTGAGAGATGAGCTGTAACTTCATTGATTAGTTATGAGCTTTAATTATGAATTTCCACAGTGCCTGTAGCTATAGAGGTCAGTAAGGACGTATTTAAAGCTCACTTGATGCTTAAAATGTCCAAAGCCTTCCTACAGAGAATGTTCCCCTATTTGGCTGTTTTGGTCAGTTTAGGGAACTGTGTTTCTATATCCTTCCTGACATTTTCCAACTAAACATGATAAAGCACCCTTGGTGAAAAAGTTGCCAGGATGGCTTTTCAGCTGATTGCTTTTGGTTTCCCTAAAATAAACTAGTGCTCAGATTATCCCCTTTCCTTCTTCCATAGGGCAAAAAGTGTATGTTCACAGTGCAAATGTACATATTTGTAATTCTAATATTTTCAAAAATATTCTAATGATACAAATAAACCAAGGCATTCTTCTATTAAGTAAAAAAAAATTTGAAAAGGACATGTACAAACATAATCTGATCATTAAAATCCACTTTAGGGGTTACACTAAAAATATCTGTTCTGTAGATTCCCGATGTGTGCAAGAAAGAAGAGGAAGTACCAGCACAGGATAAAGTTGAGGAAGAGCCAGTGGAGGCACTTAAACATCGTCCCCATCATCATCGCCACCATCACAGACATGGCCATCGGCAGCGGGAGGAGGACACATTGGCAGGCAGTGGTCCAAACACCAATGTGCACAGGAAACATGACCGCCAACAGGGAGAAGGAGAGGGAGACGTTGAAGATGTCAGGGTAGAACACCTTACAGAGAACAGGGTAGCTGAGTCAGACACCTCAGTCATAAGAAACAAACTCTGAAAGAAGGTTAGGAGCTGACGAAAGCAATATCTCTGAGACTGGGAGGAGGAGTCAGTCAAGACCACCAATAGCTGATGCTGACACTGCAGACAGCTGTCCTTCGAGACGGCATTAAACGGAATCACTTGACAGTGTAAGGGGGTTCTCCCAGCTTCCTGCCGGTGACAGGAACTGCTGGTGGACAGCCCCTCAGAATCCTGACAGTGACGTCTTCCATCTGCTGCATGACAAACATCCAGTGCAGGTCATCCTGATGACAAGCACTCCTCAGTCACAGAGCATCGTGTCGCTTGAGACTGATCAAAGGGGACAGAAAACTGACAGTGACGTGAATTGTGCAATAAGCACCAGTAAGCTGCTAAAATATTGCACTAAAGTATCAACAAAATGCAAGACATGTGGCTTTCCAGCTGTGATTGAACTAGTTGTACCAACGTAATCTGCTATCAGTTGCAGGATTTGAAGTTCTAGAAATGCTGGATAGCTACCTGTTCTCTAGCTAAGTCAGTAATCTTGTCACCTAAGATCACCATGGTTAGACTTCACTCTTCTGGAGAGCTTGGCAGGTAATTGCAGTGCACTTAGTTGCTGAATCTCCAGATTTCATGGGTATAACCATGCAGGCCTACCATCAAAGCCATTTATAGGAGTCCTCTGGAATAGGCAGATTGCTAAGGTGATGTGCATGTATGTGGAGGTGGTTAATGTCATTTACATGTGTGACTTCTGGCAGACAATAGAATCTTTATAAACGTAGTACATTTAGCATACCTTGTGGGTCCTGCTGTAGCTACTGCTTGAGCTTGTGTGTTACATTCTCACCAATGAAGCCTATATGGACTTTCTAACACCCAGCTACATTGCTACAGGACCTACCTCAAGAAATTTAGCATTATTTTTCAAGAAACACCAATTGCTAGACCAGGAGCACACAGGTAATTGACCCTTACACCACCGTAGACATTTGCATATCCCAGAGTTGACATTTTAACATCTAAGAATGCTTTCATGCAGCTCCAGTTTTTGTGCCTCTCTTGTTCATCTCCTGATACTGTGGTTGCATTAATGAAGGCTGAAGCATAAACTACAAAATAGGGGCTTTTGACTGATAACTTGCAATCATAACCAGAGATCGGACTAGAGATGAATTCTTTAAGTCAAATTGCATATTTTTTTTTTCTTGTATAGATAACTGTAGTAAGTCTCAATTCTGACATTAGGTTATTATGAAAACATTTTTGTTACTCCACTTTCTTTTTTTTTTTCTTTTGTGATGAGATTTTCGCAGTTTGTTTTTAATGTGTTTGTTGCTTCTATAGCAAATGTTGTAAACCAATGATGGTTTATAGGGAAATAAAATCCTAGTCAGCCTGAAGTACATTTTACAAGTGTGCTATGGAACAAGAGTGTAGTATGTTACCAGGTCAGTAAAAGAGTCGAATATCTCTAAACAACCACAATAAAAGGTTCCATTAAAGTTCAGTGTCTTTGTGTGTTTTTTTTTTTTTTAAATATCTCCTGGTGTTGTGTAGAAAAACTACTAAATACACTGCTCAAAAAAATTAAAGGAACACTTTGAAAACACATCAGATCTCAATGAGGAAACATATCATGCTGGATATCTATACTGATATGGACTGGGTAAAGGGTTAGGAATGTAAGGATGCCCCATCGTTTGATGGAAATGAAAAATCTCAATCTAAAGAGGACTGAATTCAAAGACACCCCAAAAATCAAAGTGAAAAAAATATGCAGCAGGCTAGTCCATTTAGCTGAAATTTAATTGCAGCAACTCAAAATGGTACTCAGTAGTTTGTATGGCCCCCACATGCTTGTATATATGCCTGACAACATCGGGCATGCTCCTAATGAGACGAATGATGGTGTCCTGGGGTATTCCCTCCTCCCCCAGATCTGGACCAGGGCATCACTGAGCTCCTGGACAATTTGAGGTGCAACCTGGTGTCGTTGTATGAACCAAAACATGATATCCCGGAGGTGTTCCATTGGATTTAGGTCATGCGAGTGTGGGGGTCATTCAATGGTATCAACTTCTTCATCCACCAGGAACTGCCTACATACTTTCGCTATGAGGCCGGGCATTGTCAGGCACTAGGAGGAACCCAGGACCCACTGCACCAGTGTAGGGTCTGACAATGGGTCCAAGGATTTCATCCCGATACCTAATGGCAGTCAGGATGCTATTGCCTAGCCTGTAGAGCTCTGTGTGTCCCTCCATGGATATGCCCCCCCATATCATCACTGACCCACCACCAAAACAGTCATGCTGAAGGATGTTACAGGCAGCGTTACATAGTTAGTCTGGCTGAAAAAAGACAAAAGTCCATCCAGTTATAATCCTACACCCACAGTTGATCCAGAGGAAGGCAAAAAAAACCCCAGCAAAACATGATCCAATTTGCTCCTGATAGGAAAAAAAATTCCTCCCTGATCCCCCAAGAGGCAATTGGATATTCCCTGGATCAACTTTACCTATAAATGTTAGTATCCAGTTATATTCTGTGTATCCAAGAAAGAATCCAGGACTTTTTTAAAGCAATCCATTGAGCTGGCCAGAACCAACTCTTGAGGGAGTCTATTACACATTTTCACAGCTCTTACTGTGAAGAAACCTTTCTGTGTTTGGAGATTAAATCTCTTTTCCTCCAGACGTAAAGAGTGCTCCCTTGTCCTCTGTGATGACCTCAGGGTGAAGAGCTCTACACCGAGTTCTCTATATGAACCACTGATATATTTATACATGTTGATCATATCCCCCCTTAATCTCTTCTTCTCAAGAGAGAATACATTCAGTTCCTCTCATATTTCCTCATAGCTGATCTCCTCCATGCCTCTTATCAGTTTGGTTGCCCTTCTCTGTACTTTCTCCAGTTCTCCACAGCTTCTCCAGACCCTTTCACATCTGTCACATGTGCTCAGGGTGAAGCTGCTCTCATCTGTGAAAAGCACAGGGTGCCAGTGGCAGACCTGCCAATTCTGGTGTTCAAAGGAAAATGCCAATCGAGCTATATGGTGCTCCTCCACGAGAGGACATTGGGCCGTCATGCCACCCTCATGAAGTCTGTTTCTGATTGTTTGTTTAGTCAGAGATATTCACACCAGTGGCCTGCTAGAGGTCATTTTGTAGGGCTCTGGCAGTGCTCATCCTGTTCCTCCTTGCACAAGGGAGCAGATACCTGTCCAGGTATTGCCTCATGCTACCAATAGTGACACTGACCATAGCCAAATGAAAAAATGTCACAAAAGATGAATAGGGAAACAAATGTCAATGGCCTCCACCTGTAAAACCATTCCTGTTTTGGGGGTCATCTTATTGTTGCCCATCTAGTGCACCTGTTGTTAATGTCATTAACACCAAAGCAGCTGAAACTGATTAACAACCCCCTCTGCTACTTAATTTATCAGATCAATATCTCAGGAGTTTAATTGATGCTATACTCTGATTAAAAACTGTTCATTTTAATTTGTTTGAGTGGTGTACTTTGAGTAAGTCAAGTAAAACAATTTTTTGTACATATATAACTAACTAGGATGTGGTGGTCTTATCCACTGATATCCATCCCTTAATATCTTTATATCAGGTACTTTAGAAAAGAATCTGCATACATTTCTTACAGAATTAAAACAATTAGGAAGTATTAATAAAGAGTGTGTATTCACTGCAGAATAACATTTTATGTTCAGGAGAATTTGGAATAAATAGAGCAACCTAATAGGATGTCCATCATTATAGGTACTTATATAGTGCCGTCAATTTGCACAGCGCTTTACATATATATTGTACATTCACATCAGTCCCTAACCCTCAAGGGTTGTACAATCTAAGGTCCCTAACTCACATTCATACATACACATATTAGGGCCAATTTAGACAGGAGCCAATTAACCCACCAGCATGTCTTTGGAGTGTGGGAAGAAACCAGAGTACCCGGAAGAAAACCCATGCAGGCACAGGGAAAACATGAAAACTCCAGGCAGGTGGTGACGTGGCTGGGATTTGAACCAATGACCCTAGTACTGCCAGGCAGAAGTGCTAACGATTTAGCCACTGTGCTCACTTAGTGTTCCTAAACCCAGTCTGTACTGGATATGCAGTAAAGCATGCTTGTTATACTCACAGTGTAACCTAAGTGATTAATCCTCTGCATTGTGTAAAAATGCTGTTATATCCTGTCTTATCGGATCCTCCCCTTCTACTGTCCCCAATCCATCTCCTGATAGAACATAGTCTTGGGGGCAAGCTGCACATGTTCTGTTTGGTGTGCATTGTTTGTTTGGGTTTTTTTTTTTCTTGGGAGAGTGCATATGATCAGCACAGGGCCAATTAGCACTGTCCAGACAGAGGATCAGGGGTCCTGCAGCCTCATAGGACAATCAGGGGAGAAGGAAAACTCTCCCCCTACAAGCTTTAACCAGTGTTCTGCTGGACATTGATAGAAGTCACAAGACTGCTCTAACTGCTGATGAGAAAAGGTATTTAGCAGTTTATATTTAATAAAATAATTGCATTTCCATGTTCTGTGTACTGTGGGAGATCAGATATAGAGAATGCGGGGTCCGGGGTTTAGTAACACTTTAAAAAGCAGAACTCCAGGAACAAAATGAAATTGTCCATTTAAAAATTACAAAACCGGCTTTTGTTGCAATGTTCAGCTTCAATCCAGAGATTTCCCCACAGTACTTTTTTTTTTCTTTTTTTGCCACAGATATCTGTCTGTTGGGCTCAGGGGTAGGATGCTGTCCAGGTTGTCCCAGACCCACCCCTGCCTGTGTCTGGACAATGAAAGAAGCCACACCGTGCCAAGCTAATCTTGGTCACTCTACTTTCTCTTTACTTGCTATCAGCACATTTCTTGTTGGCACATGAACTGATTGGCTCCCCGTGGGCAGTAGTGTATTTTGGTTTTGTGCTGCCCTAGGCAAGATTACAATTGAAACCCCCCATCTAAATTTGTCCTTCCCTTTGCTGTTTTAAGATCCACCTCTGCTGGACAGGAGCGTGATGGAGGGCAGTGTGCCATGGGGGGGGGGGGGGGTTGAGGGACAGGAGGGGGGCAGCGTGATGGGGGTCCACAGGACAGGAAGGGGGCACAGCGTGATGGGGGATGTCTGGACAGGAGTAGGCCATTGGGACAGGTGGGAGGGTAGTAGGACAAGAGGGAGGCAGCATGACAGGAGGGAGGGTACCAGGAGAAGAGGGAGGCAGCATGACAGGTGGGAGGGTACCAGGCAGCGTGATGGGTGGGGAGGCAGAGGGACAGGTGGGGGGCAGTGTGACAGAGGGCACAGGACAGGATCGAGGCAGTGGGACAGGAGGAGCGCAGAGGGACAGGACAGGTGGGGGGCAACATGACGGGGTGCATGGGACAGTTTCGAGGCAGTGGGACAGGAGGAGCGCAGAGGGACAGGTGAGGGGCAATGGGGCAGGAGGAGTGCAGAGGGACGGGTGGGGGCAGCATGATGGGGGGCATGGGACAGGATTGAGGCAGTGGGACAGAAGGAGCGCAGAGGGGCAATGGGACAGGAGGAGCGCAGAGGGACAGGTCGGGGGCAGCGTGACAGGGGCATGGGTCAGGATCGAGGCAGCAGGATAGGAGGAGCGCAGAGGGAAAAGTGAGGGGCAGTGGGACAGGAGGAGCGCAGGGGGACAGGTGGGGGGAAGCATGATGGGGGGAATGGGACAGGATCAAGGCAGTGGGACAGGAGGAGCGCAGAGGGACAGGTAAAGGGCAGTGAGACAGGAAGAGTGCAGAGGGACAGGTGGGAGCAGCATGACGGGGGACATGGGACAGGATCAAGGCAGTAGCACAGGAGGAGTGCAGAGGGATAGGTGAGGGGCAGTGGGGTGAGATGAGATTTCCCCATCAGAGTGCCCCTTTTCACTATATTCCGCTATCAAAGTGCCTCTTTCCATCACATGTGTCCACCAGAGTGCCCCTTTTCCACAATATGTTCCCATCAGAGTGCCCCTTAACATAAAAAGTACCCATCAGAGTGCCCCTTAGTTTATGTTAAGGGGCACTCTGATGTGCACATTTTATGTTAAGGTGCACTCTGATGGGCACATTTTACTTTAGTGGCACTCTGATGGGCACATTTTATGTTGAGGGGCACTCTGATGTGCACATTTTATGTTAAGAGGCATGCTGATGGGCACATTTTATGTTAATGAGCACTCTGATGGGTTCAACATAAAATGTGCCCATCAGAGTGCCCCTTAATATTAAGGAGAAGTGGACACTAGGCACATAGAAAACTGAAGGCCACCCCTGCTGAGGCTAAATTCCTTCCCACTACATGCAATTAGGCTCTGCAAAAGAAATTGCACTTTACAAATGAATTAGCCCCAGCGCTTAGTGAATAAAGTGAAGCTCTGCTGACTTCCATAATCCAATCATGTGCAAGCAAAAATGCTATATATTTTAATTTTCCTTACATATGATCTCTTAGATTGTAAGCTCCAAGGAGCAGGGTCCTCCTAACCCTCTTGTATTGAACTGTATCGTTGCTGTATTGTCTCTCGTTATATTGTAAAGCGCTGAGCAAACTGTTGGCGCTATATAAATCCTGTATAATAATAATAATATGATTTTGCATCTTTCGCAAAGTGAAAATTCACGGTATTCACTAAGCTCTGTTCCCATTAAAAGATAAAAAGCCTGTTTGCCTTTAGTAAATAAACTCCATATAGTCTATGTTAAGGTAATAACAATAAAGACAAGTGGAGCTCCACCCAAAAGTGGAAGTTCCACTTTAAGGCTTTGTCCCCTGCTCCCCGTTAAGGATTGGCACCTTTGGGGAGCGGGCACCCGAATTTGACAGGTACCCGCTCCCACGTTCGGTGCAATCGCCTAATGGAAACAGAAGTGAAGGCTGTCATCCCCCCTCCCTCCTCATAGTCTTCTGGGACACGTGACAGATCTCAAAAGACTACGGGACCAGTCACAAAGCGCAGCACTACTTGCGCATGCACAGTGGGAACCTGGCTGTGAAGCCGCAATCTGTCACAGCCAGGTGAGAGAAGTCAACCAGTGAAACCAGCCATGGTGAGGACACCGTAGGATCCTGGGACAGGTACGTGTCTGTATTCTAAAAGTCAGCAGCTAGTTTTTTGTAGCTGCTTTTATTTTATTTTTAATTCAACTGAAACTCCACTTGAAGGAGGTGATTTGTAAGTATTGAAGAGTCGTAGCATCCAAAATGTAATTGTGATCTATAGAATTTTAAGATGATCTAATGTGACCTTAATAAATGTTGATTGTTTTTCTGATACCAAAACAAACTTTATAGCACCAGAAAGTTACAGGAGTCAACTGATTTTATAATATGATGATGTTATGTTCTGTGTTGGTACCTAAAAAGTCCACTATTCTTGTTATTTTGGTATTACAATTTGAACGTGGCACTCCCAAAAAATAACAGGCCACTCCCTTTCATTCCTAATTACAAAAACAGTCAAAACCGAGGGGCAGGCAAACCTAAAAACAGAGGCAAAATAGCCAAACAAGAAAAAGAAACAAAAAAAGGACATCCCTGTTCTAATGGAGTATACTTTAAGGGCTGTTGAATCCTGAAATAGTGGATCTGAAAGAAGGCAATGGAGAGCAATCTTCTTGGAGTGAGCCAGTATTAAACAAAGGGAAAGCAGCACACTGTCCTCATTAAGGTAAAAAGCAGATACCATTTTAGGTAGAAAATTAAGTTCTTGGTCTTGTAAAAGCAAATGAGGCTCCTTACAGAACACCATGCGTAAATTAGAAACTCGGCACCAAGGAAATGTCCTAAAGAGGGGGAGCAACATGCTTAATATCAGGGAATAATTAGCAAGAGGATGTTGAAACATCAGACAGGGCAGACACCTGACCCTTGGTGGTAATAAGGTCCAAGTTTTGTTCTACCTCCAGTTGAAGGAACTCAACATGGCCCACAGAAAAGGCACATGCAGAAACCCACATAGACTAACCAGTGAAAATAGGTCTTTCAAGTTCAGTGATAAACTTTGTGGGAAGTAGATAAGCTTTGAGCATTGTCGGTATTGCTGAATCTGAAACGTTCCTGCCTCTCAGAACCTGGGTTTCAAAAGCCAGCCTGACAGAGAATGCAAAGCAAGGTGGAAGTTCAGTCCTTGACATAACAGATCTGGTAGAAGACAAAAAAACTTTGGACAACAGACAAGTAAGCTTGGTGTACCTCATTCTCCAATCTCCAGTCCAATTCAGAGCTATGAGAATAACTGGAATGCCCTCTGCATTTATCCTTCAAAGTAGATGAGGTAAAAGCTTCAGTGTAGGAAAGGCATAGATCAGGGTAGACTGATCATGCAGCATCACCAGTGCATTTGCTGTATTCACTGTCGGGTCCTGCATCCTAGGGACAAATCTGACCAACTTCTTGAAACCAAAGCTAGATTGAAAGCTAGCAAGTCCACATCTACTGTTCCCCAATGCAGATATACAGTATGTCAGGCAACACCTCATAAAGAAAAGACCATTCCACTGGCACCACTGGGTCCAGACATTGTCTTCTAAGAAAATCTGTCTGCCACTTCTCTACAATGAAAATGTGCACTGCAAAGAATGTTGAAACATGAAACTCCACTCAGGACAGGATAAACTCTACCTCTATGAACGCTGAAATGCTCTTGGTGCCCCCATGATGACTGATGTAGGCCGCAGCTGTGACATTGGCTATTGGATCGAATAACTGGTCAGAAGGACGGTCCAGTGAGGTGAAGCAAGATACATTGTTCATAACTCCAGGATATTGATTGTATTCCTCCATAGACCAGTGACCCTGAATCAACGGAGGCCCGAGAAGTGAGAATTTTTAATGATTTCTTACAGCAAACAGCCAAAAAGGCGATCTCCAATGAATGAAGATATAATAAAGCTTTCTTACACTATTGCTCTGCTGGGCAGAGCTTAAGGCAGAGTGCCCGGAGACACAACTGAGCTGGTATCCAGCATCATGTCACACGGAAGATTTAATGCTACAATCATCTGATAAGTAAAAATTCGGGAAATTGGTCTGGAGATAAACATGAGCTGGAGAAAATATAGAGAAATTGCTTTCCTATTAGTTGGGTCCCTAATCAATTATATTGTGTCAGTGTTAAACTTTACCTGATGTCAATACAAAATACAGGACTATTTTTTGTTTTTGCTGATTACAATAGATAGTTTTTTTTGCTACAGCGATATTTCTAAAACCTGCTAGACTGATCCAGGGGCGGACTGACAACTCATGGGGCCCCCGGGCAATAGGGGATCAAGGGGCCCCTGTGTCCTTGCCCAAACTCAAAAAAGCCTATGAAAAAGGTACCAGGGGCATCTTATGGGGCCCCCCACTGACCCCGGGTCCTCGGGCAGTGCCGAAGTTTCCAAATGGTCAGTCTACCCTTGGACTGATCTAATTCATTTAGCAAGGTAAGACTGACTACACTACAAAGAATTCCTACACTAGACAGGCATTCTTGGCCTGTGTCTTCATACAAAAAGCTAAAACTGTTTAAAAGGTACATCTGCCCAGAGTGCTGTTTCACTAATGGGCAGAATCTGGTGGGCTGAGACTCTGCTTTCTTCTTATGCCATTTGTATACTCTTGCTTGGTTCCTACCCACACTTGGAGCAGTAAAGCACAACCACCCTGCAAAACTGAAAGCAAAGCCTACAGAGGTAATGAGCAAACATAGATGTTTCCATCTACACATATCATTACACAACTGTACATAGAGGCGATATATTAACACACATTAAAATATTACTTACTTCAAGCTGCTCTGTTTCACATGCATGTCTTAAGAAATATTAAAAAGACCTTACATTCAAGTATCTGAAATTCATGGAATACGCAGAATAATTGGAATGTACAATGTGCAATGTGCTGCTAATTGTCAACATCCTAATAAGACATTTTATTTAACTAAACAAAAGCATAAATATAATCTTTTCAAAACACATCTTACGCATTTAAATACACGTCTTTCCAAAACATATAAAGGGTGCCTTTACCTGCATTGCATTGCAATATTTGTAAGGAAAGGGATGAGCTACGTCCAACACTGTGTCCTTCCAGACTATAAAATTCTCACTTCACTTCACAGTAAGCTGGTTACTTTCCTGACTTTACTATTATCAGCTGTCAGTCAAATTATTCATTTTTTCTACTGTGAAGGGTGAGTGGAAGCTAACCAATGGGCAGGTTCTTAACAAATACTCATGTCAGAGGCTTTAAACCCAAAGCTGGTATAAAAAAAAACAGGCAAATCTAAACAAGCCAATCTGGCAACTCTAGTCGTCAGCCCCTTCAGAATATGGGGCATACTCAAAAGCGTAAACATCAACTGAACAATAGATATTCTGATGCTTCCCCTATCCTCCTAAACATTCCTATGATTCCTTGTATATTTAATGAAATCCTCTCTTGAACTCTATTCTTTGCCATATAAACATCCCTTTGTCAAGACCTTCCTACTATACTCTTTAGTGGCATTACTAAGTAATGTGGCCAAGCAGCTCTGAGAGTGAGAGTGCTGTGTACGTGACAGCAGAAGTCACTCTGAATGATCTGAAGGGGTAGAATGTCGTATCATTAGAGTAAAGAACCTGAGGTTTATATTAGGGATGCACCGATATTGATACCAGTATTGCTGCCAATACTCTTGACACCTTAACCAAACCTTTGCGGTGCAATTTGCGTTAATGGACAAACATTGCACCAAAAGATTAGCATGCAATTTGAACAGGAATCCAATTCCTGTCTAAATCCCATGCGATTTCCCCACTGCTCCAGTGTGAACCCAGGCTTGTCATTGCCTGAGTTCACACAGGAGCGGTGCGGGAAACCTCCCTGCAGGCATTCCATGCTGAGTCTCAGTGGTAGGAGAGGAGAGAAAGCAGTGGAGATTTGAAATCTCCGCCACTTTCTTTCCTCTTCTTGCAGGGATCGCAGTTCGGGCTAGAGGCTGTTGATTTTTCGGGCTGTTGATTTCTCAGCATCATCACATGAAAGGTGCTGACCAATCAGATGCCATCTAGCACATACTGTCATCCCTGAGAGGAGAGAAAGCCGTGTGGATTTCAAATCTCCAGACCTGTGAAGAATTTTCTCTCCTCTTCTTGCAGTGATGGCAGTTCAGACTAGACAGCATCTGATTGGTCAGCACTGTCCATGTGACGGTGCTGCTGACCACTCAAAAGTCCTCTAGCCCAAACTGTCATCCCTGCAAGGAGAGGTAAGAAAGCAGTGTGGTGGGGGGAACTGATGAAAGGAAACTATACAAGAGTACAGTTGTCCTTTAAAGGAAACCTGTGTTTTGCTCATGCAGAACATACAACAGGTGTACTTTAGTGCCACCCCATATTGACCTTCCCTTCACTCCTACACCACTTCACTGTCAGGGGTAATTATCCGGTACTTTCAGGTATCAGCGAGCTCATGACTAGTTTCCCTTCCTCCCACATAACATAGCCATTGGCCACTCAGGTAATCAACTATGTCACATTTTGCTGCTTGGAGTTTACATTGGATGATCTTACTCCATGGGGGCAAATGGAGGGATAAAAAAAAGGTAAATATGTGTAGCTGGTAGGGTTGTTATTAAAGTGAACCTGTTGCTTTGTCCTGCATGGACAAATCATCCAATCATTTTACTGCATGAATTCTTAAACAACACAATTTTATTGTGCTTTTAGAAACGTTTCCTTTTTAAGCGTGAATCCATTTCGCTGTTGAGTCTTCTCTCTAATTCCTTAATTGTGCTTCGGAGGTTTTCAATTTCTTTGTTTTTTTCCTCTTGCAAATGCTGCAGTTTCTGTGGGAAGAGAGCCAGCTGTGAATAGCTAACAGACACAGGGAAGTAACTGGGTTTATTCTGCAAACTTTCTGGCAATAATTAACCTCAACAATGTTACAGGAGCACATGAGACAGGTTTTATGTACAAGAATTTCTATGATCCTTGAATTCACACAAGGACACCATGACATTTAGCAAGGTATATTATATAACTAGCAGAAAAGGGAGATTTTGTACTGGACTTAAAGCAGTATTAACCACTTACCCTCCAGAGGACTTATACCCCTTCCTGACCAGGCCATTTGTTGCCAAACGGCGCTGCATTACTTTAACTGACAATTGTGCAGTCATGCAAAGCTGGACATAAATTAAATTTAATAGAGCTTTATTTTGGTGATCACTTATGCATTTTTAATTTTTGCACTATAAACAAAAAAAGACCAACAATTTTAAAAAAAAAAAAACAATATTTGTGACTTTTTGCTATAAAACATATCCAGTAAAAAAATTTAAAAAATATAATTTCTTCAGAAGTTTAGTCCAAAATGTATTCTGCAACATGTCTTTGCTAAAACAAAATCCCAATACATGTAAATTAATTGGTTTACATGTAAGTTATAGCATCTACAAATGGCGGTATATATACTGGAATTTTATTTTTTTTTATATTAGTAATGGCGGCGATCAGCGACTTATAGTGGGACTGTGGGATTGCAGCAGGCATTCTGACATTGGGTGGGAACTGACTAACTGCCACTGACATCCCGATGACACTAATACAGTGATCAGTGCTAATAAAAAGCACTGACACTGTACAAAAGACACTGGGCAGGAAGGGATTAACATCTGGGGCGATCAAAGGGTTAACTTTGTGCTGTACATGATGTGCTGTGTGTGTTTTACTAGGGAAACATGCTGCTGTGTATTTCTCACACAGTGGGTGGGCACAGTGGCTTAGTGGTTAGCATGTTGACTTGCAGTAAATGGGTCATGGGTTTGATTCCCGACCATGGTGCCTCCTGCATGGAGTTTGCATGTTCTCCCTATGCTTGCATGGGTTTCCTCCTGGTGCTCCAGTTTCCTCCCATGCTGGACATGCTGGTAGGTTAATTGGATCCTGTCTAAATTGGCCCTAATATGTGTATGTATGAATGTGATTTAGGGACCTTAGATTGTACACCCCTTGAGGGTTAGGAACTGATGTGAATGTTCAATATATTATGTGTGTGTAAAGCGCTGCATAAATTGACAGCGCTATATAAGTACCTGAAATAAATAAATACATTTCTCTGCTGTGCAGAGAAATACACAGCAGCATGTCCTTGCTGGTAGGAGACAGACCTGTGTTGTTTACATACAGGTCTCTCCCCTGTCGGTTCCACATGGCGATCAACAGGTGCCATCGGGGAATCTCCAGCCAGTACCCAGTATTTGACATCCATAGCCACCAATAGTGGCATGGGTAGGGTGGCATGTGCCCCTTGTCCGGAATTGCAAATCACGTGTATATATGTGATTTTGCACAGTCCTGCCGTCCTGTAGCAGTAGTTCTACTATAGGGAGCGGGGAAGCCCAAAAGCAAACATTTATTATACTGCAGCTTATCAATTCTTAGATGTGATGGCTGTATTGTTTTCTTTTTGAGGCTTTCTTTCTTTTATTTCATCTGGTGATCCAGCCAGTAAGTCTGTTGTTGTTCAAAAAACCTCTCTCATCCAGATGTATCAGTTTACAGGGATGAGACAAACCATTATCACTAACAGGGATTCTTACAATGATCAATAAAAAAAAACTGCAGTAACTGCTTATAATGTATTTGCTGGAGTTTGACTTCAGTTTGTTAGTGTTTTTAAATCTTATAGTTCATCTGACAATAACTCCTCTACAGACTGTTGTCCAAATGAGCCCCCTGTGCTCCTTGTAGTTACTCTAATACAGGAGGTGTGTTATCAGATCACCAGGTAAAAACAGAGGGGAGAATTGCCTGAAAAAAGGAAATTAAGGCCCCTTTCACATGGGGCAGACCCGTCAGTAGATCCGCTTGCCCAGTGGGGGATCTTAGTGCTGATCCCCACTGAGCAAGCGGATGACAGGTCCATGTCAGCTCCGATTATGTATAGTGGACACAGACAGAGCCTGCTGTCCTTTATGGGCTGTCGGAAGGAAACGGCGGACAACCTGTCCATTTCCATCTGACTGTCATCCGATCTGCCAGACAGAAGGGAAACGGATACCCATGCGCCTGTTTTTAGTGGACAGGATCAGATCGGATGTAGGTGGGTGTAAATCCGACATATGTGTCGAAAGCAATGGAGTGTTCCAATTGGGTCCACTTGAAAAACAGACAGGCGGACCCAGTTAGTCCGCTAATGTGAAAGGGGCCTAATGCAGCCACCACTAAACAGTTCAGAATACCCTGGGGGCAGGAAGGCTCAGCAATCAGACGATTGCACGGTCACAACAGTCACATGATCAGAAGCAGGTCCTGCCAGCTACCGATCTGTTGCCGAGACTAAGAGCTGTCTGCGACAGCACAGCGTTTGTGCACACAGTGAGTTCGCTTTTAGAACATTAACAACGGAAGCCCAGCGACCCATATATGCAGTGTGTGAGTGTTAAAGGACATACAGTTGCAAGAAAAAGTATGTGAACCCCTTGGGATTACTTGGAGCTTTGCATGAATTAGGCATAAAATGTGCTCTGAACGTCATCTAAGTCACAACAATAAAAGAACACAGTCTGCTGAACATAATACTACACAAACATTAGATGTTGCCATGGTTTAATTGCACATAACATGTAAACATTCACAGTGCAGGGAGGAAAACGTATGTGAGGCCCTAGCTTAATGACTTCTCCCAGAGCTAATTGGATCCAGGAGTGAGCCAACCTTGACTCCAATCAGTGTGATGATATTGGATGTGTTGCTGACAGCTGTCCTGCCCTTAAACACACACCTGTTTTGGGTTTACTGGTTTCAAGAAGCACTATCTGATGTGAACCATGCCTCGCAGAAAAGAGCTCTCAGAAGACCTACGATCAAGAATTGTTGACTTGCATGAAGCTGGAAAGGGTTACAAAAGTATCTCCAAAAGCCTTGATGTTCATGTGTCCACGGTAAGACAGACTGTCTACAAATGGAGAAAGTTTAGCACTGTTGCTACTCTCCCTAGGCGTGGTCGTCCTGTAAAAATGACTACAAGAGCACAGCGCAGAATGCTGCATGAGGTAAAGAAGAATCCCAGAGTGTCAGCTAAAGACCTACAGAAATCTCTGGCACATGCTAACATTTTTGTTGACACATCTACAATAAGGAAATCATTAAACAAGAATGGAGTACATGGGAGGACACCACGGAGGAAGCCATTGCTGTCCAAAAAGAATATTGCAGCACGTTTGAAGTTTGCAAAAGAGCACCTGGATGTTCCACAGCACTACTGGCAAAATATACTGTGGACAGATGAAACCAAGATTGAGTTGTTTGGGAAGAACACACAACACTATGTGTGGAGAAAAAAAGGCACAGCACACCAACATCAAAACCTCATCCCCACTGTAAAACATGGCGCAGGGAGCATCATGGTTTGGGGCTGCTTTGCTGCCTCAGGGCCTGGACAGATTGTTGTCATTGATGGGAAAATGAATTTCAGAGTTTTTCAAGACATTTTGCAGGAAAACGTATGACCATCTGTCTACCAAGTGAAGCTCCGCAGAGGATGGGTGATGCAACATAACAATGACCCAAAGCATACAAGTAATTCAACAAAACAATGGCTGCAACAGCACAGAATATGCCTTCTGGAGTGGCTCAGTCAGAGTCCTGACCTCAACCCGATTGAAATGCTGTGGCATGACCTTAAGAGAGCGATTCACACCAGACATCCCAAGAATATTGCTACACTGAAACAGTTTTGTGAAGAGGAGTGGTCCAAAATTACTCTAGATCGTTGTGCAGGTCTGATCTGCAACTACAGGAAACGTTTGGTTGAGGTTATTGCTGCCAAAGGAGGGTCAACCAGTTATTAAGTCCAAAGGTTCCCATACTTTTTCCTCCCTGCACTGTGAATGTTTATATGTTATGTGCAATTAAACCATGTCAACATCTAATGTTTGTGTAGTATTATGTTCAGCAGACTGTGTTCTTCTATTGTTGTGACTTAGATGACGCTCAGAGCACATTTTATGCCCAATTCATGCAAAACTCCACGTAATCCCAAGGGGTTTACATACTTTTTCTTGCAACTGTATGTGTCATAAAGAGTTAGGGAGCAATAGGCTTTAAATGGCTGCTGGGAATTAAGGATGACCCTTTCAACTGTTCTGGACTCTTCTTGTGCCTAAAACAGACCCTCATTAGTCTTGTTATTTTACTGAAAAAAAAAAGACTAAAAAAGGAAAATGAAACGTTTAAAATGACAATAAACAACCATCAAATACACAAGAAAGAAAAAAAAAACAAATTCAAAGAACACTACAGGAAATAAACTAAATGACTCTAAATACATCCAAAATATAAAACTAAAAAAAGAAGAATTAGATTGTTTATTCAAGCAAATTTAACTTAAGCAGCTTAATAAGTGAAATTGAAAATGTCTGCTTCTGTGAAATGTCACTGTTGTGCCGAGATCACACTGCTCATCCCCAATAACTGTATGTAATTGGAACAAGCAATGATAGAATTCAGCATGTACATTTTTTTTTAATTTCACTTCTTTATATTATTTTTCACATTTACATGAAAACAAGACTATGCAGAAGCATTGACAGGAGAGGAGATATGATTGCAATATGTAGATTGCAATATGATTGCAATTTAGAAACATCTAAATGGTGATTCTAGCATAGGGAGCCTATGCAGTCTAAGGTTGCTTAAGAGAACACGCAGCCACTCAATGATGATGGACGAGAAGTGGTTTAACCTTAAACTGGGCAAGGGGTTCTTGATAAAGCAGTAAGGATGTGGAACTCCCTTCCACACTTGGTGGTGTCATCAAGGAGTGCCAATAATTTCAAATTACTTTTAGATGTGTCTCTTACGAAATATACAGGGATATAGGAAATGGTAGTGGCATAAATACACATGCACCCACACAGATTGAACTGGATGGACTGGTGTCTTTTTCAACCTTACCAACTATGTAACTATGTACAGACTGCATCCTGGTCTGTGCATTGGACCTACACAGATGTACATTACTGGATGCGCTTGGAGATCTGTGCAGGTCTGTGCAACTGTCCACCTTACATTGATTTAAACAGGCTGTCTGAACGACTCTGCACAGACCAACACCAGTCATGTGTTAGGCTAGGAGACCAGTAGCTATAGCAGTGGAGAGGCTCCATCTGACCAGCTGGATAAGTATGCAAGCAGGTTACCCTGGCAGATGACTGGGGCTTACCCGAGGTGCAAGGTCCGCTGGGCCAGCCGGGACAAAAAAAAGAAACCAGCACCGGCTGGAAAATAGCTAGGCTGCTCTCTGGGTCCACGAGGACCCAGCAAGTGGCAGCCTGCAATCCCGGATTTCCCCTTCTGCAGCCAGAGGAGCAACAGGACAAGAGGAGAGCACACCAGGCACCAGGTACAGTGCATTTGCGGTGTCCAGTGTATCAGATTACAGTGCATTGTGGTGTCCAGTGCGGTACAGAGTACATTTCATTGTGGTGTACAGTGCATTGTGGTGTCCAGTGCGGTACAGAGTACATTTCATTGTGGTGTACAGTGCATTGTGGTGTCCAGTGCGGTACAGAGTACATTTCATTGTGGTGTACAGTGCATTGTGGTGTCCAGTGCGGTACAGAGTACATTTCATTGTGGTGTTCAGTGCTTTGCGGTGTCCAGTGCGTTATAGTGTACAGTGCATTGCGGTGCCCAGTGCGTTACAGTGTACAGTGCATTGCGGTGTCCAGAGCGTTACAGAGTACATTGCATTGCGGTGTCCAGTGCATTACAGAGTACAGTGCATTGCGGTGTCCAGTGCATTACAGTGTACAGTGCATTGCGGTGTCCAGTGCGTTACAGTGTACAATGCATTACAGAGTACAGTGCATTGCGGTGTCCAGTGCGTTACAGTGTACACTGCATTGCGGTGTCCAGTGCGTCACAGTGTACAGTGCATTGCGGTGTCCAGTGCGTTACAGTGTAAAATGCATTGCGGTGTTCAGTGCGTTACAGTGTACAGTGCATTGCGGTGTCCAGTGCGTTACAGAGTACAGTGCATTGCGGTGTCCAGTGCGTTACAGTGTACACTGCATTGCGGTGTCTAGTGCGTCACAGTGTACAGTGCATTGCGGTGTCCAGTGCGTTACAGTGTAAAATGCATTGCGGTGTTCAGTGCGTTACAGTGTACAGTGCATTGCGGTGTCCAGTGCTTTACAGAGTACAGTGCATTGCGGTGTCCAGTGCGTTACAGTGTACACTGCATTGCGGTGTCCAGTGCGTCACAGTGTACAGTGCATTGCGGTGTCCAGTGCGTTACAGTGTAAAGTGCATTGCGGTGTTCAGTGCGTTACAGTGTACAGTGCATTGCGGTGTCCAGTGTGTTACAGCGTACAGTGCATTGCGGAGTTCAGTGCGTTACAGGGTACAGTGCATTGCGGTGTCAAGTGCATTACAGTGTACAGTGCATTTTAAATATTGTATTGTTTTTTCCTGTTTTTGCACTACAAATAAAATATGTGCGGTGTGCATAGGAATTTGTTCATATTTTTTTCAAACTATAGTCCCGCCCCCCAACAGTGTGAAGGTCTGTGAACTGCCCCCCTGTTTAAAAAGTCTGAGGACTCCTGGTCTAAGCACTAATTGGTATTCACCAGAGCTCCTGAAGGTGTAGAGGGTTTTTCTGAATATTAGTACCAGGTCATAGTCCTCAGGATCGCCCTACCATGAGGTGAGCAAGCTGGGCTCCAGTAGCAGGTATAGCAGGTGGGGTCCAGCAGAAGTGATGTCATTAAAAAAGCCACAGGCCAGTAACAAGTGGTTGCAAGTTGGGATCAAGTGAAAGCGTGGTCGAGAAACAAGCCAAAGGTCAGTTACGAGTGGTGGAGAGAAGGACAGCTGTAGGTACACAGAGAAGCAAAGAGAAAGCACAATAATCTGCCAAACAGGAGGTGCAGAGATATGGCATTCCAAGTGGCTCAGCAAGAAGAGCTACTACCAGATGCAGCAGAGGTTGTGGCTTCAGATTCTGGTTCTACCAAAGGAGGTCATTGATGATTAGATGCTCAAACCAAATTTAGCAACAGCAATATGAGTTGGTTAATTTGACAATGACTAATTTGCCTAAATCATTGTACAAATGTAGAAAATAAAAAATGCGAATTAAAAATATATTTTATTTGTATAAAAATTGGCCTTGTGCCTGGGACTTGGAAATATTATTTTGTAGATTGTGGATACCTTCTGGTTAAGCAAAGAGAGGTTTTTTGGGAGAGTAAAAATAATAATTAAATTCAATGTGAGAGCACTCCATGTCCCTAGCAAAAACTTTTATTTCACACTACCATCTTCTTTGAACCTCAGATAAATAACGTAGTTTTAAGAAGGCTGCTAATGAAAAAAATCTATAAGCCTCCATTGTTGATCTTCTTCTGAATATGCTGGCTGCCTGGTTGTGTCTGGCTTGAACACAGAGAACGCATATGGAAAGGTAAAGAATAAAGTCCTGATCTACATATTTGTTTTAGATCAGTAACTCAAAAATATTTGAGCCTTTGGATCAGCATGACAGCAAAGCCACTAACATTTTCAGAAGATGTCAGCTTCCTAGATTGTAAACTCGAAAGAGTAGGGCCCTCTAACCCCTCGTGTGCTGTTTGTTGTTGCTGTACTGTTTCATGTATTTTCCCCCCCCTCTATTGTACAGCGCTGAGCAAACCCTTTGGCGCTATATAAACTCGATGTAATAATAATAATAATAATAATAATAATCTCAGCTCACTCATTTAACATCCAACTCTGAGCTGATTTTTGTAATGAATGCCTGGCTACAATACTTACCTTTAATCCAGAGCTGTCCTCTACAGTATTTCATATCCACTACAAGATATCCTTATTCTTCTGGGTTAAATGACGTTCAGAATCACTGAACCCCAAAGACCAAGAGCATGGTGTGAGTGCACGGCATAATGGGCTTGCTCCCTAAAGACTTCTGGTAACGTGAAAAAAAAAGAAGTTGCATAATGTGTGGGTGTGTGTAGTGGGGGGCCTCAAAAAAGAGACCCAGGGGGTGTCCAGAGTCGGCCTTTAACTCAATACAGATTTCCTTTAATTTCACAGAAAAATGACATTCATACTGATGTGTAACAAACAAGTGAATCGATGTGCGATTTACAACTCCTCTGGCAAAAAACCCCTTAAATGTACCTGTGTCTTTGGAGAGAACAGAATGCATTAAAGCAGTGTTTCAGCATTATTAGAAATGATATTCTTTTGTCACATCGAATGTTTACCAAGTAATCCCTGCTGCATGTCAATTAACGAATGTACCCCCTAAAGTGTGTATTTATGCTTTCCTAGAATTGCTTTATGCTTGAAAAAAAATACATAACTCAGTTATTTTATTTGCTTATTTTTAAAGTGGCATGAAAGCATAATTAATGCAGCTCTGTAAACATCAATACATCATTACATGCATTTCTAATCACTTGCCTACAGGGCACTTATACCCCCTTCCTGTCCAGGCCAATTTTCAGCTTTCAGTGCTGTCGCACTTTGAATGACAGTTGCGCGGTCATGCAACATTGCACTCATATGAAAGTTTTATAATTTTTTTGAGACAGATAGAGCTTTCTTTTAGTGGTATTTAATCACCTCTGGGTTTTTTATTTTGTGCTAAACAAACCAAAAACAACTGAAAATTTTGAAAAAAAAGTTATTCTCTTAGTTTCTGTTATACAATTTTGTAAATAAGTGATTTTTCTCCTTCACTGATGTGCACTAATGAGGTTGCAGTGATGGGCACTGATAGGATGCACTGGTAAGTGGCACTGATAGGCATCACTGTTGGGCACTGAAAGGCAACACTCATATATGGCATTGATAGGCAGCACTGACTGGCACTGTTAGGTGGCACTGATAGGCAGCACTGACTGGCACTGTTAGGTGGCATTGATTGGCAGCACTGACGGGCACTGATAGGTGGCACTGAAAGGCAGCTCAGATGGGCACTGACATGTGGCATTGATGTGCACTGGTAGACACTGATATGTGGCATTGATGTGCACTGATGGGCACTGGCAGGTGGCATTGATGGGCACTGACAGGTGGCATTGATGGGCACTGAGGGGTGGCACTGATGGGGCTACACTGATCATTAGGGCACACTGATCATCAGCGCCCTGAGGATCAGTGTACATGTCCCCTCTGAGTAATGCCGATTACCGTCTCTCCTCTCCTCATGAGCTGTCAGCGTGATAGTTCGTGTGGAGAGGAATGCCAATAACCGACATTTCCTTATTTACATGCGATCAGCTGTGATTGGACACAGCTGATCACATGACAAAGGCGACGTCATCAGCTCTTTTCGTTGATCGGTGATCTGCTATGTCCCAGGAATACAGCCCACCACTGATCGCTGCGCGGTTAGAATGGGAGGACGTCATATGACATCCTCCCAGAACGAGAGAACCGCCCTGCGCCGTCATTTCGTTATATGGCGGGCGGGAGGCGATTAAATACATGTTTGGCAAGTACCTGAATTTGACCTGGTATCAGCCCCCTGCAGTCTCTGTATAGTAGGGCTGGAGTGTGAGAGGAAGAATCAGCACAAGGAGCCAATCAGTTCATGTGCTAACAAGAAGCATGATGATAGGAGAAAGAGAGTGAGGGATGAGCTTACCACTTTGTTTTTTTCTTCGCCCCTGTCCTGTCACAGCCCAAGGGTGGGACATGACAGCCTGGGCTCAGAAGTTGGTTGCATAATGCTACACATAAGTGAACATGAAAGAATGAGGCTTGTGGCTGAAAAAAAAACAAACTATAGGAGGCAGCTCTGGATTGAAGGTGAATATTGCAGCTCTTTTAATTCATATATATATATATAATTATTTTTTTTAATTAATGTATTTATTTTACATACTCTCACCAGTAAATATCTCTGATCACCACCATACCAGTCATACGATGACGCTGTGCTGCACTGATTAAACATTTTATTTAATTCTTCATTTTCCATAAAATTTGGACAAAAACGTACAACTTCAAAAAACTGGCCAGGCATCCTACTAAATACCTTGGACTGTCTGCTTGCTAAAAAGGGGTCATTTAGAGGGTATTTGTACTGTCTTGGCAATTTAGGGCTTCAGGAAATGAGATAGGCTGTTAGTACAACAGGACTGATCAGTTTTCAAATATATATCCCAAAGTTTGTAGACTCTAAAATTTTCACACAGACTAAATAAGAGTCTCTTCTGGGAGAGGAAACTGGTGATCCAGCACTACAGTTGTCCTTGCTGGCCATTGAGTGTAATGTCAACACCCAGCTGGAGTCCCATGGAGCTTGAGAGAATGTGTCCATGTCACTCAGGAATTGAATGTATTGTATAATATATTTGTTTAACAGGTTTGGGTTTTTGGTTGTTTTAGTACAGTACTGATTGTGTGACCAGCGACATCAGAAGCAATAAAATCTTTTTGTAAAGTTCTCACACATCCATCATCACTAGAAATGTAGTTATCTCCTATTCACAATATTCCTAACTAGATTAGACCACTTAACACATGGAACTGATGTGCATAAAAGAGGTGACCCTAGCAGTGTGATGTTGCTTTGGCCCTACAGGCTTCAATGAGGAAAGTACAGCTCTGCTGGTTCACCTACATTAACCTTTTGCCCTCCAGAGGATTTACTCCCTTTTCCTGACCAGGACATTTTTTGCGATATGGCACTGTGTTACTTTAACAGACAATTGTACGGTCATGCAACACTGCACCCAAATGAAGTTTACAACTTTTTTCCCAGTAATAGAGCTTCATTTCGGTGGTATTTGATCACCTGTGCGTTTTTTGTTTTTTTTGCACTATAAACAAAAAAAGACCAGACAATTCTGTGGAAAAAAAACAATATTTTTGACTTTTTGCTATTGAATATGTCCAGTAAAAAATAAAAAAAATCTAATTTCATCATAACTTTAGGCCAAAATGTATTCTGCTACATGTCTTTGCTAAAAAAAAACCCCAATAAGTGTAAATTAATTGGTTTACGTGAAAAATAGATACTGGCATTTTAATTTTTTTTCTTTTTCTTTTTTACTAGTAATAGCAGCGATCAGCAACTTATAGAGGGGCTGCGGGACTGCGGTGGGCATTCTGACACTGGGGGGAACTGATTTGGTGTCACTGTCATCCCCAGTGACACCAATACAGTGATCAGTGCTAATAAAAAGCACTGACAATATACTAATGGCACTGGGCAGGAAGGGGTTAAAATCTGGAGTGATCAAAGGGTTAACTGTGTGCAGTTTTACTGTGTGCTGTGTATGTGCTTTACATTGTAAGCACACTGCTTTGTATGTCTCTGCTATGCAGAGCCATACAAGGCAGTGTGCAGGAGCTGACAGGGGAGAGATCTGTATTGTTTACATACATGTCTCTCTCCCATTGGAGATACTCGGCAATCACTGAGTGTCGGCGAGTAATCACTGGCCAGGACCTGGTGATTGACAGCCAAGGCTGCCAATGGCGGCACGGGTAGGGCTTGCGTGCTGCACTTGCATGCCTCCTACCCAGAACTACAAAATCGTGTGTGTGTGTGTGTGTGTGGTTTTGCGCACCCGTGCCACCCTGTAGCAGTATTTCTGCTATAGAGTGGCGCGGAACTGGTTAAGGAAACGTCCAAATGTAATACATAGAAAAATGTACATTATACATAAAAACATACCAGTAGAGGGTGCTGTTGCCCACAATGAGAAGCTTCATCCTCTAGACTAGAGAAAACACTTTGTATGCCTACAATGGGGGTTAATTCACTAAGACACAGGAGTAGTTTCAAGTGTCCATCATTTTATCACATTACAATTTTCTCACAAAAATATAAAATGTACAAGCATGTACATATATTCTATAGGTGTGAAATATTTTCGCATGATTAGATTGACAGATAGACATTTAAGAGGGTGGACAGCAAAGATAGTTATCAATGCACGTAATCCAGGTGTGTCCCCAAACCACCAAAACAAACAAAACACAAGGGGGTTACAGAAACAAGAACATAATTCATTGCTCTATTTAAGAATAAACCAGCAATTACAGGCATCCCTTCCCTTTTATAGCGGTAGCAAAGTCTGATATTTTATTTATACCTACAAGCTCAGGGGCGGATTGACCATTTGGAAACTCGGGCACTGCCCGAGGGCCCGGGGTCATTAGGGGGCCCCATGAGATACCCCTGGTACCTTTTTCATAGGCTTTTTTGAGTTTGGGCAAGGACACAGGGGCCCCATGATCCCCTGTTGCCTGGGGGGCCCCATGAGTTGTCAGTCCGCCCCTGCCTACAAGTAAGCCTCTAAAAAGGGTTGTCAGTAGGTACAGGGAATATCTCCCAAATGTGCATCGTTTAGGATATATTTACTTTAGTAACAGCCCATGACGTCACTGGTGCATGGGCACTGGGCTCTGAATGGACTATGCCATCACAGCCATGAGTCTTGAGTGCATCACGGCTTGGCCATTTAAATGGCCGGAGCCCACAAACTCGGAAGGAAGACCGGATAGAGATGGAAGAACAGAAAACAGAAAACCAGTATCAGGGGCGGACTGACAACTCATGGTGCCCCCGGGCAATAGGGGATCATGGGGCCCCTGTATCCTGCTCAAACTCAAAAAAGCCTATGAAAAAGGTACCAGGGGCATCTCATGGGGCCCCCTACTGACCCTGGGCCCTCGGGTAGTGCCCGAGTTTTTAAATGAGCAGTCCGCCCCTGACCAGTATGTACAGTTGCATCCGGTGAAACCGGGTGGTCCTGTTCAATCTCCAGTGAACATGGGACTTTGTACGTGTCAGACACTGGGAGGATAAATCTGTAATATCACATCGAATAACAGTAATAAAAAATATATATACTTTTATTGGGTCATCATTAAAAAACAAGTCCACATCACATTTTAAAACCAAATAGTCTTTAAAGATGACATCAGCATGTGGTTACATTCATATAGCAGTGAAGATAGAAGCCCTGGCAGCGGTGACAGCGCACCACTGGAGGGCTTCATTTTAATGTAAATCTGTCATGAGATGCTAGAATGCAATGCATACTAGCACCATCTGACATTATCCTGCAGGGGCCCTTTTGTTTTTGTGGTTTACTATGGACCCAGCATTGGTCTTGACATCATGACCCTAAACTGCTGGAATGTGGCGGAGAAGAAGCTTCAGGGACCAGTCTAACTGCTAGAAGAAGTGTAGGATCGAGTAAGTAAATCTTGCAGTATTTTGTTCCCCTAGCCTAGACCAAAATAAGCAATTAATTCTTGCAGTCCGGGTATAGCCCCAATGCAAGGGATAACATTTTAGTTGCCCAGAGTTGGACTTTATCTCTTACATACTCATAGCAAACGTTTGCTTAAAAAAAAAAAAAGGGGATCTTTATTACATTTATTACAATACATTTTCAAACTGGTCAAATTTGTGATCCCTCTCTGGCCAGTCACAACTCTACCTTGGAGATTGCCAACCTCTTGCTTATTAGCATAGCATATTCGCAAGAGTATGGATGCATTGGAGTTGATTTACTAAAACTAGAGAGTGCAAAATCTGGTGCAGCTGTACACGGTAGCCAATCAACTTCTAACTTCAGCTTGTTTAGTGAAGCTTTGACAATAAAACCTGGAAGCTGATTGATTTCTATGTACAGCTGCACCACATCTGTGGATTACACCTATCTGTGGATTACAAATGTCCAGTTGTTCTGCTACTGTCAGCGAACTGTCTTTGTGTTACTGCCCAGATTCAGTGCTCTACAAGCCTGCAAACCAGTCAGCACACTCCTGCTTGGTGAAGCAGTGGTTAACACAAGAGCGGGAAAAATCCTGCATAACAGTCTCCCTGTCGTCAACATTTCTGGAGGAGGGGCATATACACCCAGTCTGCCCTGTATGCCCAGCGTGCTGAGAATGAGAGAGAGGAGCAAGATGGATGGAGTCTTTCAAGATGTGCTGAAGTTTTTGTAGCCAGATATGCCGGCGGTCACCTTGATGGACATGGGAGTCCACCTAGAGCATTGCAGAGGCTTTTCCCTTGGGTTGATCGGGGGGGACAAAGCGATTTTGTCCGATTTGCCCTGCAGGAAGCCAGTCGCCTTGGTCAGTGCCTGGATCAAGTGCGGGCATTGCAGAGAGCATCTCACTAAGTTGATGCCCACTGACCTGGTGCAGCGGGAGCCATTGGGGGCCAAGCCGCGTGTATGAATGTGTGTGAATTGACAATGTCCATAGGGACTTGCTATTGGGGGCACTCAGCAGGGGGGAGTTGCCAGGACCGCAGACAGGGGACCCAAAAAAGAAGAGCATTGGGGCTGCTCTGTGCAAATCCATTACACAGAGGAGATAAGTATAACATGTTTGTAATTTTTATTTTAAAATATCACTTTAAATGCCTGTTCACATATACAGTGGGGCAAAAAAGTATTTAGTCAGCCACCAATTGTGCAAGTTCTCCCACTTAAAAAGATGAGAGAGGCTTGTAATTGGCATCATAGGTAGACCTCAACTATGAGAGACAAAATGAGAAAAAAAATCCAGACAATCACATTGGCTGATTTGGAAAGAATTTATTTACAAATTATGGTGGAAAATAAGTATTTGGTCAATATGAAAAGTTCATCTCAATACTTTGTTATATATCCTTTGTTGGCAATGACAGAGGTCAAACGTTTCCTGTAAGTCTTCACAAGGTTGGCACACACTGTTGTTGGTATGTTGGCTCATTCCTCCATGCAGATCTCCTCTAAAGCAGTTGTTTTGGGGTGTCGCTGGGCAACACGGACTTTCAACTCCCTCCAAAGGTTTTCTATGGGGTTGAGATCTGGAGACTGGCTAGGCCACTCCAGGACCTTGAAATGCTTCTTACAAAGCCACTCCTTCATTGCCCGGGCGGTATGTTTGGGAACATTGTCATGTTGGAAGACCCAGCCACGTTTCATCTTCAATGCCCTTGCTGATGGAAATCAAAATCTCATGATACATGGCCCCATTCATTCTGTCCTGTACATGGATCAGTCGTCCTGGTCCCTTTGTGGAGAAACAGCCCCAAGGCATGATGTTGCCACCCCCATGCTTCACAGTAGGTATGGTGTTCTTTGGATGCAACTCAGCATTCTCTCTCCTCCAAACACGACGAGTTGTGTTTCTACCAAAAAGTTCTATTTTGGTTTCATCTGACCATATGACATTCTCCCAATCCTCTTCTGGATCATCCAAATGCTCTCTAGCAAACTTCAGACGGGCCCGGACATGTACTGGCTTAAGCAGGGGGACACGTCTGGCACTGCAGGATCTGAGTCCCTGGCGGCGTAGTGTGTTACTGATGGTAGCTTTTGTTACGTTGGTCCCAGCTCTCTGCAGGTCATTCACTAGGTCCCCTCGTGTGGTCCTGGGATTTTTGCTCACCATTCTTGTGATCATTTTGACCCCACAGGGTGAGATCGTGCGTGGAGCCCCAGATCGAGGGAGATTATCAGTGGTCTTGTATGTCTTCCATTTTCTAATTATTGCTCCCACAGTTGATTTGTTCACACCAAGCTGCTTGCCTATTGCAGATTCAATCTTCCCAGCCTGGTGCAGGTCTACAGTTTTGTTTCTGGTGTCCTTTGACAGGTCTTTGGTCTTCACCATAGTGGAGTTTGGAGTGTGACTGTTTGAGGTTGTGGACAGGTGTCTTTTATACTGATAACAAGTTCAAACAGGTGCCATTGATACAAGTAATAAGTCCAGGACAGAGGAGCCTCATAAAGAAGAAGGTACAGGTCTGTGAGAGCCAGAAATCTTGCTTGTTTGTAGGTGACCAAATACTTATTTTCCACCATAATTTGAAAACAATTTCTTTCGAAATCAGCCAATGTGATTCTCTGGATTTTTTTTATCATTTTGTCTCTCATAGTTGAGGTCTACCTATGATGCCAATTACAGGCCTCTCTCATCTTTTTAAGTGGGAGAACTTGCACAATTGGTGGCTGACTAAATACTTTTTTGCCCCACTGTATGAGGATATAATGCAGTTTGAACCACATCCAATCCGCATGAAATTTGAAATAACATTGCTTCCTATGGTGCCTGTTCACATATGTCTGATGCACTGCCGGAGCAGATTCAGTGCGGTTTAAAAAAGAGTCCTGTCCAATTTCTGAGCAGTGCCTTCAGGTTCAGGTGCGGATTACAGGCTATTGACCTCTATGGGAACTGTTTCTAAACCGCATATGTATGAACAGTGATAAAATCCTGACCTGATCCGGTTCTGACCCTGATGTAAACCTAACCTGAACCGCTGAACAGCTACTGTGTCAATTAGCTGTGAAACCTGAGCTTCAATCCACTCCGCACACGTGTGAATCAGCACTAAGGGCTAGTTCACATTAGATGCAATCCAGTGCGTTTTTTTTTTTCTAAATCAAAAATGCATGCACAGTGTTTTCCATGTCTTCCAATGGCACTAGATGACACCAGTGCAGTCAGTTCCAGTCAGTTTCCGGTGCAGAAAAAAAAGTAGAACATGCTGCATTTTTTCTGCACAGAACCATACTGGAACATGGCAAACTGCATCAAAACTGCACCGGAACAGATTGCGGTGTGAACTGTAAGCAAAAACGTATCTGGAATGGATCCGGAGTGCGTTTTTGTGGTGTGAACTGGTCCTAGGCTAACTTCACACCTATGCAGTTTGCGTTTGATCCTTTTATGCGGTGCTTTTTGCGATGCGTTTTTTTCATGCATTTTTTATGTGTTTTTGATGCGTTTTGTCTTTTTATTTTTTGGCCAACTTATTGCTGGGCAGATTAAAAATGCAAAACACTTCAAAAACATGTAAAAAATGCATGCAAAATGCAGCACTTGCGTTTTATATGCGGTTCCAATTAAGTCTATTGGACTAAAAATGCAAATGCTGTGGGAAAAGAAGTTTTTAAATGCATTAAAAAACGCACAGGTGTGAACCTGGCCTAAGTCTCAATTGCATTTTCCAAAATGTTTTGGTTTCTTTGACAGCTTAATATATTAAAACCATGTAGAAAGTAAAATGCTTCTATGTCCTTAATGTAAAAATTATTTGGGTGACAAAAATGAGTCACTAACAAGGTAACTGAATGCCACTGAATTTAGTCTGGGCGTTTAGGCTTCAATGAGCTCCAAGCATTATATGGCTAAGGAGTGGAAGACAGCTGTAATTTCAGTGAAATGTCTTTGCTATACGAATGCTGCAAAGTTCATTACTATCAAACATGTAGTAAATTCAGCTAAACCATGGGAATATCCATTAGTAAAATGAAAAGATGGTTTTCAGTTTTATAATTTAGCAAATAACACTCAGGAATGAATATGGAACGCGTTCTGTTTTTGCCCTCTAGAGGCCACTACTACATGTATAAAATCATATTGCCAGAGCAAACTAGTTACTGCCTGTTCCTTGTGTTGGATTAAAAAACTCATTCCTTAAATTAAAGTAGAACGCTGGTCTAAAATAAAAAGATAAAATGAATTGCTGATTGATAGATAACATAAGAACACCATCCTTTTCTGCTATATTTATCTTCATTCCAGAGATTTTCCTCTCTGTACTTTACTCTGCTGCTAGACGTCCTCAGTCTGGTGGCCTCATCATTCCCTGAGCCCAGGTCATCCTGGACCAGCGCCAGCCTGTGACTGGAGAGTGAACGCTGAAGCAGCACAGTGATCACTCATCTCTCTGCCATTGGCTCCCTCTGCTGTCAATTACCACCAGTGAACTAATGAGGAGAGAGGGGGTGGGGCCAAGCTGCAGATCTATGTGTGAATGGACATGCAGAGCAGCAACTCGGGAGCAAGCCTGCTTGGATGCCCCCATAGCAAGCTGTTTGCTTTAGGGGCATTTGGCAGGAGGAAGGGGCCAGGAGTGCTGGCGGGGGACCTGAGAAGAAGAGGATCCGGGCTGCTCTGTGAAAAATCCACAGCACAGCAGTGAAGTATGACATGTAATTTATTTATTTATTGTGCAATGCACACTGAAAAGGTGTGTTGGGGCGCTATGCAGAACATTATTACTATTATGTTATTATTATTATTGTTATTATTATTATGTTGTTATTATTATGTTATTATTAACATTATTATATATAATTATTATTATATTAACATTATTATTATTATTATTGTTGTGCAGAACATTATAACACAATGGTGTAAAAGAGCTGTGATGGAATAAGCAGGCCAATTGAAATAAATAGTAAATGCACAAAACACCTTTCATGAAAGGTAATGTTTTTAAAATTCAGAAGATATTGCCTAAATATGTATATAAAGTGCACAAAAGTATGTTTAGACACTTTTTGCCTGCACCAAAAATGCATATTACTGTATATGCTTAAATTTAATCGGAATCGAAAGCACAAAA
The DNA here is from genome assembly GCF_062004578.1 of Staurois parvus. Lineage (NCBI taxonomy): Eukaryota > Metazoa > Chordata > Amphibia > Anura > Ranidae > Staurois > Staurois parvus. Next base: position 702,971 of record NW_028318234.1, read on the forward strand.
AATATTGAGTGTTAAATAATATTTTTGGAAGGGAAGGTATTTTACCTATTGTAGAATGAGAAATCAAACATGATTTTTGCATGCTATTCAGTGTTTTTTTTAGTATTTACGCTTTAAAAATGTACAATACAGAAAGTCAATTGAATGAAAAGCTACTGCAGTCATTATTACTAGCAGTATATTCTGTTTTTTATTAGGGTTGTCGAAAAGTAGCTGACAACGCAGAGGAAGCAGAAGGAATTTAGTTTCTGGTTCAGAATGTTTTAATTAAGTATTGTTCATTGACACCATAGAGTCACAGCTGGAAGAAAGGAAAAGGAAGAGCAACAGCTGGATATGGTTTTGCTTCTTCAGCACCAGCCGCATTCGTAACATAGCATTGCTGTAATACGCAGTAAAACCTATAACACACAGAAATGCATGAAAGAGTGTGATTTGTTTTGGGGCCATTGTTTAAATGGCACCCAAACATTCTTTCCTAGGGCTCCAAAATGCATGTTCATTGCAGTACTGCATAATACCCAGATGTAAATATTATGCGTATCCTTACCCCTCAGCTCACCCCATCAGTTTCCTCACGTCTCATCTTACAAACAGTTCAGTGTCTAGTACCCCTCTCTGCTAATCCCTTCTTCTCACCCAACAAATACAATTCAAAGTACTAACAACAGCTTATAAAGCCATCTACAACTCTGCCCCAGCTACATCAGTAAGCTAGTCTCAAAATATCAACCAAACCGCTCTCTTTGGTCCTCCCAAGACCTACTGCTCTCTGGCTCCCTTGTCAGCTCATCCCATGGTAGCCTCCAGGACTTCTCCTGAGCTTCTCCCATCCTGTGGAACTCTCTACCCCAATCTGTCCAACTATCTCCTAATCTATCCATCCTTAGGTGATCCCTGAAAACCCTTCCCTTTAACGAAGCCTATCCTGCTTCTAACTAATATACTTTGCTCATCAGCTCACCCCCCCACAGTTATTACCTTTTGTATCACTTGACCCTGCCTCTAAGATTGTAAGCTCTAATGAGCAGGACCTTCTGAATCCTCTTGTACCAAATTGTATTATAACTGTAATGTCTGCCTTCATTTTGTAAAGCGCTGCGCTATATACAGTTGCAAGAAAAAGTATGTGAACCCCTTGGGATTACGTGGAGTTTTGCATGAATTGGGCATAAAATGTGCTCTGAACGTCATCTAAGTCACAACAATAGAAGAACACAGTCTGCTGAACATAAAACTACACAAACATTAGATGTTGCCATTAGAGATGAGCGAATCGAACTAGGCGAACCGGAATTCGAGTCGAATTTCAGGAAATATTCGATTCGTGTCGAAACCGAAATTTTGCCTACTTCGGGTGCGCGAATCGAACATTTCCCGATCAGCCGGCAAAAGTGTCCCTGCAGTGAGCTCCGCTATTTCTGACAGTTCTCTGACAGAAGGAACACATGTTTAGCGGTTGAAACATTGTATCTATTAGTTTACATTTAGGATACAGATGTTTCAACCACTGTACATGTGAAGAAGTTGTGAGAGAACTGTCAGAAATAGAGGAACTCTGCACATACACTTTTTGCCGGCTTGGAATTATTCTTCTTTTCATCCTACTTCTTCTTCTTCTTCATCCTCAGAAGAAGAGGATGAGGATGAGGATGAAGAAGAAGAAGAAGAAGAAGAAGAAGAAGAAGAAGAAGTAGGATGAAAAGAAGAATAATTCCAAGCCGGCAAAAAGTGTATGTGCAGAGTTCCTCTATTTCTGACAGTTCTCTCACAGCTTCTTCACATGTACAGCGGTTGAAACATCTGTATCCTAAATGGAAACTAATAGATACAATTTGTATCTATTAGTTTCCATTTAGGATACAGATATTTCAACCGCTGTACATGTGAAGAAGCTGTGAGAGAACTGTCAGAAATAGAGGAACTCTGCACATACACTTTTTGCCGGCTTGGAATTATTCTTCTTTTCATTCTTCTTCTTCTTCCTCATCCTCATCCTCTTCTTCTGAGGATGAGGATGATGAAGAAGAAGAAGAAGAAGTAGGATGAAAAGAAGAATAATTCCAAGCCGGCAAAAAGTGTATGTGCAGAGTTCCTCTATTCTGCAGATACACTTAGAGGAGCTCTGCAGATACACTTAGAGGAGCTCTGCACATACACTTTTTGCCGGCTTGGAATTAATCTTATTTTCATCCTACTTCTTCTTCTTCTTCTTCTTCTTCTTCATCCTCATCCTCAGAAGAAGAAGAGGATGAGGATGAGGATGAAGAAGAAGAAGAAGTAGGATGAAAATAAGAATAATTCCAAACCGGAAAAAAGTGTATGTGCAGAGCTCCTCTAAGTGTATCTGCAGAGCTCCTCTAAGTGTATCTGCAGAATAGAGGAACTCTGCACATACACTTTTTGCCGGAAACCGCTGTATGGAGTGAATGTCCCAGAACTGTCAGAAATAGACTATTTATGACAGTTCTGGGACATTCACTGCATACAGCTGTTTTAACCGCTGTATGGAGGGAATGTCATGGAACTGTCAGAAATAGACTATTAATGACAGTTCTGGGACTGTCCTTCAATGCAGCGGTTGAAACATTGTATGTATTTGTTTCCATAAATGGATCCATTTATGGAAACAAATACATACAATGTTTCAACCGCTGTATGGAAGGACAGTCCCACAACTGTCATTAATAGTCTATTTCTGACAGTTCCATGACATTCCCTCCATACAGCGGTTAAAACAGCTGTATGGAGTGAATGTCCCAGATCTATCAGAAATAGACTATTTATGACAGTTCTGGGACATTCACTGCATACAGCTGTTTTAACCGCTGTATGGAGGGAATGTCATGGAACTGTCAGAAATAGACTATTAATGACAGTTCTGGGACTGTCCTTCAATGCAGCGGTTGAAACATTGTATGTATTTGTTTCCATAAATGGATCCATTTATGGAAACAAATACATACAATGTTTCAACCGCTGCATGGAAGGACAGTCCCAGAACTGTCATTAATAGTCTATTTCTGACAGTTCCATGACATTCCCTCCATACAGCGGTTAAAACAGCTGTATGGAGTGAATGTCCCAGATCTATCAGAAATAGACTATTTATGACAGTTCTGGGACATTCACTGCATACAGCTGTTTTAACCGCTGTATGGAGGGAATGTCATGGAACTGTCAGAAATAGACTATTAATGACAGTTCTGGGACTGTCCTTCCATGCAGCGGTTGAAACATTGTATGTATTTGTTTCCATAAATGGATCCATTTATGGAAACAAATACATACAATGTTTCAACCGCTGTATGGAAGGACAGTCCCACAACTGTCATTAATAGTCTATTTCTGACAGTTCCATGACATTCCCTCCATACAGCGGTTAAAACAGCTGTATGGAGTGAATGTCCCAGATCTATCAGAAATAGACTATTTATGACAGTTCTGGGACATTCACTGCATACAGCTGTTTTAACCGCTGTATGGAGGGAATGTCATGGAACTGTCAGAAATAGACTATTAATGACAGTTCTGGGACTGTCCTTCAATGCAGCGGTTGAAACATTGTATGTATTTGTTTCCATAAATGGATCCATTTATGGAAACAAATACATACAATGTTTCAACCGCTGCATGGAAGGACAGTCCCAGAACTGTCATTAATAGTCTATTTCTGACAGTTCCATGACATTCCCTCCATACAGCGGTTAAAACAGCTGTATGGAGTGAATGTCCCAGATCTATCAGAAATAGACTATTTATGACAGTTCTGGGACATTCACTGCATACAGCTGTTTTAACCGCTGTATGGAGGGAATGTCATGGAACTGTCAGAAATAGACTATTAATGACAGTTCTGGGACTGTCCTTCAATGCAGCGGTTGAAACATTGTATGTATTTGTTTCCATAAATGGATCCATTTATGGAAACAAATACATACAATGTTTCAACCGCTGCATGGAAGGACAGTCCCAGAACTGTCATTAATAGTCTATTTCTGACAGTTCCATGACATTCCCTCCATACAGCGGTTAAAACAGCTGTATGGAGTGAATGTCCCAGATCTATCAGAAATAGACTATTTATGACAGTTCTGGGACATTCACTGCATACAGCTGTTTTAACCGCTGTATGGAGGGAATGTCATGGAACTGTCAGAAATAGACTATTAATGACAGTTCTGGGACTGTCCTTCAATGCAGCGGTTGAAACATTGTATGTATTTGTTTCCATAAATGGATCCATTTATGGAAACAAATACATACAATGTTTCAACCGCTGCATGGAAGGACAGTCCCAGAACTGTCATTAATAGTCTATTTCTGACAGTTCCATGACATTCCCTCCATACAGCGGTTAAAACAGCTGTATGGAGTGAATGTCCCAGATCTATCAGAAATAGACTATTTATGACAGTTCTGGGACATTCACTGCATACAGCTGTTTTAACCGCTGTATGGAGGGAATGTCATGGAACTGTCAGAAATAGACTATTAATGACAGTTCTGGGACTGTCCTTCAATGCAGCGGTTGAAACATTGTATGTATTTGTTTCCATAAATGGATCCATTTATGGAAACAAATACATACAATGTTTCAACCGCTGCATGGAAGGACAGTCCCAGAACTGTCATTAATAGTCTATTTCTGACAGTTCTATGACATTCCCTCCATACAGCGGTTGAAACCGCTGTATGGAGTGAATGTCCCAGAACTGTCAGAAATAGACAGAAACTGTCACAGAACTGTCCTTCTTCTCATCCTTCTCCTTCTTCTCATCCTTCTTCTCATCCTTCTTCTCATCCTTCTCCTTCTTCTCATCCTTCTCCTTCTTCTCATCCTTCTCCTTCTGCTCATCCTTCTTCTCATCCTTCTCCTTCTTCTCATCCTTCTCCTTCTCCTTCTTCTCATCCTTCTCCTTCTCCTTCTTCTCATCCTTCTCCTTCTCATCCTTCTCCTTCTCCTTCTCATCCTTCTCCTTCTTCTCATCCTTCTCCTTCTTCTCATCCTTCTCCTTCTCCTTCTTCTCATCCTTCTCCTTCTCCTTCTCATCCTTCTCCTTCTTCTCATCCTTCTCCTTCTCCTCATCCTTTTTCTTCTCATCCTTCTCCTTCTCCTTCTTCTCATCCTTCTCCTTCTTCTCATCCTTCTCCTTCTTCTCATCCTTCTCCTTCTTCTCATCCTTCTCCTTCTTCTCCTTCTTCTCATCATTCTCCTTCTTCTCATCCTTCTCCTTCTTCTCATCCTTCTCATCCTTCTTCTCATCCTTCTTCTTCTCATCCTTCTCCTTCTTCTCATCCTTCTCCTTCTCCTTCTTCTCATCCTTCTCCTTCTTCTCATCCTTCTCCTTCTTCTCATCCTTCTCCTTCTCATCCTTCTCCTTCTCCTTCTTCTCTTCCTTCTCCTTCTTCTCATCCTTCTCCTTCTTCTCATCCTTCTTCTTCTCATCCTTCTCCTCCTTCTTCTCATCCTTCTTCTCATCCTTCTTCTTCTCATCCTTCTCCTTCTTCTCATCCTTCTCCTTCTCCTTCTTCTCATCCTTCTCCTTCTTCTCATCCTTCTCCTTCTTCTCATCCTTCTCCTTCTTCTCATCCTTCTCCTTCTTCTCATCCTTCTCCTTCTCCTTCTTCTCTTCCTTCTCCTTCTTATCATCCTTCTCCTTCTTCTCATCATTCTCCTTCTTCTCATCCTTCTCCTTCTTCTCATCCTTCTTCTTCTCATCCTTTTCCTTCTTCTCATCCTTCTTCTTCTCATCCTTCTTCTTCTCATCCTTCTCCTTCTCATCCTTCTCTTTCTTCTCATCCTTCTCCTTCTTCTCATCCTTCTCCTTCTTCTCATCCTTCTCCTTCTCCTTCTTCTCATCCTTCTCCTTATTCTCAGCCTTCTTCTTCTCATCCTTCTCCTTCTCATCCTTCTCCTTCTCATCCTTCTCCTTCTTCTCATCCTTCTCCTTCTTCTCATCCTTCTCCTTCTCCTTCTTCTCATCCTTCTCCTTCTCCTTCTTCTCATCCTTCTCCTTCTCCTTCTTCTCATCCTTCTCCTTCTTCTCATCCTTCTCCTTCTTCTCATCCTTCTCCTTCTTCTCATCCTTCTCCTTCTCCTTCTTCTCATCCTTCTCCTTCTCCTCATCCTTTTTCTTCTCATCCTTCTCCTTCTCCTTCTTCTCATCCTTCTCCTTCTTCTCATCCTTCTCCTTCTTCTCATCCTTCTCCTTCTTCTCCTTCTTCTCATCATTCTCCTTCTTCTCATCCTTCTCCTTCTTCTCATCCTTCTCATCCTTCTTCTCATCCTTCTTCTTCTCATCCTTCTCCTTCTTCTCATCCTTCTCCTTCTCCTTCTTCTCATCCTTCTCCTTCTTCTCATCCTTCTCCTTCTCATCCTTCTCCTTCTCCTTCTTCTCTTCCTTCTCCTTCTTCTCATCCTTCTCCTTCTTCTCATCCTTCTTCTTCTCATCCTTCTCCTCCTTCTTCTCATCCTTCTTCTCATCCTTCTTCTTCTCATCCTTCTCCTTCTTTTCATCCTTCTCCTTCTCCTTCTTCTCATCCTTCTCCTTCTTCTCATCCTTCTCCTTCTTCTCATCCTTCTCCTTCTTCTCATCCTTCTCCTTCTCCTTCTTCTCTTCCTTCTCCTTCTTATCATCCTTCTCCTTCTTCTCATCATTCTCCTTCTTCTCATCCTTCTCCTTCTTCTCATCCTTCTTCTTCTCATCCTTTTCCTTCTTCTCATCCTTCTTCTTCTCATCCTTCTTCTTCTCATCCTTCTCCTTCTCATCCTTCTCTTTCTTCTCATCCTTCTCCTTCTCCTTCTTCTCATCCTTCTCCTTCTTCTCATCCTTCTCCTTCTCCTTCTTCTCATCCTTCTCCTTATTCTCAGCCTTCTTCTTCTCATCCTTCTCCTTCTCATCCTTCTCCTTCTCATCCTTCTCCTTCTTCTCATCCTTCTCCTCCTTCTCATCCTTCTCCTTCTCCTTCTTCTCATCCTTCTCCTTCTCCTTCTTCTCATCCTTCTCCTTCTCCTTCTTCTCATCCTTCTCCTTCTTCTCATCCTTCTCCTTCTCCTTCTTCTCATCCTTCTCCTTCTCCTTCTTCTCATCCTTCTCCTTCTCCTTCTCCTTCCTCATCTCCAAGGGCATTTAAATTAAAGGTACAGTGTTCTGCACTAATTTAAAGGCTCTCTGAAGCCTAGAAACCCTTTAAATAAGTCATCTTCGTAGCGGAGAAATTCGCATCGAATCGAATTTCACACTGGAATTCGCCGAATCAGCCGAATCGAATTTTTCATTTCTTCGCTCATCTCTAGTTGCCATGTTTTAATTGCACATAACATGTAAAAATTCACAGTGCAGGGAGGAAAAAGTATGTGAGGCCCTAGCTTAATGACTTCTCCCAGAGCTAATTGGAGCCAGGAGTGAGCCAACCTTGACTCAAATCAGTGTGATAATATTGGATGTGTTGCTGAAGGCTGTCCTGCCCTTAAAAAACACACACCTGTTTTGGGTTTACTGGTTTCAAGAAGCACTGTCTGATGTGAACCATGCCTCACAGAAAAGAGCTCTTAGAAGACCTACGATCAAGAATTATTGACTTGCATGAAGCTGGAAAGGGTTACAGAAGTATCTCCAAAAGCCTTGATGTTCATGTGTCCATGGTAAGACAGACTGTCTACAAATGGAGAAAGTTTAGCACTGTTGCTACTCTCCCTAGGCGTGGTCGTCCTGTAAAAATGACTGCAAGAGCACAGCGCAGAATGCTGCATGAGGTAATGAAGAATCCCAGTGTGTCAGCTAAAGACCTACAGAAATCTCTGGCACATGCTAACATTTTTGTTGACACATCTACAATAAGGAAAACATTAAACAAGAATGGAGTACATGGGAGGACACCACGGAGGAAGCCATTGCTGTCCAAAAAGAATATTGCAGCACGTTTGAAGTTTGCAAAATAGCACCTGGATGTTCCACAGCACTACTGGCAAAATATACTGTGGACAGATGAAACCAAGATTGAGTTGTTTGGGAAGAACACACAACACTATGTGTGGAGAAAAAAAGGCCCAGCAAACCAACATCAAAACCTTATCCCCACTGTAAAACATGGCGGAGGGAGCATCATGGTTTTGGGCTGCTTTGCTGCCTCAGGGCCTGGACGGATTGTTGTCATTGATGGGAAAATGAATTCCAGAGTTTATCAAGACATTTTGCAGGAAAACGTACGACCATCTGTCCGCCAACTGAAGCTCCGCAGAGGATGGGTGATGCTACAGGACAATGACCCAAAGCATACAAGTATTTCAACAAAACAATGGCTGCAACAGCACAGAATACACCTTCTGGAGTGGCCCAGTCAGAGTCCTGACCTCAACCCGATTGAAATGCTGTGGCATGACCTTAAGAGAGCGATTCACACCATACATCCCAAGAATATTGCTACACTGAAACAGTTTTGTAAAGAGGAGTGGTCCAAAATTACTCCAGATCGTTGTGCAGGTCTGATCTGCAACTACAGGAAACATTTGGTTGAGGTTATTGCTGCCAAAGGAGGGTCAACCAGTTATTAAGTCCAAAGGTTCACATACTTTTTCCTCCCTGCACTGTGAATGTTTACTTGTTATGTGCAATTAAACCATGGCAACATCTAATGTTTGTGTACAATTATGTTCAGCAGACTGTGTTCTTCTATTGTTGTGACTTAGATGACGTTCAGAGCACATTTTATGCCCAATTCATGCAAAACTCCACCTAATCCCAAGGGGTTCACATACTTTTTCTTGCAACTGTAAATCCTATATAATAATGATAATAATAAAAGTATCCACTGTGCTAAAAAATGTTGCCAGTAGTAAGTGCATTGCGGAGCTTTGACAGCCTTTTCAATATGTATAGGCTCCTAATACAATACCTGCTCAAATACTGCACATTTCCCACGTGTTTGATACAACAGCACACTGGTGTCAATGGCCCTTAAGTGGTGGGGAGTAATATGAGTGTGGTGTTAAAAGTGAATATGGTTAAAACGGTGTAATTTAACACGTTTAGGTTGCCCATAATAGGCCAGGTAAAAGAGGGACAGTTTTGGAAAAAAACATTTCTTTTTTATCACTTAAAGTGTTACTAAACCCAGGACCTTGCTTTCACTATATCTGGTCTCCCACAGCACACAACATGGAAGTGCAATTATTTTAGTAGCTATAAACTGCTAAATACCTTTTCCCATCAGAAGTTAGAGCAGTCTTGTGACTTCTATCAGTGTCCAGCCCAGCACTAGCTAAAGCTTGTAGGAGGAGTTTTCTTTCTGTTCTAGGAGGATGGAAATCCCCTGACTTCTGTCTGGACAGTGCTGATTGGCCCTGTGCTGATCACATGCACTCTCCCAAGTGAAAAAGAAAAACCTCTCTAGCAATACATGCCAAACTGAGCATGTGCATGCCTACGTTTCAGTCTGGAGATAACTGGTGGTCGCTTGAAAAAGGGGAGGAACAGAGAAGGAAGTATCCAACAGCCTTTTTACTCAATGTGGAGTATTAACCCCTTAGGTTCCACAGTGAGTATAACAAGCATGCTTTACTGCATATACAGGCTGATTTTACTGTTATGGGTTTGGTAACACTTGAAGGTTGAATTAGCTTTACATCTTTTCCAGGGATCTACAAATTAAAAAAATTACCACCCAACAAAATAAAAAAAATCTCTTAAGCAAAAGTAAAATATTATAATGACCTTCCCGGGCATTATATAACCCTCGGGAATTATTAGGACCCCCATTCTTCTGGTCATTAAATCTCAGAATGGCCTCAGTGTCACAGCAAGCCCTCGTTCAGTGTCTCCTCACACTGGCAAATCACAACTCTTTTTTAAGAAACTCGATAATAAGGAAAATGCAACACGGAGTCCCAACCCCTCCTGATTCGCGACTCGCACATGAGCAGTGGGCACCCGTCTGTGAAGCCGCAAGCTGTCACAGCCTGGTGCCCACAGTTGTGATGTCGGCGCAGGGGAGAGAAAAGGCAGAGAAGGGACAACGCGGGTGAGCACATCACTGGACCCCGGGACAGGTGAGTGTGTGTTTATTAAAAGTCAGCAGCTACAGTTTTTGTAGCGAAGAACCAGCAAACACAAATGCTCCTGCGCTTGGGGATGGACTCGATGCAGGCTACAACCACATTAAGAATGTCCTGGAACATGCACACCTTGCTGCCCTCAAATGGACCGGGGAAATCCAAATATACTGAATGAGGAAAGACAAAACAGAGGGCGCACAGGCCTGGTGCATTACCATAAAAAATGTTTAATAAAAAATAAAGTATGTTTTGTACTCACAAACGACAATATAGTCAAGGCACATCATAAGGACAGCTGGGTCAACACCGCGCTGAGTAACAGTCCGCAATAGGGAGTGTAGACATCCAAAAGGCTGACGCGTTTCGAGGACTTGCCTCTTCCTCAGAGCCCAGTTTTTGTAGCTGCTGACTTTTAATAAACCGACTGAAACTCCGCTTTAAAGTGATTGTAAAGTCAATTTGTTAAAAAATTTAACTTAAAAAGTGGTTTTACCTACCTGCTCTGTGCAATGGTATTGTAGGGGGGAAGGAGAGTTACAGCCGAGCACAGTGCTGGATCAATAGAAGACTCAGGTAAGTGTGTGTGGGGGGAGGGCAGCAGTTAGTGGAAGGTTTTCTACCTTAAAGTGATACTAAACCCCGGACCCTGCATTCACTATATCCGGTCTCCCACAGTACACAGAACATGGAAATGCAATTATTTTAGTAACTAAACTGTTAAATACCTTTTCTCATCAGTGGTTAGAGCAGTCTTGTGACTTCAGCAGAGCACTGGTTAAAGCTTATAGGAGGAGTTTTCTTTTTGCTCTAGGAGGATGTGAAAGTCCTGACCTCTGTCTGCACAGTGCTGATTGGCCCTGTGCTATTCACATGCGCTCTCCCAAGAAAAAAAAAACCTCTCTAGCAATACACACCAAATTGAGCATGTGCATGTGACCACGGATTCAGTCTGCATCAGGTGGTCATTTCAACAAGAGGAGGGGCAGAGACAAAAGGATCAAACAGCCTTTTTAAACAATGCAGAGGATTAACCTCTTAGGTTCCACAGTGAGTATAACAAGCATGCTTTACTGCATATATAGACTGATTTTACTTTTGTGGGTTTGGCAACACTTCAATGCATTAAAGTGGTTGTAAACCTTTACATATACCCAGGGAAGTGACTGGCCTCAGGTGATACACGGAGATGAAACAAATACTCCTACATAAGTTGTACCTAGTTATCAGCAGTCTTCTCTTTTTCACAGCTAAAGTACAGAATTTATACAACTAGTCTGAAATTTCAGAAAGCAGGGAGCGGGGTGCTGAAGTTATACTTTGCAGAGCTCAGTGAGGAGAGCTGACTGGAGAGAAGGGACACGTTCCCCCTTCAAACAGCACATAGGAAAAGAGCTGAAGCTGTCAATCACAGGCTGTGTGCGGGATATCCGTCCCCTGTCACCTTTTTATCTCTTAGTGACAGGAAAAGTGAGTCATACACATAGCAGAGAAAGGAGGTAGCAGAGAGAAATGACAATTAGTGCTCTGGATTGAGACAAGTACACACTATAGAGGGATATGCTTTGTTCATATTTGATGTCAGAGGTTTACAACCACTTTAATGTAAAAAACCTTTTGCCTTTAGAACCACTTTAAATGTAAGCATACAACAGTTATGATTAAATCTATCACGTAACCCATTCAGGTTTTCACTACATAAGAAAGTTAGGACATTTTTACCATTCTGTAGATGTTCTGTGATAAAGTGCTTGTATCTTGGTAACCTTTGTTGCTTCTGTTTTGTATTCTTGCCAGCTTCGCACTGAACTGGAAAAAAAGAGTACAGTCTATAAAGCTGTGTGTGTGTAAAATTACCATAAAAGAGAATAGAATAAAAAAGTTCCATTAATTTATTACACAGATTACACCAGCCATTCTCAAGGGTTCCGTAAAACCCTAGGGCTCCTCCAGAGGTTGCTAGGGGTTCCTTGAGCTGTGGCTGATTGACTTCCCATTTAATGGTCCCTGAAAATTTCTGGGGCCAAAGCCCCTTGGTAAAGCCATAAGCATGACACCAATGATTGTTTTAGCTGTCTGTAAGGCTGACATTCTGACCACCACTGTAAGGCTTGCAATATGTCTAAAGACCACCAATGTAAGGGACATTTTCATTGACCCCCAATAAATGTGTTATAACCCCAAGTAAATTGGTTTTAGTAAGGGTTCCCCAAGACCTGAAAAATATTTTAGGAGTTTCTCTGTGGTAAAAGGGTTGAGAAAGGCTGTATTAGACTGTGATGGTTCTCATTTACAAGGACCTGTGTACACAAGTTTTTAAGATTAGAAATGGTTAGTGTACACTGCCTTGGTTTATCTGCATTTGACTTGAGTTGGATTCATCCTTTGATTGCAAGTCTGAAGATTTCAGCTTTCTTTGATTGTGAAGTATGGATGATCATTCCCAGGATTCATTTAACCTACTTTACTTCGTATTTTCTTGGATGCAACCAGTCCTATTGAGATCCATTCCTGCTATTTCAATAGTTCTTCAGTTTGGGATTTGCCTCTAAAATATTATACAGTAACATTCACTATATTGCCGAAAGTAATGGGCCAGCCCTCCAAATCATTGGATTCAGGTGTTCCAATCACCTCCATGGTCACACGTGTATAAAATCAAGCACCTAGGTATGTAGACTGCTTCTACAAACATTTGTGAAAGAATGGGTCGCTCTCAGGAGCTCAGTGAATTCAAGCGTGGTACCGTGATAGGTTGCCACCTCTGCAATAAGTCCATCCGTGACATTTCCTTGCTACTAAATATTCCACAGTCAACTGTTAGTGGTATTATAACAAAGTGGAAGTAACTGGGAACAACAGCAACTCAGCCACCAAGTGGTAGGCCAAGTAAAATGACAGAGCGGGGTCAGAGCATGCTGAAGCGCACAGTGAGCAGAAATAGCCAACTGTCTGCAGAGTCAATATCTAAAGATCTCCAAACTTCATGTGGCCTTTAGATTAGCACAACAACACTGTGTAGAGTGTTTCATGGAATGGGTTTTCATGGCCGAGCAGCTGCATCCAAGCCTTACATCACTAAGTGCAAATCAAATGCAGAGGTGTATAGAACTAAATTCTAGAACAGGATGACGTGTTCTCTGGAGTGATGAATCACACTTCTCTGTGTGGCAATCCGATGGACGTGTCTGGGTTTGGAGGTTGCCTGAACAATGGTACTTGCCTGACTGAATTGTGCCAAGTGTAAAGTTTGGTGGAGGGGGGATTATGGTGTAGGGTTGTTTTTCAGGGGTTGGGCTTGGCCCCCTAGTTCCAGTGAAGGGAAGTCTTAAGGCATCAGCATACCAAGACATTTTGGACAATTTCATGCTCCCAAATTTGTGGGAACAGTTTGTAGATGGCCCCTTCCTGTTCCAACATGGCTGAGCACCAGTGCACAAAGCAAGGTCCATGAAGACATGGATGAGCAAGTTTGGGGTGGAGGAACCTGACTGACCTCAACTCGATAGAACACCTTTGGGATGTATTAGAGCGGAGACTGCAAGCCAGGCCTTCTCATCTGACATCAGTGCCTGAGCTCAAATGCTCTTCTGGAAGAATGGTCAAACATTCCCATAGACACCCTCCTAAACCTTGTGGACGGCCTTCCCAGAAGAGTTGAAGCTGTTATAGCTGCAAAGGGTGGGGAAACTCAATATTATTGCTAACTAAACCCCTGTTATAAACGCATACTGTTAGACAGGTTAATTCGGTTGTTGGCAAGCTGGCTGGCAAGTTGTCCAAGAACATTGTTCTCTCCCCCTTTTTTTCACTATGTGATGCCTGTTTATGTGTCCTTGCTTCATAAGCCAGTTATAGACTTGGGCGGGTGGCCACTTTTATGCATGTTTGAGTTTTTGGTACGTGGGTGCACTAGGGCCCTGGTTGCCATTGTGCTACATGCTGGGGTCCAGTGCACTCCTTTGCCTTTAAGAGGGGTGGCTCCCTCAGGTCCACCTGCCCTTGATCTATCCATTAAATGCATGTGCCTCTACTATGGGGACTCATAAATTTTAGAGTTAGGACCACAGATGATCAGGGTGCCGTGTCGTGGCTCTGTGGCTTACGTATGTATTTGCAAATGTGTGCTAACTAAACCCCTGTTATAAACGCATACTGTTAGACAGGTTAATTCGGTTGTTGGCAAGCTGGCTGGCAAGTTGTCCAAGAACATTGTTCTCTCCCCCTTTTTTTCACTATGTGATGCCTGTTTATGTGTCCTTGCTTCATAAGCCAGTTATAGACTTGGGCGGGTGGCCACTTTTATGCATGTTTGAGTTTTTGGTACGTGGGTGCACTAGGGCCCTGGTTGCCATTGTGCTACATGCTGGGGTCCAGTGCACTCCTTTGCCTTTAAGAGGGGTGGCTCCCTCAGGTCCACCTGCCCTTGATCTATCCATTAAATGCATGTGCCTCTACTATGGGGACTCATAAATTTTAGAGTTAGGACCACAGATGATCAGGGTGCCGTGTCGTGGCTCTGTGGCTTACGTATGTATTTGCAAATGTGTGCTAACTAAACCCCTGTTATAAACGCATACTGTTAGACAGGTTAATTCGGTTGTTGGCAAGCTGGCTGGCAAGTTGTCCAAGAACATTGTTCTCTCCCCCTTTTTTTCAACTCAATATTGAACCCTACGGACTAACACTGGGATGCCATTAAAGTTCATGTGCGTGGAAAGGCAGGCATCCCAATGCTTTTGACAATATAATGTATATTGAATTTGCCTGAACCCTTGCATTTGAGCAACATATGAATGAAAACAAATGATGTGGTGATTGTGATGTCATTTGCCCACCAGTCTGCCTCCACACAGGGAAAACCTTGTATTCACTTAGAAAATACAAATAGGCAGTTGCAGAATGGCAGAGATACAGGGTTGAGGGACTCCCTGAGTTCAGTGCACATGTAACCAAGCTGGCCTATTGTAAATTAAAAAAAATAGATAATTCCTGTGGTTCAGCTTTCTAGTGTTTGTTTAAAATAAAAGAGATTTATATAATTTGTTGACTTAAAGCAGTTGTAAGTCATTTATTTTTTAATTAAACCTACGACATAAAAAAGATGTTATACTTACTTGCTCTGTGCAATGGCATTGCACAAAGTATTCCTGAACCCCCTCTTCTGGAGTCCCCCTCCGGTGCTGTCCTCTCCTCCTCTCCTGTGTGTGCCCCCATAGCAAGCTGTATGCTGAGGGGACACAAATGCGGGCATGCTCCCAAGCCAGACTGTGTGCATCCATAAACACACAGCATGGCTTGGCCACACCCCTGCTTCCTTCTTAGGATTTGATTGACAACAGCAGGAGCCTATGGATCCTGTTGCTGCTTTTGTCTCCTGTGAAGAAGGGAGAGAAGAGGACTCAGGTAAGTGGTTGGGAATCATAACAAGTGGTAAAACTTTTTTACCTTAATGCAGGGAATACATTAAGATAAAAAAAAGTTTTAACTTTAGAACCAGTTTAAGCATTTAATTCCTGTATTTTGTCTTGGCAGGTTTGGAATAATTGGTTTGTATTAGGCAAACTGGCTCATTTTCATTTCACTATATTTGTTTGAACATTAATGGCTTGTCTCCATCTACAGACTGTAGCACATCACTATGGCGGAGCTTCATCAACCTGGCCAAGAGAAGACACTGGATTGGAACTGTGCTTTTGTAAGACAGGAGACTGTAAGAGGAAATTATAATGGTTTAGGGTCATTTTTATCTTCATTAAAGTGCACCTATATCCAAACATATAAAGCTGAACTCCAGGCAAGACAATTATTGATGAAATACTAGTGTCATGTCAAAATACTCTCTTGAATCTGTTGTCCTCTAGGTATATTTCCATATCTGTGCTGTGATGAATTATAAAATATTTTCTACACTTTACCTCTGTGCAGGAGCTTCCTGTCATAAAGCCCAGTCATTACTGCTCTCTCTCCTTGTGCAGGGTGACTGGTCTTGTATCCGCCCACAGTTTTCTTTAGGCAGTCCGTAGTGGGTGTTCTGCTCTCTGCATAGGCTATGTGCAGCATGGTAATGATGTCGCTACAACTTTTACAAGGTAATACCTGGGTTTGAAAATACATTTTGTGTAGACAACATAGATTTATATTTTTTGTGGTCATTTAAAGGATGTTTTTAAACCAAAGTTTGTTTCCTGGAATTCAACTTTAAAGCATCTCTAAAGCCAAAAACAGAAATTTAATACATTGCACTTTACCAAACCTTAGATTTGATGGCCACATTAGTTTTCTTTTTTAGGCTAGCTTTCGTTTTCTTTTTTTTTCACTTTTGGATAAAAGAAAAAAATCTGACTTTTGTAAGCACTCCCGTGGGTTATCTTTACCCCCTAAGGCCCCTTTCACATGACCAGTTTGTTGCGGCCTCCAGATCCCTACAGCAAGAATCTGAAAATTCTTGCAGCAGCAATGACCGATTATGCAATCCGCATCAGCCGCTCTGCTCATTTAAA
Source organism: Staurois parvus (assembly GCF_062004578.1). Lineage (NCBI taxonomy): Eukaryota > Metazoa > Chordata > Amphibia > Anura > Ranidae > Staurois > Staurois parvus. The sequence continues at coordinate 719,528 of NW_028318234.1, forward strand.
CTAATAGCAGGCTGACAGTGGCTGCTGCTGACTGTATGTAACCGCACAGAGTTATTAGCTGCAGTTCTGGGACAGATCTCAGAGTCTGGATACGTCTGATTGCATAATCCAGTCATTCCTACAGCAAGAATCCGCAGATTATTGCCGCAGGAATCCAGAGCCTGCAACAAATTGGCAGTGTGAAAGGAGCCTAACTGCCACTTTTGCTGTACAGCTTTTTTGTTAAAGTTGAAAAATAACATACTTACTGGCCAAAGCAATAGGTAAAAATAAAGAAAAAGCCTTAAAAATAAAACTAATGCAGCCATCATATTAAGGATTGGTAAACTGCGCTGGTATGCTTAAAGGCCAAATCCATCTTTTATACCATGCTATATGTTACACCAGTATTTAGGGTGTAAAATATAACTTTGTGCCAAGTGCATGCATGCTAAAATACCAAACACATCGTTCTGTTTGTTCCACCCAAGACCTCCTGCTCTCTAGTTCCCTTGTCACCTCCTCCTATATTCACCTCCAGGACTCTTCCCGAGCCTCTCCTATCCTATGGAATTTCCTACCCCAATCTGTCCGAATGTCTCCTACTGTGTCTACATTTAGACAATCCCTGAAAACTCTTCTCTTCAGACAAGCCTTTCCTGCCCCCACCTAATATCTGTACTTTATTATCAGCTAATCCCCCACAATTATGTATCAACTGACCCTCCCTTTTAGATTGTAAACTCTAAAGAGCAGGGCCCTCTGTTTCCTACTGTATTGAATTGTATTGTAATTGTACTGTCTGCCCTCACGTTGTAAAGCGCTGAGCAAACTGTTGGTGCTATATAAATCCTGTATAATAATAAGAATAAACAGTTTGAAAATGTAACACTTGCAGGTATTTATTACCTCTGAGATTACAATACACCCCCTGACAATGCTTTCAACTCTCCAGAAGGTTGGTGCCATCTTTGTTCAGACATCATCCAAAGTCACCATCTACTTTCTGGACTGAGATGCTGGCTTGGATCAGAGAGAGCTGCAGTACTGCGTACAGTATGCGCTTTCACTTTTTATGAATGAGTGATCTTCAATGCTGGGGCAGTGCCATGATACACACAGCCCAACATCGCTGATCGTTCATTCATAAATTACTGTTTTTTGAAATGAGTGATCACTGAAAAGCATTATAGTTTTGTTTTAAAGCATGTCTAAACCCAAGAACAAAAATATAATATATTGCAACTGCAGTTTGTTTGTTGGCTGTTTTTGGCTTATTTTTACCTAGTGACTCTGCCAGGAACACAATTCCTGTTTTAGGGTGGAAACACTCTCTCACTGTATTATCTATGAAGGCACAATATTGTCACCCTAGACCTGGACTACAGGAAACCTCCCACTCTCTGCTTCTCCATAACACAGGTGGAAATGTTCTGTAGTTCACAGAGATAGCCGAGTGTACATTCTCTTCCTCTTTTGACTATTATCAACTCAGATCATTTCTGGCAGCATTGCAGGCAGTTTCTTGCATTTATCAAACAGATATAAAGTGAAAACAAGAAAAATATATACTGTAATTAACAGATTAAGGCTAGGTTCATACTAATACGGTGCGGTACATCACATGTGATTCCCACGGGAACCGCACTGCATTCCTGTGCAAATTACATGAGATTTGTGTGCGGTGCGATTGGAGCCATACATTTTGTACGGCTCAAATCGAACCTCACCCGCACCAAAAAGGTGCAGGGCCCTTATTTGGGTCCGCACTAGAATAGGATCGCATGCGTATTCATAACTATGCTATCCGATTCTGCACATTGCACTGCATTTTGTGGACCGATTTTGGGGTGTTGTTAACATACACAGCCGCATCGGTTCGCATAAATGGGGTGCGATTCTGATGCAGTGCGGAATTTGCACAGAAAACGCTGCGAATTCCGCACCGCATCAGTGTGAACCCAGCCCAAAAGTGATCAAATAAGAGATGCTTGTTGTTAGAATTTACATACACCATGAGATATAATATTAATCTCATGAATAGTAATATTTACTCTTTTCCAATGAAATATAAATACAAACAAATCAAATAATTATGTTTTCACTAGCTGAACGTGTATCTTTAGAACTGGCATGATTTTGTAAAAAATTAATACATAAATAAATAAAATAACATATATAGCTTTAAGTTTTAAGTTGCTGTGACAAAATAAAATATTGAAATTCCCTAGCTTTATGTAATATATATTTAATCAAATAAAATTTGACTTCTATTTTGTGCAATTGCAATTAATATACTGACTAATTATTACCTCTATTTGCTGTTTGATCAGCTCACTTTGCTTTTCTTTCTCTTGAGTTTGCAGTTGTCGTGTTAGCTCAGATATTTCCATCTCCTTCTTAGAAAGCAGCTTACTTTTTTCCTCTTCTTTAAGCAACACTGTTTATGTATAAAATGTAGAAATGACATAATGAGCAAAAACTGACTTTATTTCAATGTACAGCTAAATTAAAAAAAAAAACGCCTTTTTTTAATAACTGCTTGGGAAAAATGGTATCACTGGGGAGAACTAACAGTATTTGAAATGACATAAATGGCACACACTTGATAAGTATGTTTGCAGAGCCATGCTACGAGCACTGGGACATTACAATTTAAGACCACATTGTGGACACTAGGGACAGGTGATACCAGCTGGCCAAAACACAGCCCAATCAAAGTTTACAAACAACTGTCTAGTGTAAGAACCAATTAACCACTTGCCCTCCAGAGGATTTACCCCCTTCCTGACCAGGCCTCTTTTTGCTACTCGGCGCTGCACTAATTCAACTGATAATTGCGTGATCATGCAATGCTGCACCCAAACGAAATTTATGTCCTTTTTTCACACAAATAGAGCTTTCTTCTGGTGGTATTTGATCACGTGTGCTCTTTTTATTTTTCACACTATAAACAAAAAAAGGCCGAACATTTTGAAGAAAAATCATATTTTTTACTTTTGGCTATATAAAATATATAGTAAACTTAAAGTTAGTTATAAATTTAGGCCAAAATGTATTCTGCTACATGTTTTTGGTAAAAATAAATCCCAAAGGGTGTATATTGATTGCATTGTGTGAAAGTTATAGCGTCTACAAACTATGGTATAGATACTGCAATTTACGCCATTTTTTGCTATACAGCGCTGTGCTAGTTTATTGGGCAATTGTGCGATCATGCAATACGGTACATTTCACACAAATAGAGCTTTCTTTTGGTGGTATTTGATCACCTGTGCACTTTTTATTTTTGGCATTATAAACAAAAAAAGTTTTGAAGAAAAAGTTTCTTTTTTTTAAAAAAAACAATATTTTCTCATTTTGGTCATAAAAAATATCCAAAAAACCTAAAATTTAGGCTAAAATGTATTCTGCTACATGTTTTTGGTTAAAAAAAATCCCAGTAAGTGTATATTGATTGCTTTGTGTGAAAGTTATAGCGTCTACAAACTATGGTATAGATAATGGAATTTACACAGCTTTTACTTTCTGACTGCCCATCACATTTCTTGAGGTGCTAAAATACCAGGATAGTACAAACACCCTCAAATGACCCCTTTTTGGAAAGTAGACACCCTAAGCTATCTGCTGAGGGCCATATTGAGTCCATGGAAGATTTATTTTTTTTCCACAAGTTTTTGGAAAATGATAAAAACATTTTTTTTTTTACACAAAGTTGTCATTTAAATTATTTATTTCTCGCACAAGCCATGGGTATATGTGGAATTATACCCCAAAATACATTCTGCTACTTCTACCGAGTATGGGGATACCCCATGTCTGAGACTTTTTGGGAGCCTAGCCACATACAGGAGCCTGAAATCCAATGACCACTTTGAAAGCCTGAAGGTGCGTAACTTCCTCATTTCACTTCCTCACTACCTATCACAGTTTCGAAGGCCCTGACATGCCAGGATAGCCTCAAACCCCCTCCAAATGACCCCTTTCTGGAAAGTAGACACCCCAAGGAATTTAAAAATAGGCATGATGAGTATTTTACAGATTTCAATTTTTTTACAAGGTTTTGAAATATAAAAAAATAAAAAATATGATTTTGTTTTTTTTCTTCATATTCCAAAAACTTGCGGCAACAAATGAGATCTGCAAAATACTTACCGTGCTTCTTATCAAATTCCTTGGGGTGTCTACTTTCCAAACAGGGGTAATTTGGGGGGATTTGGTGCTATCCTGGCATTTCAGGGCCTCTGAAACTGTGATAGGTTGTCTGGAAGTGTAATGAGGAAATGAGGACCTTTAAAAGCTTGAAGGTGCTTATTGGATTTTGGGGTCCTGTACTTGGCTAGCTTGCCAAAACCTCTCTCACATCTGGTACCCCCATACTCGGGAGAAGTAGCAAAATGTATTTTGGGGAGTAATTCCACATATAACCATGGCATGTGTGAGCAGTAAATCATTTAAGTGACAATTTTGTGTAAAAAAAAAAAAATTTTTTGTCATTTTCCAAAAACTTGTTTTAAAAAAATAAATTATTCTATTGATTCAACATGCCTCTCAGCAAATAGTTTGTGGTGTCTACTTTCCAAAAAGGGGTCGTTTTGGGGGGTGGGGGCATTTTATGCCCAGCATTAGAAGTTTATGCCACACATCACTCACTCTTCTAACCATCTAAAGATCAAGTCTTTTCTGACACTTTTTGTTCACATGAAAAAAATCTGTATTTTTTGCTAGGAAACTAATTTAAACCCCCAAACATTATGTATTTTTTAAAGCAGACACCCTAGTGAATAAAATGGTGGGAACTACAATTAATTATGTCACATAGTACTCGATTTTTCAAAAGCAAATTTAAAAAAAAAATACACTTTTTTTTACTTTTAATGCATAAAAACACAATATATTGGCCAATTATTTGGTAAACTATAAAAGATGATGGCATGCCGAGTAAGTAGATACCAAACATGACGTGCTTTAAATCTGCGCATGCCCCATGCAATGGCGACAAACTGCATACATTTTTAATATCCATAGGCAACTTTAAAAGCCTTTAAAACCTACCATTTTAGATTTACAGAGGAGGTCTAGTGTTAGAATTACTGCCCTTGATCTGACGTTCATGGCGATACTTCACATGCATGGTGCAACCGCTGTTTACATACCGACACAGGGTCAATGCTTTTGCACACAGGTGTGAGCGCATGGGAGGGGCAAGTTTTATTATTTTTTTATTTTTTAAGTTATTTAGATTTTTTTTATTATTTTTGCACTGTGCCTTTCTTTTTTTTTTGATCACTTTTAATGCTATCACAGAGAATGCAAATATCCCCTATAACTTCAATGGGCATTGTCATATATTCTTTTTTGAGAAATCTGGGGTCTATCAGACTCTAGAGATCTCCTCTGCCCTTAAATTATCTAATCTCACCAAGATCGGTATGATCAGATGCTTTCCCAATTTACAAATGGCGCTGTTTATATCCTGCAAAACTGAAGTGATGAAATGCTCGTAGCTTCCGAATTCTTAGACTATAGAGATGATTGGCACCATTCTGGTCTCCAATCAGCTCTATGGTCAGCTGGCAGAAACACCGGCTGCATTCTCAGGTTCCCCCGATGGCACGGGACTGCCCGTGGAAGGCAGCAGGGGAGGGGGGGCATCATCTCCTGCTGCTTGTAAAAGCAATCCTGCAGCTAAATAGCCACTAGGATTGCTTTTACATGAAAGCCGATCGCCGGCTCATATATATGTGATTTTGTGCACCTGTGCCGCCCTGTAGCAGTATTTCTGCTATAGGGCGGTCAGGAAGCGGTTACAGAAGCGGTTTGTGCTACATCACTGCGTTACTTTGACAATTGCGCGGTCATGCAACACTGCAACCAAATTACATTTACGTCCTTTTTTTCCCACGAATTGAGCTTTCTTTCGGTGGTATTTGATCGCCTGTACATTTTTAATTTTTTGTGCTATAAAAACAAAAGTCTGACAATTTTGAGAAAAAAAACAATATTTTGGACTTTTTGCTATAAAGCATGTCCAGTAAAAAAATTTAAAAATCAAATTTCATCATAAATTTTGCCCAAAACGTATTCTGCTACATGTCTTTACTAAAAAAAAAAAATCCCAATATGTGTAAATTAATTGGTTTACGTGAAAGTTATAGCATCTACAAATGGCGGGAAAGATACTGGGATTTTTTTTTTATACTAATAATGGCGGCGATCAGCGACTTATGGCGGTGATCAGCGACTTATGGCGGTGATCTGCGACTTATGGTGGGACTGCAGGACTGCGGTGGACATTCTGACACTGCGGGGGAACTGACTTGGGTCACTGACATTCCCAGTATCACAATACAGTGATCAGTGCAAAAAAAAACACTGACACTGTACTAATGGCACTGGGGAGGAAGGGGTTAAAATTTTTAGGCAATCAAAGAGTTAAATGTGTGGGGGGAGTGTTTCACTAGGGGGCTCTCAGGAACTGTGTGTTGGGAACTGACAGGGAGCAGAGCTGCAGTGTAAATACTGCAGCCATCCTCTTTGTCAGTTATTGCTGGGACCCGACGGGTAATCACCGGCCGGGACCCAGTGATTGACACCCACAGCAGCGATCAGCGGCGCGGGTAGGGTGGGCGTGCGATATATGTGATTTTGTGCAGTGGTACCACCCTGCCATAGTATATGTACTGTGGCTGGTCAGCAACCGGTTAACACAATTCAATTAAACTGTGTACCTACTGTACATATAGACCCCACATTACTCAGGTGTTTCATCAAATCTTCCCAATTAAACCACAGAATATAGAAAAGAGCAAAACCTGCTACAAATATGAATCTGTATCTGTGCTGGAAATAATAATGTATAGTATGTTAGGATAAACTACAAATGTAAAATGTTATTGATCAAGAAACAGATTTACAGTCATGGACAAAAATATTGGCACCCCTGCATTTCTATCAGATAATGCACCACTTCTCTCAGTAAATTGTTGCAATTACAACAGCTTATATGTATTTCTTTTGTTTGTATTGGTATGACACAAAAAAGTGGAGAAACAAAAAGCCAAATCTGACACATTCCACAAAAAACACCAAATATGGACTGGACAAAAATATTGGCACCATCAATTTAAAATTTGGTAGCACACCCCTTGGAAAAAATAACTGAAATCAAACTGCTTCCGGTAACCATAAATTAGTTTCTTACACCTCTCTACTGTAATTTTGGTGCACTCTTCTTTCGCCAATTGCTCCAGGTCTCTCAGATTGGAAGGATTCCATTTCCCTGCTGTTCTCCCCACAGGTGCACTATGGGATTGCGATCTGGACTCATTGCTGGCCACTTCAGTACTCTCCAGCATTTTGTCTGAAACCATTTCTGGGTACTTTTTGACGTGTGTGTTCAGTCCAAACTTTCTGACACTGGATCCTACAATGCACCCCAGAATTCTATGGTAGTCTTCAGATTCCATAATGCCATGCACACGATTAAGACATCCAGTGCCTGAAGCAGCAAAACAACCCCAAAACATCAGTGAACCTCCACCATGTTTGACTGTAGGGACTGTATTCTTTTCTTTAACCACCTCCCGCCCGCCATATAGTAAAATGACAGGCGCAAGGTGGTTCTCTCGTTCTGGGACGTGGCGATCGGCGGTGCGCTGTGTCCCTCGGACACAGCGGATCACCGATCAACGGAAAGACCCGAAGATGTCGGCTCGGTCATGTGATCAGCTGTGTCCAATCACAGCTGATCACATGTAAATAGGGAAATGCCGGTTATCGGCATTTCTCTCCTCACGAGCTGTCACGCTGACAGCTCAAGAGGAGAGGAGAGCCGGTAATCGACATCCCTCAGAGGGGACATGTACACTGATCATCAGGGCACTGATGATCAGTGTGCCCTGATGATTTTTGTTGCCCCAGCAGTGCCACCTATCAGTGTCCATCAGTGCCAGCTGTTAGTGCTCATCCATGCTACTTGCCAGTGTGCAGTGCCACATCACTGCCACATATGAGTGCCTACCAGTGCACATCAATGCCACATATCAGTGCCCATCTGAGCTGCCTTTCAGTGTCACCCATCAGTGCCAGTCAGTGCCACCTATCAATGCCAATCAGTGCCAGTCAGTGCCGCCTATCAGTGCCCGTCAGTGCTGCCTATCAGTGCCGCCTAACAGTGCCAGTCAGTGCCACCTAACAGTGCCAGTCAGTGCCGCCTATCAGTGTCAGCGCCACCTATCAGTGCCACCTATCAGTGCCATACATGAGTGCTGCCTTTCAGTGCCCATCAGTGATGCTTGTCAATGGCCATCATTGCCACCTATCAGTGTCCATCAGTGCAGCCTATCAGTGCCCATCACTGCAGCCTCATTAGCGCACATCAGTGAAGGAGAAAAATCACTTATTTACAAAATCTTATAACAAAAACTAAGAAAAAGCTTTTTTTTTTTAATTTTCAGTGGTTTTTGGTTTGTTTAAGAAAAAATAAAAACCAGAGGTGATTAAATACCACCAAAATAAAGCTCTATCTGTCTCAAAAAAATTATACAAATCTCAGATGGGTACAGTGTTGCATGACCGCGCAATTGTCATTCAAAGTGTGACAGCGCTGACAGTGTGAAAGCTGAAAATTGGCCTGGGCAGGAAGGGGGTATAAGTGCCCAGTAGGCAAGTGGTTAAAGGCCTCATTGCGTTTTCCAAAAACAGTAGAATGATGGGCTTTACCAAAAAGCTGTAATTTTGTCTTGTCTGTCCACAGCACATTCTCACAAAATAATTTTGGCTTGCTCAGGTAAATTTTGGCAAACTCCAGTCTGGCTTTTTATGTTTCTGTGTCAGCAGTGGTGTCCTCCTGGGTCTCCTACCATAGCGTCCCTTTTCATTGAGATGACGACATATAGTGCGAGCTGACACAGTTGTACCCTGTGCTTGGAGGTCAGCTTGAATTTGTCTGGAAGTTGATTGAGGTTCTTTATCCACCATTTAAACAATCCTTTGTTGCAATCTTTGATCAAGTTTTTCTCTTTCATCCACATCCAGGGAGATTAGCTACAGTGCCATAGGCTGTAGACTTCTTGATAATGTTGTGCACAGTGGACACAGGAACATTAAGATCTGTTATTAGATACAGGTGAGTTTAATCACAAATTACAGGAACATCACAAACTTGGAATGCAATTATTTCTTACAATTTTAAGAAGGTGCCAATAATTTTGTCCAGTCCATTTTTGCGTGGATTGTGTCAGATTTGGCTTTTTGTTTCTCCACATTTTTGTGTCATACAATACAAACAAAAGAAATAAACATTAGAATGCCTAAACATTTGTAATTGCAACAATTTTCTGGGCTAAGTGGTGCATTATCTGACAGAAATGAGGGGGGCCAATATTTTTGGCCATGACAGTACCTGGAAAACTCAAAAAAGGTCTTGGAGTTAAAATAAATGTCAGTCCAATCATTCAAATATCATACAAGCTTTATCATATTAACCACTTCTGGACCGCCCACCCGCAATGTACTGTGGATGGAAGGGGCAGCCTGTACAGGCACAGAGATGTACTTACCAGACCTCTTCCAGGTACAGGGAGCGCACGCACGCCGACTCCCACTGTGATTGTACACAGCGGGAGTCAGTCAGCAGGTCCTGGCCAATGTTTCAAGGCTGGAACCTGCTGATCCGCTGTGTACAATCATAGCCCAGAACCTTGTGATGACAATCAACACAGGGCTCTGTACAGAGGGAACAATCTCTTTGTTTCTTTTCCCTGCAAAGCAGGAAGAAGGAACAAAGAGATTTTTAGTAAACAGCAGCACATAATACACACAATAACACTTGCTAGGCACACACTAAACCGTTTGAGCACCTGGAGATGTTAACCCCTTCCCAGCTAGTGTCATTAGTACAGTGACAGTGTATAGTATTATTACTGATCACTGTATTAATATCACTGGTGATATCAGTGTCAGTTAGTTCCCACGCAGTGTCCGTTAGTGTCAGATTGTTCTATTCAGTCAGATTATACTATCACAGTTCCACTATAAGTCACTCATCACCACCATTACTAGTAGAAAAATAAATAAAAATTCCAGTATATAACCCATAGTTTGTAGAAGCTATAACTTTCATGCAATGCAATCAATATACACTTATTTGGATTTTGGCCTAAATTTTTTAAAAAGTTTGATTTTTAAAAAATTTTTATTGGATATGATTTATAGCAAAAGGTAAAAAAATAAGGTTTTTTTCAAAATTTTTGGTCATTTTACTAAATGATCAAAAATCTTAAAATTTATTAAAAAAAACCCAGTTGTAATCAAATACCCCCCAAAGAAAGCTCTATTGGTGTGAAAAAAATATAGAAATGTCACTGGGTATAGTGTTGCATGACTGCACAATTATCAGTTAAAGTAGTGCAGTGATAAATAGCAAAAAATGGCTTGGTCATCAAGGGGGTATGACCTTCCAGTGGTGAAGTGGATAATATCACTTTAAAGGTTATTTTCAGTGTTCTTGAATGTGCAGCTTACTTTTAAATCAGATGTGTTAAACACAAGGCCCACCAGGTCATTTCATATGGCCCTCACACCTCTACTGCAGCTGCAGCACACCCCTTGTCTCCACCCTCACCTTGTCTCAGCAGTTGGCAGAAGAGAAGAGGACAAAACTCCTCCACCAGATCCTGCACCTCTTCATGCAACCGTGAAGAGGTTCGTCACATCCCCCCTCGTCTCAGCAGTCATCATCAGAGAGGAGGACAGAACTACAGATCCTACACCTCTCTATGCAGCTGCAGCACCCTCTCGTCTGCGCCTTCCTTGGTCTCACCATTTAGCAAACTTTGGCAGCTGACTCCGCCCTCCTCAGGTCTTCCTCCAGATGATGCACTTTCTGCTTCCCAGCTCTACCCCAGGCTTCTTCCCAGCAGAAGCACAAGGTTCAGGATGCAATTTGATGTAAATGAGAGGGGAACCCTTTATTGGTGGTCAGTGGCATTGATAATTATTCCCTCTTTCGTTAGTGGGCAGTGGTAAGGATAATTAACCTCACTTTCATTGGAGTGGCAGTACTAATAACCTCTTCTTTTACTGGTAGACAGTGGCAAGGATAATTACCACTCTTTCTATGGTGGTCAGTGGCATTGATAAATAACCCCCTTTCATTGGTGGTCAGTAGCAGGGATAATAAGCTCCTCTTTAATCTGTGATAAGTGGCAGGCATATTTAACCCCCTTCATTGTTGATCAGTAGTAGTTGTGCTGCCACGCAGCTTTACTGTTTAGCAGTTGTCATTTACATGTTATGTTATAATGTTATTTGGTATCATCCACACACCCCTGCTGTTTCTGACTAGTTGGTTGCTTCCACTCTCCATTTCCTGTTGTAACTCATTTTGTTTAGTGGTTATCAAGATGCTGTAGAGTGAGGAGGCTATGTGACATCACTGGAAATTTATCTATGAAAACACCTTTTATGTTCATACCTTTGTTACCTTGAAGCATAAAGAAGCATTGGAAAATACCTCTGAAGTTGTTATTCATTGAGTAAACTATCTGTTAAGGCGATCATTCAACTTGCTGCACACATTCTGACAGACTGGGTCTAAACGAATCTCGCCACAAGTACAACCGATGCCAAGACAGAACAGTAAATTTCCAGTAAATCTCCATGAGAATTCATCACACAGCCATCTCTGCAGCTTCAGAACTGTGAGTAACCATTCTCCTGTATGAAGAACAGTAATCTTGTCTGTGCACTGAGTGAAGCATCCAGTGTGAGCCAGGCTGCTGCTCTAGCTGCCTCATTGATACAAATATTCAGCTCACCAGCTCAGCCTGCTTGCAAATAAAAGTAACTACCTACAGAGCTGAGCTTCTGCAGATTTCCAACAAGACATTAAAACTACAGCACTTGTCATTATGTCTGACAGAGATCCCACTTATGAGTCACCTGCATGTAATCAAGATAAAACAGACACCATGCTGCATTCTGCTCGTCCTGTTAGAGCCCCTCATCCATCTTTGAAGGCAAGAGAGGCTTATGATGCAAGTAAGGAAGAGACATACAGTAACCTGACTGCATTATGGGAGAAAACTTTAAGTTGTATAACAGCCAGTAATGAAACTAGCAACAATTCTGAGCAATTGAACACTGCCCTCTCAAGGGTTAAGAAGGCATTTGAGAATTATAAAAGACTTTCTGAAAAGTACTCTTCCCTTTTGTCACATTCCAATTTAGAGGAAGCTTCACTAGAGTTAAAGAACTTTATTGCTACTGACCAGCAGAGACATATCACTTATATTGAAGCAAAGACACAGATAGAGGGTAGATTAGCACAACTACATGAAACTACATCCTGTATATCTGCTTCTTCCAGACACTCAGGAAAATCAAATAGATCTGCCCGCTCATATCATAAATCATCTTCTAAGTCATTGCGGTCCTGCTCTGTAAGGTCAACATTGAGCGACCAAATACTCAAAGCTCGCCAAAAGGTTGCAGTAGCCCAGGTTCAAGCCACCTGTTCTGAAAGAGAAGCAGCCTTCAAGGCAGAAGCTAAATGCAAGGAAGCAGAAGCTAAATGCAAGGAAGCAGCCTTCAAGGCAGAAGCTAAATGCAAGGAAGCAGAAGCTAAATGCAAGGAAGCAGCCTTCAAGGCAGAAGCTAAAAGCAAGGAAGCAGCCTTCAAGGCAGAAGCTAAACGAATACAAGCAGAATCAGAGGCTCAGCTAGAAATCCTTCAGAAGAATAGAGAAAAGGAAGTAGCCTTAGCAGAATTATCCGTCTTGGAACAAGCCCTTTTAGAAGAAGAAGGAGCATATTGTCCCAGCTTGGCTGCTTGTCAAGACCCTGTTGAAAGGACCCTACAGTTTGTCTTAACCCAGAACCACGATGATACAGTTCCACCTACAGTTGGAGATTCTTCCCATAATCATCCAGCAAGTCAATCAGAAGGCAACATGTCGTCAAAGCAAGCTGATCAACCAGACGCACCTTCCAACAGAGACACTCCACAACTACCGCGTGCCACAAAATTAAGTGTACCAACTTATCCAGCTCATGTGCCACCACAACCATATGTGAACAGAGATTACAAGGGCACAACAGAAGACTACAGAGTGAACTCTATACCTCCTGTAATACAGTTAACTTCAACTTCAAACACACAGAGATCTTCAGACATCAGACCCTTACCTGGATTGAACCCATCTGCAATACCTTTCTCTCCACCTATCAGCCAGCATCAGATACCAACCATGATTCAAGATGGTGCACCATCAGTATCACCTGTGGATGTAAAAACTGAAAGGGTTGATATTGCAGAGTTCAGTAAGTACATGATTTGGCGAGAGTTAATTACTACTGGACTGTCTAGATTCGACGACCACCCAGAGAACTATAGGAGTTGGAGATCTACATTTAAGGCGGTAACCAAGAACTTGGATATTGAACCTCAAGCATAACTTGACTTACTAATAAGGTGGTTGGGGCGTCAATCTTCAGAACAAGTAAAGAGACTTAAATCCGTCTACATTTACAACTTTGAAGCAGGCCTCAATGCTGCCTGGGAACGTCTGGAACAAGACTATGGGAGCCCCGAAGTCATTGAATCTGCCTTATTCCAGAGACTAAAAGACTTTCCTAAGATTTCTGTTAAGGACAATCATAGGCTTAGAGAGTTAGGTGACCTCCTTCATGAACTTGAAATTGCTAAGTCAGATCCTAGTTTGCCAGGTCTTAGCTATTTAGACACTGCTCAGGGTGTAAATCCTATTGTAGCAAAGTTGTCTAGTTATCTCCAGGGAGAGTGGACTAGCGTAGGATCGAAGTATAAATATGAACACCATGTTTCCTTTCCCCCCTTTTCCTATTTTGCAGAGTTCGTCAGGAAGATCGCAAGAACCAAGAATGACCCAAGCTTCCTATATCCAGATACAACCATCTTTCCTTCAACTACTTCAAAGGGTATTGCCACCAACAGTAAATTCAGGGACTTAAGGCATCCTATTGCCGTGAGGAAGATCGCTATCACGTCCAACGTCTTGGCTACAGACACTAAATTACAAGATACCAAGGCAAGCAATCTTGATCAACAATGTCCCATTCATAATGCACCACATTCTCTCTCCAAATGTCGTGCATTTAAGGACAAGCCTATCAAAGAACGCAAGACATTTCTCAAAGAACATAATATCTGTTATAAGTGTTGTGCATCCTCCGATCTTTTCGCTAGAGACTGTAAGATCGCCATCAGATGTTCCCTGTGCAACAGTGTGAGGCATGTGGACGCACTCCATGCAGACCTGTTCAAAAGGAAACCTTCACCCGGCAGCAACCCCAAGACCACCTCAGATGATGGCGGGGAGAGAACTGAGCAACATGCCAACCCCGTAACCACAAGATGTACAGAGGTGTGTGGAGAAGGGCTTCATAGCAAGTCTTGCAGCAAGATATGTCTTGTAAGGGTTTTTCCTGAAGGATATCCACAAAATGCCATAAAAATGTATGCCATACTCGACGATCAGAGCAATCGCCCGTTGGCAAGTACAGAATTCTTTGACTTATTCAACATTCATGGAGAGGCCTGGTCCTATACCTTGCAGACATGCGCAGGAAGGGTCAGTACTTCTGGAAGAAGGGCCCATGGCTTCATAGTGGCATCAGAATATGAGAACATAGAGTTTCCTCTTCCTACTCTAATCGAATGTGATCAATTACCGAACAACAGAGAAGAGATCCCCACACCTGAGGTTGCACGTCATCACCCTCATTTGAGCCACATTGCTAAATGCATTCCTACACTTAGCAAGGATGCGAAGATCTTGATTCTTCTAGGGAGAGACATTCCTAGAGTTCATAAAATAAGAGAGTTATGTAACGGTCCAGATGATGCTCCTTATGCCCAGAAACTTGATCTTGGATGGGTGATAATAGGAGAAGTTTGTTTAGATCGATCTCACAAGCTCTTGGATGTAGCTTCTTACAAAACTAATGTGGAGGGATCATACACCTATCGATCGATGAAATGTCCATTGCACTATTATGTGAAGGAAAGACTTGATTTCAATCCTGAAGTTCCATATCAAGTACTCCAAGGCATTACTTGCAAGCTCACTTCTCACAAGGATCTTGGTGATGCAGTGTACCAGACTACTTGTGATGACAACAAGATTGCTCCTTCGGTCGAAGACGAGTTCATCAAGATTATGAATGAAGAGTTCTTCAAGGACAACTCCAACAGTTGGGTAGCTCCATTACCCTTTCGTGTACCAAGGCTTACTCTCCCTAACAATCGAGAACAAGCTTTAACCAGATTTGCTGCACTTAAGAGAACTCTACGCAACAAACCTGAGATGCAAGATCACTTTCTAGCATTCATGCAGAAGATTCTAGATAACCATCATGCCGAGCCAGCACCAGACCTTGTAGAAGGCGAAGAATGCTGGTACCTTCCATCCTTTGGAGTCTACCATCCTCGTAAACCGGAGCAAATCAGAATCGTCTTCGACTCAAGCGCTCAGTTCAAGGGAACTTCTTTAAACAACGTTCTTCTAACAGGTCCAAATCTAACGAACAACCTTGTAGGAGTGTTGATACGGTTCAGGAAGGAACCCATTGCTGTGACAGCTGACATCCAACAGATGTTCTCGACTGTTTCGTAGTCAAAGAAGACCACAGAAATTATCTCAGATTCTTATGGCACCGCAACAATGACATTAATGATCAGGTGATAGATTATCGCACGAGAGTCCATGTCTTTGGCAATAGTCCATCTCCTGCCGTGGCAACTTATGGACTGAGAAGAACAGCACAGGAAGGTGAAAAGGAATTTGGATTTGCCACCAGGCAATTCATTGAGAGAGATTTCTATGTAGATGATGGTCTGAAATCCTTCCCAACACCTGAAGAAGCCATCAATCTGATAAAAGGAACTCAACAGCTCCTGTTGACTGCTAACTTAAGGCTTCATAAGATCACATCTAATAGCAGTGAAGTAATGAAGGCTTTTAATCCAGAAGATCATGCTAAAGATTTGAAGGATTTGGATTTGGGAGTAGATGCCCTACCCATGCAAAGGAGTCTCGGTCTTCTCTGGAATGTAACTTCAGATGAATTCACCTTTCAGGTCTCTGACACCAAGAAGCCATTCACCAGACGAGGAATCCTGTCAACTGTCAATAGCCTTTACGATCCCCTAGGCTTCGTGACTCCAGTTACCGTCCAAGGGAGATCCATACTTCGTCAGCTTACTGAGAGAGTGACAGATTGGGATGCCCCTCTACCAATAGACCTACTACCTAAATGGGAGAAATGGAGAGACTCCTTGAAAGTACTGGAAGAACTTAATATCCCACGCTGCTATTCACCTACTTCAACTTCAAGAAGTCAGAGGAAAGAGATTCATATCTTTTGTGATGCGTCCACCGAGGCTATAGCGGCCGTGGCTTATCTCAAGATCATAGATTCCTCCGGGAGATCCCATGTCGGGTTTCTTCTAGGAAGAGCCAAGTTAGCTCCAAAACCGGCTCACACTATTCCAAGATTAGAATTGTGTGGAGCAACCCTAGCTGTTGAAGTTGCAGAATTCCTACAAAATGAAATGGACACTGAAATTGATCAGGTTAAGTACTACACTGACAGCAAGGTCATACTTGGCTACATATGCAACAGTGTAAGAAGGTTCTATGTGTACGTGGCTAACAGGGTAGAACGAATAAGAAAAATCAGTAGACCTGAACAATGGAACTATGTCCCGACTGGTTTGAATCCCGCCGACATTGCCACGAGCTCAGTGCCAGCAGTTGTCCTCACGCAAACCATTTGGTTTACAGGACCCAAGTTTTTAACAGATCAGTCTTCTACAAACTCAGAAGAAGATATCGATTTCTACCTGGTGGATCCAGACACTGATCAAGAAATCCGCCCTGAAGTTATAACATTGAGTTCTAATATCTGCTCAAGAAGAAACTTGGAGGTAAGACGTTTTGAACATTTCTCTTCTTGGAAAAGATTGGTGAAGACTATAGCAAGACTGAGTCATATTGCACAGATTTTCCGCAAGTCCAACCAGACATTGTCTTGTCATGGATGGCACACCTGCAAGGAGTTACCCAATGCGTTAGAGTATGAGAAGGCAGAGTTATTTATCATACATCGTGTGCAAGAAGAAGTCTTTGCAGAAGAGATTAAGTGTTTGAGAGGCAATAGACCAGTCTCAAGGGGTAGCCCACTATTCAAACTGAACCCAATAATCGACAATGAAGGCATGCTTAGAGTTGGGGGACGACTGAATAAGTCAAACCTGCTAAGAAGGGAACAGAACCCTTTGATAGTACCAAGAAACCACCATTTGGCAACCTTGATTATCCGGCATTACCATGAGAGAGTCAGACATCAAGGAAGACACTATACCGAAGGTGCCATCAGAGTTGCAGGGTTCTGGATAATTGGAGTGAAAAGACAAATAGCCACGATTATCCATAACTGTGTCAAATGTCAGAAGTTAAGAGGTAGACAGCAGTATCAACAGATGGCTGACCTACCCGCAGACAGACTGAGTGAAGATGCACCCTTTGCATATGTTGGGATCGATGTGTTTGGACCATGGATAGTAATGGCCAGAAGAACTCGTGGTGGTGAAGTCAACAGCAAAAGATGGGCTGTAATGTTCACTTGCTTAAGTGTATGAGCTGTACATATCGAAGTGATTGAGTCAATGGACACTTCAAGTTTTATCAACTCTCTAAGGAGATTTCTTGCTCTAAGAGGTCCTGTGAAGTTGTTGAGATCAGATTGTGGAACTAATTTCATTGGTGCTTGCAGAGAGTTACAGATAGACCAACAACAAGTTGGAAATTATTTGAGTGATCAAGGCTGCGTATGGAAATTCAACCCACCACACTCTTCACACATGGGCGGAGCATGGGAACGCATGATTGGGATGGCAAGGCGCATACTGGACTCAATGTTGCTTGACGTGAGTTCTTCACGCCTTACTCATGAGGTGCTCACCACATTCCTTGCTGAGGTTGCAGCAGTAATCAACTCAAGACCATTGACTGCCGTATCTACAGACCCAGAATTTCCGACTATCTTAACTCCAGCTACATTATTGAGCCAGAAGATTGGACAGATTCCAGCGCCAAAAGGTATTTTCGATGAAAAGGACATATATAAACGTCAGTGGAGATACGCACAATACCTTGCAGATCGTTTCTGGGACAGATGGAGGAAGGAATACCTCACTCTTCTCCAAGGACGTAAAAAGTGGCAAACCCAGAATCCCAACCTAAAGGAAGGGGACCTGGTCCTGCTAAAAGACCAGCAAACTCATCGGATCCAGTGGCCAGTTGGACTTATTACAAAAGCCATTGCCAGTGATGATGGAAGAGTCCGAAGTGTGGAAGTTAGGATCGTTAAGGACGGAGACTCAAAAACCTTCCTCAGACCAGTTACTGAGATTGTCCTAATTATGCCTGCTTCTAGTAATTCTGATTCAGTGTTATGTGAGGGAGTCACTTAAGACCTCCAATATAGCTAACTTGCAGAATTGAGAAGGTTAGATAGTATTTTACTGTATGCAATGTTAATAGTATTTTAAAAGGAAGAAAATATTTGTGTAGTGGTATCTCTCGATACCAGACGGGGAGTGTGCTGCCACGCAGCTTTACTGTTTAGCTGTTGTTATTTACATGTTATGTTATAATGTTATTTGGTATCATCCACACACCCCTGCTGTTTCTGACTAGTTGGTTGCTTCCACTCTCCATTTCCTGTTGTAACTCATTTTGTTTAGTAGTTATCAAGATGCTGTAGAGTGAGGAGGCTATGTGACATCACTGGAAATTTACCTATGAAAACACCTTTTATGTTCATACCTTTGTTACCTTGAAGCATAAAGAAGCATTGGAAAATACCTCTGAAGTTGTTATTCATTGAGTAAACTATCTGTTAAGGCGATCATTCAACTTGCTGCACACATTCTGACAGACTGGGTCTAAACGAATCTCGCCACAAGTACAACCGATGCCAAGACAGAACAGTAGTGATAATTAACTGCCCTTTCATTGGTGGTCATTGACAGGGATATATAACCCACATCCTCGGTGGTCAATGGCAGCCATATTAACCCCCTTCTGACTTTCATTGGTGATCAGTGGCACTGATAATTAACACACTCCCATTTTATAGGAGGTCAGTGGTAGTAATAATAACCCCCCTATTGGAGGTCAATGGCTTTGCTTACCTGATCACACGCTCCCGCACCACTGCCCCTAATCTCAGCACTTTGGGCCAGGAATTCCACTGTTGGCCTGAGATTGTTTGACCTTACAATACGCCGTTCTTTCAGAGCCGGTTACTGAAAGACAGAGAGTGTCTGACTACCCAGCACCACACTGCCACTCTGCACTGGTGTGGGCTGAGTGTCCTGTGTCATGCGCACCATAGGATAGTATCCCAAATCCCCCGGGATTGTCTCACAGGACCTGGGGCAATTGGTAACTTTGGTGTTTATGTTAGTGCTTTAGCAAACAAAATGTTTGGTTTTTCACATACTTTAAGGAGTTTAACAGAGTTGAAGGTGATGGGGGAAAGTCATTGAGGGTTAGTTACTACATTCCTATTTTCATGCAGTTAAACACGTCAGAAACTTAAGATAAAATACACACTTTACATGAACTTGCATGTTGCCTATGAGGAAATAGCAATAATTACTTAACTGCTGCTCTACTCAGCTTTATGTACTTACCTTT
This sequence comes from Staurois parvus, assembly GCF_062004578.1. Classification (NCBI taxonomy): domain Eukaryota; kingdom Metazoa; phylum Chordata; class Amphibia; order Anura; family Ranidae; genus Staurois; species Staurois parvus. Next base: position 739,258 of record NW_028318234.1, read on the forward strand.
CCTTTGCTCCATTATCGCTTGATTAGCTTCCAGCAGCAAAGTGACATATTTGGTATTTCTAGGTATTGGGGAGAATATGACTCACTTCTCTTCTTTCCCAGTGAAATTCCTGGTGTTTTCCCTCCGCTTACACATGGGGGCAGGGAGAGAGTCCGTAATGGAGAAGAGGGGGGAATGAAGAGAGGGTGAGTAGGAGCAGGTGGGGAGAGTGGCAATTTTGTCATGAGAGCAACATAGTGTTAGAACTTTTTTGGCAGTTTTAGAAACCATAGATGGCTGCAGAGTGAATTGTATGTGTCATATCATTTTTTGAGAGTGAAAGTGGAGTTGTCCTCCAAATTAAAGTCTGCCTATATCTGCTTGGAGTTATACTTTCAATACACATCTGCTAAATGCTGTGAAACCTACATTTGGCCTCCACCTCACAACACTTATTCTCCATTTGTGCCTTGAACTCTTCCTCTTTGTCTCGCATGTCATTCGTTAGTAATTCAATCTTGTTCTTGTACTCCTGAAATAAATACATGTAAATAAAGAATAACTGTGCAATAATCCAAAATGCAAGTTAGTAAACTTTATATAACCAACCAACCAATTAATCAACACTTCCTTTCTTTGCAAATGTAGTGAAAGAAGCCGATATGTTTCTTGCTTGTGTGGCCAAAACTTTTTTCTTAACTTTTGGATAGAGTAGGGAAGGGTTAAAACCCTCTTCAGGTTATTTTTTTACTGCCTGTATCTCACTAGGAAGATATACCTTCACTTTTTTTTCCTGGAGATGCAACAGGAAATAGACATGAATTCCAAAGTGAATGCAATTACTATCTTAGGGAGCTGACATAGGACAATGATAACATTTTGGATTTTCCATCACTTTCTACAGTGGTTGCAGGTTTAGTCCTTTGGGAATCCCATCCAACACTTAAGGCCCATAAAAGATAGGAGACTAAACACCCAGAAAGGCAGGACACACTAATGGGGCAGTAACCCCCTGCAATATGGGTTCAAGTCTCTTAGGAACATTGGCATCAAATGGGCAATTTACAGTACAACTGAGGGCTACCTATGGGCAGTGCTGAATGATCTTTCAGCTGTATCCCTGTGACCCATGAACTCTAATCCTGAACTTGTGACTTTTGTTACTGACCTGGCTTTGGCTGACCTGATGATGTCTACTTGTTCCCGACCTTGATTCTAATTATGATTTGGTACTTTGCTGCTCATTTGTTACCAACCCCGGTCCTTAACTTGACTTTACTTGTATCTGGACCTGGTGTATCCTTGGTGTATTACCAGCTCCTACACCTGGGCAGATTCCTTGCCAGCCCTGAGCTTCCAAGGAAGCTCAGATGGGAACTGTTCAAGAGACCACCGTTGTCATCTTTGGCTCCTTATAGAAGAATGGACAGAAATGGAGAACTGAGCAGGTTTTGTTGAGGCCTGGCTTGGTGTAAACTTAGTTGATCGCACAAAAATAAATGTGGAGGTATAGAGACAAAATCAGAAGCTTTAAATGAATGTTCCTGAGACTGACCTTCTATCAGAATGATGTTCTTATCTGCCTGAAAGGCTACATAGGAAGCTGTTCTACACACTTCCTTGAAAAATGACACTAGTAAAATGTAGTACTATTCTTATCTTCTTAGTCTTCTGAGAATCCCATAATTGAATAACTTTTTCATCATTACTAATCCTTTTCACATAGGCCCACTCAGGCTGATTAGAATAATTCTTTTGTAGAACCAACAATAGTAAAGATCACCTCTGCGCAGATACTTCTACGGACTATCAGTGAACATAACACAATTTTTCCTCCACATTCCAGCACCAAGGATACTTTATGTTCTGAAGTGGGACTGGTTATTAAATAGTCTTTGATGTAGATACTGTATATGTTTTAAAATATATTATGTACTGTAATATGAAATTCCTATGATAAAAAACTGGGCAGTTCAAACATATCATGAAAAAAATGCAGAACCATAAGTTATGAGTGAAAACTTAACATCAAACACATTGATACTGGCAGCTGAATTTCTATGTAAATCTTTACTTTTTCGATAAAAGTCAAGCTTTTCCTCTCCCTCCAGCACCCCATTCTTCCCTATTCTATTGGTCACTAAGACTGTTTATGACCTTATCGCTGATCCCTAGGGAGGAAAAAAATACCATTTTCCCACTCCACCCACCTGTACCTAATCCATATATTTAATTTTAAAAATTGTAATTAAAGGCCCCAATTACTCACCTAACGCTCCAATGCCCAGATTGCATTGGTGACATGGATGCTGCCTATTGGCTTTAAGAAGAATCCATTACCAGGTTCTCACTAGCGTCCTCGTAGGGTCCTGAAGCCTTCAAGTATGAAGATGGGTTGACCAGTGGGCTGAGCATAGGAGAGCAACTTGTGATCACAGGTCACCACCACCAGAGTGGGTCAGGTGACAGTAGATTCAGGTTAGTTTTGCTTGGTTTCAGATGCTAAACAAAAGTACCAATGCTGGATGAAATGGGAACCCACATATACTATAAGGCACAACAAAGGTCTTCTGAATAATGCCACTATTGCCAGATTGTCTCCTCTTGAGATGGACAGAAAATCAATGAAGGCCCTAACTAAGGCAATTCCAAGATATTTTAAAGAGTATGCAAACCCAACATTTCATATTCATGTTATGCGCCTGCTGTACCATGTACTTGCATGAAAAAGTATCCTGTCTATATTTCAAACAGCAAAAATAAATTGTTGCATCATTACATTTCAACATAAAAATAAAAATTACATTCCCCTATTTAAACTTCCCCCCAAAAAGCCCACCCCCCCATCCCTCCCCCTTACTCCCACTCCACTTTCTTTTCCCTTAGCTTCCTGTTCCTCAACCTTCCTGGGTGTCCTCAGGATTCCCTTCGTCCTCTTCCTATCTTACTTTCTACTTTTAATTATACAGGTCCTCTTGTCTCCTTTTCCTCTATTTCTCTCATTTCATCATATTTACTTGATCTCTTAAACTCATCCCATTTTTTCCCACCTTTCTCAGAATCTCTCCATTTTATCTTCTTCCATTTGATAAAGTTCCTCCATTCTATACATATAATCCACCCTTCCTATCCAATCTTTTATTTTGGTACCTCTTCTTCCTTCCAGAAATGGGTATCAGTCCTTTTGCTGTGGTTATAAAATAGAATAACACCAAATTTTCCACTGGAAAGCTCAGTTCTGTGGAATAGGCATACCCCTGGGTCTTTCGGAATTCTAACCCAATTATCTCCTGAATTTTGTGAATTATTTCCCCCCCCCCCCCAATATTCCTGAATTTTTGGACACTCCCACCAAATATGTGCCATTGTGCCCTTAATCTCACATCCCTGCCAACACATAAGTGATTTATCTCCATATTGCATATGTGCTAAACATTTATAGTTCATTTCCACCACCTTCATATCTACAGCCCCATGCACTAATCTAAAACATTTTTCTTTCTATTGCTCGGCTAATGATATTCCCAATTCCCTTTCCCATTTCTCCTTATACAAAGGGGCAGTGACTTTTATAATTCTGGTAAAGATTTTATAAATTGGGGAAGTCCCATGCTTCCCGTCTCTATGTGTGCTAAGTAATTGTTCAAATGGGTTCATATCAACTTTTGTCCTTAGAGGCCTAGGGAGCTTTGCAACAAAGCCCACTCATTTAATCTAGTAAACAGCTCTTTCTTGTTTTTCAGCTCCTGGAAGGAACAGATTTCTTCCCCATTGATTATATCCTTTAACTTAATCTCCCTTTCTTATCCAATTACCCGAAATGTTTTCATTCCCAGGTGGAAGAAATCTGTAGCCACCATCACATCAACATGGAGTTAGATTCCCATGCCATTTGTTTGTGAACTATATCCCAAGTTTTTAATACAGTTCGTGTGTAAGTGCTCATGCTTTCTGCTAGCCTACAATATTGAGGTGGCAACCACACCATCCTACTCAATTGTGTCTCACTTAGTATATTTTCTATGTTTACACAACTTTTCCCACATGCATGATATGTCCATTCAAAAATATGTGATAATAATACTGAATAATAATATCTCTTAAAATCTGGTACACCTAAACCCCCATTTTCCTTATCTCTTCATAGCACTTCATAATTTATTCTCAATAAGGTAATAGTGCAGCGCTGCACTATTACCTTATTTATTGATTTTCTTAAAGGCATATGGTTTTTCCTTTTAAGTGCAATAGCTGCTTTTGTTTTAGCGCTCGCTGAACACTGTATACACTTTCATAAATTGTTCTCATTTTTTTATTCACCCAAATATACCTGGTTAGCATTTTTTTATTATTTTAAAATACATTCCTGGAAGCTGTATAGGTAACGTGGAATTTATACAGAATGTTTGGAACAATTATAATTTTTATCAAATTTATTTGTCTTATCCAAGATAGGAATCCTACTACTAGTTTCCTTAATTCCTCCTTGATCCCATTTATTAATGGGATATAATTTGTTTTATATAGGTTCTTTAAGGACGCGGTTAGGTTTATTCCCGGGTATTTTAATTCTCTTTCCTTCCATAAAAAGGGAAATTCTCTTTCTTCTCAGTTTTTGGAACATTAACGTGTAACATCTCAGTTTTGGTTGGATTAATTTTTAAGTTTGACAGTTCTCCATAACCTTTCATTCTTTTCATTAAGTTGGGCAATGTCAACTTGGGGTTTACCACATAGAATAGTATGTCATCAGCAAACGCTGCTATGTTGTGCTCTGTCTCTCCTATCTGGATCCTTTTTATGGCTATGCTATTCCTTATCGTTGCTAAGAGAAATTCTAAAGATAATGCAAACAGTAAAGGTGACAATGGACATCCCTGCCTTGTCCCATTATACATTTTAAAAAATTCAGATAACGCTCCGTTAACCTTCACTGAAGTAGAGGGTTGACTATACAGTATAACTTCCTTATCCATTCTCTTATTTTGGGACCTATCCCAAAAACTTCCAGCGTGTCTAACTTGAACCCCCAGTCCAGCTTATCAAAAGCCTTCTCTGCATCCACTGACAAGAGCAGTACAGTAGCTTTCTCTCTCTTACTTCTTTGTATCAAAAGCAGTGATCTCGGTTCATTGTCCCTTTCCTCCCTCCCAGTAACAAAACCCACCTGATCCATATGAATCCATTCCGGCATTAGGTCTTTCAACCTATTTGCCAGAACATTTGCATATACAGTGGGGCAAAAAAGTATTTAGTCAGCCACCAATTGTGCAAGCTCTCCCACTTAAAAATATGAGAGAGGCCTGTAATTGGCATAGGTAGACCTCAACTATGAGAGACAAAATGAGAAAAAAAATCCAGACAATCACATTGGCTGATTTGGAAAAAATTTATTTGCAAATTATGGTGGAAAATAAGTATTTGGTCACCTACAAACAAGCAAGATTTCTGGCTCTCACAGACCTGTACCTTCTTCTTTAAGAGGCTCCTCTGTCCTGCACTCATTACCTGTATCAATGGAACCTGTTTGAACTTGTTATCAGTATAAAAGACACCTGTCCACAACCACAAACAGTCACAATCAAAACTCCACTATGGTGAAGACCAAAGAGCTGTCGAAGGACACCAGAAACAAAATTGTAGACCTGCACCAGGCTGGGGAGACTGAATCTGCAATAGGCAAGCAGCTTGGTGTGAACAAATCAACTGTGGGAGCAATAATTAGAAAATGTAAGACATACAAGACCACTGATAATCTCCCTCGATCTGGGGCTCCACGCAAGATCTCACCCCGTAGGGTCAAAATTATCACAAGAACGGTGAGCAAAAATCCCAGGACCACACGGGGGGACCTAGTGAATGACCTGCAGAGAGCTGGGACCAACGTAACAAAGGCTACCATCAGTAACACACTATGCCGCCAGGGACTCAGATCCTGCAGTGCCAGACGTGTCCCCCTGCTTAAGCCAGTACATGTCCAGGCCCATCTGAAGTTTGCTAGAGAGCATTTGGATGATCCAGAAGAGGATTGGGAGAATGTCATATGGTCAGATGAAACCAAAATAGAACTGTTTGGTAGAAACACAACTCGTCGTGTTTGGAGGAGAGAGAATGCTGAGTTTCATCCAAAGAACACCATACCTACTGTGAAGCATGTGGCAACATCATGCTTTGGGGCTGTTTCTCCGCAAAGGGACCAGGACGACTGATCCATGTACAGGACAGAATGAATGGGGCCATGTATCGTGAGATTTTAAGTGCAAACCTCCTTCCATCAGCAAGGGCATTGAAGATGAAACGTGGCTGGTTCTTCCAACATGACAATGATTCCAAACATACTGCCTGGGCAACGGAGTGGCTTCGTAAGAAGCATTTCAAGGTCCTGGAGTGGCCTAGCCAGTCTCCAGATCTCAACCCTATAGAAAACCTTTGGAGGGAGTTGAAAGTCCGTGTTGCCCAGTGACAGCCCCAAAACATCACTGCTCTAGAGGAGATCTGCATGGAGGAATGGGCCAAAATACCAGAAACAGTGTGTGCCAACCTTGTGAAGACTTACAGGAAACATTTGACCTCTGTCATTGCCAACAAAGGATATATAACAAAGTATTGAGATGAACTTTTGATATTGACCAAATACCTATTTTCCACCATAATTTTCAAATAAATTCTTTCCAAATCAGCCAATGTGATTGTCTGGATTTTGTTTTCTCATTTTGTCTCTCATAGTTGAGGTCTACCTATGATGCCAATTACAGGCCTCTCTCATCTTTTTAAGTGGGAGAACTTGCACAATTGGTGGCTGACTAAATACTTTTTTGCCCCACTGTAGTTTAGTGGCTGTGTTTAACAGTGATATAGGTCTGTAACAGGAACATAGAGTTCCATCTTTTCCCTCTTTCTGTATGATTGTAATATGAGCTTGCAGAGATTCCTCCCTCATTTCTATCCCTTCTCCCAATGCATTCATATATAACCAGAACTTAGGTATTAATTGATCTTTAAATTTTTTATAATATATCACTATACCCATCAGGTCCCGGACTTTTCCCTGCTGTTGTACCCTTCAACGCCACCTGGATTTCCTCTTGCGTTATCGATTTCTCTAGGCATATTAACTGTTCTTCTCTTAACTTCGGCAATCCCGCCTCTTTTAAATATATCAGTCTTTTTAAAATGTTTTCTCCCTCTTCTCCTATGGGCCGTTGGGGGGTGACATTATATAATTTACTGTAGTATTTTTTAAATACTTTAGCAATATATCTGGTTGAATAAACCAGTTCTCCATTATCATCTCTAATTTTCTCAATATAATTCCTTGATTTCTTTTTTCTCTGTGCTCTCTTTAAATATTTCCCTGGTCTATCCCCCCCCAATGATATATCTCACTTGCCATCATGTTAAATGCTCTCCTTATTTCTTCCTCCGTTAGATTACATAGTTCCTCTCGTTTATTTATTATACTCTGCTGAATCTCTTTTGTTATTCTCTTTTTATGAAGCTGTTCTAATTCATATAGATCCCTAAAAAGTGTATTAATTGTCTCTTTTCTTTCCTTTTTTTTCTTTACCCCAATCGCTATCAAGACTCCCATGATATAAGCCTTATGGGCTTCCCACACTGTTGCCATTGAAACTCCTTCAGTCTAATTTCTTTCTAAGTATTGTTCTATATCTTTTTTTATTCTCCGTTCCGTTTCATGATCCTGAAGGAGTGTCTCATTTAATTTCCACGTGTTTAACTTATTTTGCTCTCTTCCCCATAATAACTTAATTGTGACAGGTGCATGATCCAATATTGTTATAACTTCTATATTTACTTTAACCAGGGACTCCAAAAGTCTATGGTCCAACATTATGTAATCTAACCTCGAGTATGTCTCATGTGCCGGAGAGTAGAACGTATAATCCCTGTCTTTAGGATATTTGTTTCTCCAAATATCTACAAGTTGACATTGAAACAACATTCTTCGTATGGATTTCAGAGATTTACTTCCCTCTCTCTGCACAAGTGACGTCATATCAGTCTGAGGATCCATGCAAAAATTAAAGTCTCCTGCCACAATTAGTTTGCCTTTTTTAAAATCCAGGAGTTTTCTCAGAATATGTTTCAAATAAACCACGGAATTTCTATTGGGGCAGTAAATATTTGCCAATGTACATTCTATTTCCTGTAATTTCTCTCTTAAGAACAGGGAGCCCTCCTCAGGGTCCTCCACCTTTTCTTCCAACTTAAACCTTAAATTTTTAGCTATACCAATTGCCACTCCTTTTGCATGCTTAATCGGTGAGTCTGCATAAAACCAGGTTGGATAGTACCAAGAGTATAGCTTCACATTTGTTTCCTGCAGTAAATGAGTTTCCTGTAAAAATGCCAATGCAATAGATCGTTGTTGTAATTCTCTGAGATTCTTATGCCTTTTCCCTGGGTTGTTCAACCCCTTGACATTATAGGTTGCAAAATTAACGTCCTCCATTTCCCATACATATTTCAATTCCTCCACTAGAGTTCTTCCTGAGTAGAGTGCCAGCATCTTTCACGAGGAACACAGAGCTAACCCCTACCCACCTATCCATTCCCCACCCTTCACCCCAACCACCCCTCCCATAGCCTTCCCCAACCCCCCCAGGCTTTTATTTTGTCTACGAATCATTTGTGGTCCTAGTCCCACCATCGATTCAGCCATAGGGTGGGGCTCTGACCTACCATCGATTCAGCCATAGGGTGGGGCTCTGACAACATATGCCTCTCCAATCTGCGTTCCCAATACCTTGGTTGCGTTTCCAGATATCTGTCCAGCTTCCCATGTCCCGCCTTTCTAAGGGAGACAGCGAAGAGAGAAAAAAGAATTCCTCTCTCCAACCCCCACCCCCGCATGGGGGGGGGGGACAAGGGGAGGATGTAGGGGGGCAAGAGGAAGAGAAAAAAAAAGGAAATCTCTAATGTTTTTTCCCACTTGGGGCTGCCTGCCATCCCTCCTTTTCTATTCCCCACATCTCCATTACCCCCTCTTACCAACCTGGGATAACTATTTTCTGTAGTGCAAGTCTCTCACAAAAGTCTCTCAAGTCTTCCGGACATCGAACATTCTGCTTTCTCATCTGTCCCAACAATGATTTCAATATTCTTCTTCTTGTCAGTGTTTCCACTGATAAATCTGCAAAGATCTGTAGATTTACTTCTCCATATTTTATTGCTGCTTTTCCTTTTATCCTTTTATTCACTGGGAAGCTCAGTGTACTGCTGTTTTTCCTCCCCAGCTTCTATGCAGCTAAGAACAGAGGGTATGTAATCACTTATAAAAACATTATAAATACCTTGTTTTTCCCATTTTGTATATGTATACACAAATGTTTTACCTTTCATTTCTATTTTAAACTTAATGGGTTGTTTTACAAGGTGAGGGTATACTTTAATGAGTTTGACAATGTGGAATATTTTATTCCAGTTTTAATATACCAACTGTACTGTTTTTAGGTTAACTGCAATGACATTGAAGTACTGACATTATCCCTCTACTTGTATTATTATTTACCAAGACAGTGTAAAGAACAGTGATGATGTCCAAAGTACAGTAATCCATTGCAACCAGAGGTCATTAGTGATAAGTGATCTGGTCTCCATAAACTGGAAGATGGTTGGTTTAGACTACTGCTTTCTGCACTGCCTATTATATGGCATTTTTTGTACATATGATATTTTCTGAACCTTACTGCAAGTCTACAGGACAGGGCCATTCTAACTGAAAGCAATTAACTGTCTGCATCCTCTATTGTTGAAAAACACCCACAGTGCTCCAAGTAGCCAGGGGCCATGTGATCTTTGTGTAGGCTACACATCTCATCTGGAAGCCCTGAAGCAGTGTCTTTTTTTAATCTATGGCAAGAAACAAGTGATTTGTTAATGCTGACATGTTCCCTATTGATTTACATTTATTGTGAAGTCGTATGACAGGTCATCTTTAAATAATCTCATAGGAGTATTATGATTGTCATTTTTTCATATCAAAATGTTTATACATGCTAAACACGCAGAAGACCCAGTACAATTAAAAAGTGACTGGGGAGATATCTCGTTTTGGTTTCAGACCACAGTTATGTTTCATCGCAATGGATAAGTGGATAATGTCAGATCTATTTGACTTGTTTATATAGCTAATTGCTCTCTAGAGAACAAGGCACTTTTCACAGCATAGGCAATAAGTTTGTTCTAAACAAAAATGTTCTTAGAATTGATGCATCTTATAGTGAGCCCAATTAAAAACATTGCAAATGTTCTAAATAAACACAGGGATTGAGTATGCATTTCCATGTACTCAGAGCATGACAATAAGAGGATTATCTCCATACAGAACAAAGTTGATGAGTTCCTGCTCTTTGCAGCTCAGCCAGACCTTGTACCTTGTTAATCAGAAATGGCAGAATAACTGACATTTCTGTCCACGTTACAGGCTTCATTAAAAAAGGCCTCATTAAAAAAATGTATTTCCATATTTAACCAAGTGAAATATAAAACAAAACATCCATTCATATTAAAAAAGAAATAAGAACAATTTCCTTAGCTGACAATAATGCTTCACACTTGACTTTTCTGCTGGAGGCACTTTTTATTTTACAACACAGAACAAGCATGACCTAATCTTATGCCATACAACCATCCATGGCCTTGTCTACAGCACAGGAAAGACCATGGAATTTGGTTTGGGAGGCACACACAACCAACTAGCCCATGGTAGGGACAGTTTTCTGTGGACCAAGTGTCACAATGATTGGTGGCCATTAAAAAAACTGGGTGTTGCGTTACAAAACATGTAGTATTGTAACATCCCTTTTCATATGTATATACTGCAACAGGAGATTGTAAGGGCTACATTGGAAAAGGGGGTATCAACATGCTAGTTGTGAAATCTGTGCTGTGAGCATATTAAATGAGCCACCTGGCATACTTGCAAATCTCTGTAATCCATTATGGATGGTTTTATTTGTATAAACAATATTTTAAAGCTTTTTTTTTCTTGGAAAATAGTAGACATAGATCATTTATTATTCAGAAAAAAAGCCCCCTCCCACTCCACCTGTAAGACGTTCATTCCCAATTGACTGTCCCATCTGGAAAACAATTGAAATCTCCCCTTGCAAGTCCCTCAATCAGTAGCCTGAAAAACAAAGATTTAGATGGGTTGGATTTATTGGCTAATAAGGAATTATTCAAAGGATGCTGGTATTCATAGTGCCAGCTGATTATGAGGTTAGAGATTGAACAAAATTTAAAATGACAAAAATTCCCCCCATCCCAAAATATTAGTGACTGCCTCAGGTTCCAGAACAATCAGCGCCATTACCTAAACTGGTTGTAGGGTAGAGTAAGTGAGGGAAGCAGAGCAATAGGCTTTTGCTATACAGAAAATAGTGCAGCGCTGTGTATAGAAAAGTAATCATATAAATACAAAAATGTTATGAATATAATTACAGACAATGGTATATTACCACATGTGGGTGGTTAAAGTCATAGAATTTCAGGTTGTAAACTCTGAGTCCTATCAGTTCAAAATTCGAGGACTGTAGTTCATACTATATGATGGTATGAAAAAATTGTAGAGATAAATGAATGAATTGCGCACTCACCAGAAGTGCGTTATCAAAATGCATTTGAGATCATAATCGTCTCATCGGCTCAGTCAGGATAATCACTTCCAGGCGTATTCAGGTTCCCACGCTTGTGTCTTTGAGGACAACTCCACTGGTATCAAGATCTCAGGACACCTCTAAACTGGTCTCTGCGAGTGATGAGACTCGCAGGCAACCAAAGAATAATGCCACATAGCGTGATACTGCATTCAATGGGGTAATTTTATTCCAACAAAGATAAAATTCATACAAGGAAAGGATAAACCAAGAAATTGACCATGTGTATAAAGATGGCCGCCAACGGCGGTGGGGACGTCAGGATGCTGTAGCCCCTTACCCTGACGCGTTTCGTCAGGGTAAGGGGCTACAGCATTCTGACGTCCCCACCACCGTTGGCGGCCATCTTTATACACATGGTCAGTTTCTTGGTTTATCCTTTCCTTGTATGAATTTTATCTTTGTTGGAATAAAATTACCTACACCGTATGATTATGTGCTTTGCACGAAACACGTCAGGTTAATTTTCTATACACAGCGCTGCACTATTTTCTGTATACTATTTATTCCAAGGGTTCTGCGGTACCTTTAAGTGTCCAAGCTGCTGTCATTTTATATTAGCGCTTGCATATACCTACTGCTTAATAGGCTTTTGCTGCCACCAATCAAATTACTAGGAGGAGGGAGCAGGGGTATGACCTGCTGGGCGCTATTTGTCTGTGGATGGACAGAGCTTGGCTTAGGTCTCATATTACCAGCCGTTAGCTGGGAAGGTAAGAAATGAAGGAGTGGGACAATTGAAAAGAAGAAAAACAATCTAATGTACAGTACGTGTGAACCCCCTCTTCTGAGATAATAAAAGTTTAAGATCACTTTAAGATTTGTCTTTGGAAAAGCCAGCTATGGGGCTCACCAAAGCCAGTGCAGCAGAGGCATAATGGAAAATCACAAGGCTCAATAGAACCATAATGGTAATGGAGCCATTATTAGTGACAGAGTGTTCTTTATACACCCCATAAATATTGCTGGCCAGAGTTGGGTGGCCTTTAATGCACTCTTTGTCAAACCCCGTTAAAAATCATGGTCAGTAGTGGACAATCTACAAGGCAACTATTTATACCCTTAACCAAGTTAGGGGGCAATATAATTAAATCATTGTAGCCCAGGGAGATGGGAAACACGGAACCTCTAAAATATATAAGATTCTCACTGAAATAAATACAGATATAAGTCCTCCATATATAAAAAAAATGGGAAAGAGAAATAGGAGTAACAATAGATGCAGAAAAACAGAGGAAAATGTATAGAATAATCCACAGAAATATAAATATGCAGGAAGTAGAAATGAATTATAAGTGTTTGGCAAGATGGTATATCACACCGAGTGTGGCACACAGATTGAGTGGAGATAATTCACCTTCATGTTGGCGTGGATGTGGAGGCACAATGTATCACATATGGTGGGAGTGTTCTAAAATACAAGAGTATTGGGGGAAAATAGTAAGCTTGATTCAGAAAATTACATAGGTTGATATTCAAGTAGACCCAGAGATTTGCCTTTTTCATAGTACTAAGCTTTCAGTTAAAAATTATAAAGAATCAAAGAATCTGGTTTATTGTACTATTTGAATGCAGCAAAGGGACTGATACCCAAGTATTGGAGGAGACAGGAGGTTCTGAAAATAAAGGACTGCGTGGATAGGGTGGATCAAATATGTAAATTGGAGGAAATTTATCATTTGAATGAAGAAAAGATGGAGAGTCACCATACAAGATGGAACAAATGGGAGGAATTCAAAAAGTCAAGGCCAGCCTTAGAGGTTATGGGGGATTAACATAGAATAATATGGAAACATAATTTGTTCTTCCTTTATAGGGATTACGATCTCCAGAAATGAACAGGAAAATACAGAGCAGAAGGGGTTAGGGATTGGATGGGGGGGGGGAGTGGTATATAGGTGGGGGGGGACAGGGGGGGATTAAACGATAAATGTTTTGATAATATGCTAAGGTTTTAATGCGTATGTTTGTATAACTTGTTTATCTGAAAAATTAATAAATATTTAAAAAAAAAAATCATTGTAGCCTGGCAGTTTGATTTAGTTATTCCAGTGTCTACAATTGCATGTGGAGCTGTTTAGTGAGTGTTTCCTTTTTGTGAATTACTGCCTGAGCTATGTAACAAAGCAGTGGAGTTTCTCCTTGGTGGTCATCTGAATCTATGCTGGTTTGGGCTGGTGGATTGATTTGCGAACAGTGCACAGAAATTTCTGCATTTCGCATTCCTTGAGCCAGCAATTTTAAATTCCTTTTCAAAAAAGGACTTGGCCCCCTTTGCTCCTTGGTCCCTATAGCAGCTGCACAGGCTGCCTGTGAGAGTCAAACAATTTCAATAAAATCTTCAATGTAAGAACCCTCCAGTCTTTTTCTATGGAAGAGTATTGATGGGTGGTAGAAACCAGTATTGGCAAACTGCCTTTTCCAATAATAATCCCAAAATAGTTTATATGCTTGGATCTGAGATTTCAAACAGGCACAATGACCTACTTGTGCTACTGGCTACCGCCATACTTGTGCCCAGTCCATGCCTGAAGCCTCCACATGACATTCCCAGACATTGACCTTTATATCCCAAGGAAGGAATGCCCACACATGGAGTTGTTGCACTTTACTGATGGTACTGAGGTATGGCATAACAGTCACATCACCTCGACATACATTCCAGATGACATTACATAGTCAATCACATTTAGTGGACAGTTTGCGGTAGTCACATGTAAAAGCATATGCAGCGCTTTAAGCGGCCATCTCCCTTTAACAGTCTCTACTTCCACCTGGGGTCATTAGTACTCACAGGACTGGGCTTTCTGTAAACACCTCTTCCATAGGTACACGTCTCCTGTAACTCTCCAGGGCAATAGCCTCACTCAAGAAACTCTTGGCCTGGCCTAAGAGGCCTTTTGCAATCTGCCCTAGCCTCCACCTTCATAAGGGTCACAAAGTCTACTGCCAGTTCTCCTGGGTGCAGGTCTATTTATCCCAGGTCTCCTACCCTGAAAAAGGCCTCCATGCGCTGTTACATCTGTGCTGGTGTGGGGTGCTTGGATCCCATGCCACAAGTGCAACTAGGGCTCCTCCTAACCTGGTATATATGTGGGTGCTGACTCACCCATGACATTTATATAGGAGGGCTCTACCTAAAAGGGACCTAGCACCTGATGACACTGTCACCAGAACTATTCTGTCAGCAAGCCATCTAGTGGCAAACTAGCTAACTGCAGCTGCCTACAGATGGGGAAAAAAAGGTTAGGGTTTAGAGCCATTTTAAACCTTGTTCACACAGTGGCTCTTGCCAGTGGTTTTCAGATGCTTAACAGGAGTCAAAAAGCTAGAACTCAACGTTCAGTTCATGCTTTGGCCCTCTACACTGGGAGGCAGTCTGGCCCCAATTAGAATGTTGTCCATAAAAAGCACCCTGACCAAAACTGATCCTGGAAAAACTGCACAAACTGCAAACTTTTAATCAGTCTTACCTGTGTGACACCTTGTAGTTTGTCCTCTAAGTCATTTATAGTCTTTTTCTGACTGCAGTTTTCATCTAAATATAAAAAGAAGTGTTCAATAATTCTAATTTAAACATGAATAGTTACTGCATCTCAGCAAATGCAATTAATTACATTATTGGCCATGGATAACAAGTTTATTCTGCTGGCATTTTGTGCTGAATAAAAACAAAAGCAACACACTGGTTATACAAGCTGTGAATGCCTATAAATGTTCATAAAAAAAGAAAACAGAACATTATCAGGATACCACACCTTGCCTCAGAAAACTGATCTATACAGTACAAGCACGGCAAACCTCTTTTTTTGGAGACTGAGCAAACATTACTTAAAGTGGGGCTCTAATTTAAGCTTTCCTTAGTATTGAATTGAGTGGGGAGAGATTGCTCCTCTTAAGTTTTTTTTTATTGTTACATCCATTATTGGGTAGATTCCATCTCTATTCCAGTGTCAATAATTATTGAAAAATGGCAAGGGACCTCTATCAGGTTTTTATCACTCTACCATGGGAACATTAACACTCCATTCAAAACGAAAACGTTTTGGGTCTTGTTACACTTTTATTAGCTTGTTTAGTGAAGAGGTGCAAAAAGAAATAAAGGTGGGCAAACAATAGGGCTACAATGATAAGTGTTAGTAAACTCTTGCTAATAAAGAAAAAAATGGGTCCCCCAGCCGATTTAAGCCATAATGTACTAGTATGCATTGCATAATAGTATATTATGACAGACTTACCTGAAAATGGAGCCCTCCAGTGCTGTGTTGTCACTGCAGCCCCTGGTATTGCCATCTTACCTGGTCTTCCTTCCATGTTTCCTATCTTCAGCCGCACTGGACCAAGGTGATGTCACTTCTGTGCATAGGAGCCACATTGCCAAAGCATGCAGAGTGTTCCCTAAATGGGGTCAGAGCTGCACTTGTGTGGCTCAGATTAGATTACCCGCTGACAGGTGGGGGTGGGGGGCATTCAAGACAGAAGACACCTTTAGGGCCTCTAGGATTTTTTCTCTTATAAAAGCCCTGCCTGTCAACTGATTTTCTTATATTGAATTTACAACCACTTTATCAACTTGTTGGCAGCCACCTCTTTTGCTGCGTACTGAAATCAATATGATTCTAATGACATTAAGTTCAACAAGCAGCTCAGCATTTCTCAGTAACAACAAGGTTTAATTGCTTGTGTAGTCCTAGGATGAAAAAAATCTAATGCTAGGTCCACTAAAGTAGAACTAAACCCAATGATGTAATGGTTTCTCTAAACAGTTGCATTCAAGGCATACCACTAGTGATAACTCTCACAGTCGCTTGCTCTCTCAACTGCACTGTCAAGTCATCAAATGACTGGTGTCATAACTGCTCACATGTGCAGCATGATGTCAACTGCAGATCATATAGAGGCAAAGATGGCAGCTTCCTTGACTGTAAAGGATAGGAGGGTTTAGTTCCACTTTAAATGTGGACAGGAACAAGATCTGATTGCATTCTTCAGGTTGCAGGAACACCTGTGCCGCTACTGGAGAACACTCCTGTGGTCACTGAACACATTTTGGATTCTATATTCTGCTATGAATGAGATGCAAATAACCCCCTTCCCCCCAAAAAAGTATAAATATTTCTACTGCTATTATTTCCACCAGGTTCTTACTTTTTTAAATTACCTTTTCTATCACTTTTTAAATATATATTTCCTTACATTCCTTCAGTTTGCTGATTAAGGGGAGGGGTTAATTGGTCACAGGTGCTCCAGGTACTATATAAATTTCTGTAGAGCTCACTCTGAGCTTGCTCATTCTTGAATTTTCCTGTATATTGCTTACTGGACCTTTGACAAAGTGGACATTTGATTAAGTGGAGTTAAAAAACTGGAATGGAAAACAGGAGATAATAACAGGTGTCTACTAACCTTTAAGTGACAACTGATATTTCCTGTTAATATTGTAACTGGGTTAATAAGTGATAGCAGGGTGGAAGGTTTTGTGCAGTGTACAGTGTGCCGCATGTATGCAACAATGGAGCATCAGCTCTAGGATGGATACCGCTGTGACAGATGTGAGCGGGTTGCCCTTCTGGAAGCTTGAGTTAAAGATCTGGAGAAGCAAGTTGGAACACTGGGCAGCACCAACAACCTTAAAAGGGGTCTTCTGCTCTCTGAGCAGGTAGCTAATGGGATTGATGTGGCAGGTGGAGTCAGGATTATCAGGTAGGAAGATGGTGTCAGGGCTCCCGGGTATGACCAGAGGTGTGTGACTGACGCAGGGAAACGCAGACTTCAGATAAGTTATAAACAATTTATTAACACTAACAATACAAACATAAACGCAGTGCAATACTAAAACATAACACAGTGCAAACGAACCAAACCAAACCACCCACAGATAACAGTACATACAGTGCAAGCGTCAGGCAGGCCGGGTCAATATCAATCGGGCAGGTAGGTACAGGGGGAGCAAGCGGAGAATAGTCAGGTCACGAGCAGGGTACAGCAACTAACAGGCAGGTAGGTACAGGGGGTCAGGCAGAGAATGGTCGGGGTCACAAGCCAGGGATCAGAACAGGAGAAGTCAGCAGAGGTCAGAATCAAGCCGGGTCAGCAACAAGACAGGGACAGGAACAGGAACAGCAGCAGGGAGCATGATGCAGGAACAAGATACAGGGCCCAGGAGAAACACAACACCAAGGCAGAGTCTGCAGGTCTGAATGTTCCTTAAATACACCAGTATAATTAGTTCCAGGTGTTTGACTGGCTGCAAGGTTGAGTCTCTGATTGCTGGGAGCACCCGCTGACCAGCCCTGGTACTGCAGCTCACAAGGCAGGTGAGTCCCACTATTGCTGGCCAGTCCATTCCTGACAGTACCCCCCCCTCAAGGAGCGGCCTCAGGACGCTCCAAACAGTCCTAGCTGGGCAAAATGTTCCACCGCCCGGGTCTGGTAACTGGCGGGATATCAAAGACTGGCACACCGGGCAGGACTCCGGGCAGCGGCACACCGGACAGGACTCCGGGCAGCGGCACACCGGGCAGAGGCACACCGGGCTGGACTCCGGGCTGAGGCACATCGGGCTGGACTCCGGGCAGAGGCACATCGGGCTGGACTCCGGGCAGAGGCACATCGGGCTGGACTCCGGGCAGAGGCACATCGGGCTGGACTCCGGGCAGAGGCACATCGGGCTGGACTCCGGGCAGAGGCACATCGGATTACCAGGTGAAGCAGCAGACACCGGGCCCCCAGGCGGGGCAACAGGCACCGGGCCCCCAGGCGGGGCGACAGGCATCGGGCCCCCAAGCGGAGCGGCGGGCGCCGGGCCCCCAGGAGGGGCGACAGGCATCGGGCCCCCAGGCGGGGCGACAGGCATCGGGCCCCCAAGCGGAGCAGCGGGCGCCGGGCCCCCAGGAGGGGCGACAGGCATCGGGCCCCCAGGCGGGGCGACAGGCATCGGGCCCCCAGGCGGGGCGACAGGCATCGGCCCCCAAGCGGAGCGGCGGGCGCCGGGCCCCCAGGGGGGGCGACAGGCATCGGGCCCCCAGGCGGGGCGACAGGCATCGGGCCCCCAGGCGGGGCGATAGGCATCGGGCCCCCAGGCGGAGCGGCGGGCGCCGGACCCCCAGGCGGAGCGACAGGTCTCGGGCCCCCAGGCGGAGCGGCGGGTGCCGGACCCCCAGGCGGAGCGACAGGTCTCGGGCCCCCAGGCGGAGCGGCGGGCGCCGGACCCCCAGGCGGAGGGACAGGTCTCAGGCCCCCAGGCGGAGCGGCGGGCACCGGACCCCCAGGCAGAGCGACAGGTCTCGGGCCCCCAGGCGGACCGGCGGGCGCCGGACCCCCAGGCAGAGCGACAGGTCTCGGGCCCCCAGGCGGACCGGCGGGCGCCGGACCCCCAGGTGGAGCGACAGGTCTCAGGCCCCCAGGCGGAGCGACAGGTCTCAGGCCCCCAGGCGGAGCGGCGGGCGCCGGACCCCCAGGCGGAGCGACAGGTCTCAGGCCCCCAGGCGGAGCGACAGGTCTCAGGCCCCCAGGCAGAGCGACAGGTCTCAGGCCCCCAGGCGGAGCGGCGGGCGCCGGACCCCCAGGCGGAGCGGCGGGCACCGAGTCACCAGGCACGACAGTGGGCACCGAGTCGTCTGGCAAGACTGCGGGCACCGAGTCGTCTGGCAAGACTGCGGGCACCGAGTCGTCTGGCAAGACTGCGGGCACCGAGTCATCTGGCGGAACAGCGGGCATCGAGTCAACTGGCGGAACAGCGGGCACCGAGTCGTCTGGCAAGACTGCGGGCACCGAGTCGTCTGGCAAGACTGCGGGCACCGAGTCGTCTGGCAAGACTGCGGGCACCGAGTCAACTGGCGGAACAGCGGGCACCGAGTCGTCTGGCAAGACTGCGGGCACCGAGTCGTCTGGCAAGACTGCGGGCACCGAGTCGTCTGGCAAGACTGCGGGCACCGAGTCGTCTGGCAAGACTGCGGGCACCGAGTCAACTGGCGGAACAGCGGGCATCGAGTCAACTGGCGGAACTGCGGGCACCGAGTCGTCTGGCAAGACTGCGGGCACCGAGTCGTCTGGCAAGACTGCGGGCACCGAGTCACCAGGTATGACAGCGGGCACTGGGTCACCAGGCATCAGGTCATTTGGCTCGCCAGCGGGCACCGCGTCATCTGGCAAGGCAGTGGGCACCGAGTCACCAGGTACGACAGCGGGCTCTGAGTCAATTGGCACGACAGCGGGCACCGGATCAGGTACCGGATTATCTGGATCAACAGCGGGCATCGAGTCAACTGGCCTAATAGGATCATCAGGCTGGATCACTTCATTATGCTGGGTAGAAGCATCCGGCTGAGTAGAGGCATCCGGCTGAGTAGAGGCATCCGGCTGAGTAGAGGCTTCAGGCTGAGTAGAGGCATCAGGCTGAAGAGAGGCATCAGGCTGAGTAGAGGCATCCGGCTGAGTAGAGGCTTCAGGCTGAGTAGAGGCTTCAGGCTGAGTAGAGGCTTCAGGCTGAGTAGAGGCTTCAGGCTGAGTACAGGCATCAGGCTGAGTAGAGGCATCAGGCTGAGTAGAGGCATCAGGCTGAAGAGAGGCATCAGGCTGAACCACGGAAGGCAGGTTCTCAGACAGCAGGCTCACCGGTTTGGATACTGGCAGGATGGTACTGGTTGGAAAGAATTTTCACTTTTTTCTGGTTTTAACTACTGGGGCACTGCAAGTAAACGCAGGTCTGCAAATGAATGGAGCAGCTGGAGACAGAGAAGAGCTGGAGGATGGAACAGGGGAAGGAACAGTCGCTACAGAGGGCTTCTTTACAGGGTTAAAGGCAGGATAGGTGCAGCGAGTGGGAACAGGGTACTGACATGCGGTAGATAGCAGGGCAGGAGGAGCTGTTGGGAATACAGGAGTAGAGCTTTGAGGAGATAGATTAGAAGCAGGACTGGGTCTTTGTAAGCTGACTGAGGCTGGGTGTAACAAATCTGTCCATGTCTGCAGTATGGGTTGAACAAAGCTGAGCTTACACAAAGCCTGTCTGACCAAAGACTGCACTGCGTTTATACAATCTCTTAGTACCTGTGGTGAACATGTGGAATAACGCTCCGGAAAGTAACCCACATCATCCTCTAATAACCATACCAGGGACTCTACCTGGTCTGCACTAAATGGTGGCAAAAATTCATCCCTGCATTCGGGGGTACCAGATGAAACCAACTCAGCACAAACCTCAATCAATGGCTGCACCTCAGAGAACTCTGTGCCCTGATCTACTAGAACATGAGCGAGCCGTATACATTCTAGCAGTTCATCCCGGGTATACTCCTTCAGAGTTTGATAAGCATACTCCCTGTCATCAAAAACCAGCAGATATAAATACGCAACCTCATCCAGATCCATCCTTCCCATCAACAAACCAAGATGGCTTCCCTGTGCAGCCACTTCTGGTCAGGATTCGCCTTGGTGTAATGTCAGGGCTCCCGGGTATGACCAGAGGTGTGTGACTGACGCAGGGAAACGCAGACTTCAGATAAGTTATAAACAATTTATTAACACTAACAATACAAACATAAACGCAGTGCAATACTAAAACATAACACAGTGCAAACGAACCAAACCAAACCACCCACAGATAACAGTACATACAGTGCAAGCGTCAGGCAGGCCGGGTCAATATCAATCGGGCAGGTAGGTACAGGGGGAGCAAGCGGAGAATAGTGAGGTCATGAGCAGGGTACAGCAACTAACAGGCAGGTAGGTACAGGGGGTCAGGCAGAGAATGGTCGGGGTCACAAGCCAGGGATCAGAACAGGAGAAGTCAGCAGAGGTCAGAATCAAGCCGGGTCAGCAACAAGACAGGGACAGGAACAGGAGCAGGGAGCAGGATGCAGGAACAAGATACAGGGCCCAGGAAAAGCACAACACCAAGGCAGAGTCTGCAGGTCTGAATGTCCCTTAAATACACCAGTATAATTAGTTCCAGGTGTTTGACTGGCTGCAAGGTTGAGTCTCTGATTGCTGGGAGCACCCGCTGGCCAGCCCTGGTACTGCAGCTCACAAGGCAGGTGAGTCCCACTATTGCTGGCCAGTCCATTCCTGACAGATGGTTTACTGTAGCAAGAGGGAGTGGTAGGGGCTCACAGAAAAGGTAGGCCGGCTCTGGGTTTGATCACCCAAGCAGATTTGCCAAGTTGGATGAAGATGTAGGGGTGGCAAGATCAGGGGTAGCAGCCCTGGATGTCACTGCTATCCCTAACATCCGGGAGAGCAGACCATCTGCGAGGGGTGGTGAGGGTAGTGCAGGAAGGCCTAGACAGCTGGTGGTAGTAGGGGATTTTATATTCAGAAGGACTGATAAAATATTTTGTCACCAGGCTCGCTTCAACTGAATGGTTTGCTGTCTCCCTGGTGCCAGGATTCGGCATGTGGTGGACCGGGTTGATAAATTACTGGGAAGGACTGGGTATGACCCAGCAGTCTTGGTCCATGTTGGACATGGAAGGTGGAGGCTCCTTAAGAATCAATTTAAAAAACTAGGCTGCAATTTGAAGGGAAGTACCTCCAAGGTGATATTCTCTGAAGTATTACCTGTGCCATGCATAACTCAGGAAAGACGGGGAGATTAGAGAACTCAATGCATGGCTAAAAACCTGGTGTAAGAGGGAAGCATTTTGGTTTCTAGAGCACTGGGCCAACTTTTCATTGATCTGCAACCTATATGCTAGAGATTGTTTGCACCTAAATGGAAGAGGGTCTGCTGTGCTCGGGGAGAGGTTTATGGGGAGGCTGGAGGAGTATTTAAACTAGGATCGAGAGGGGAGGGAGAATTAGATTATAACGGGGTAGACAGATCAGACAGGGGTCAGTACTTATCGGTGAGTGGAATGGGGAAAGATGAGGGGAAGGCTTTGGCAGATAAGAAGTTTCCCATGTTACAAACAACCATTGGAATTGGTACCATTTTTATGAAAGTAAAAAATATGCAAAATACGTGTGCACACGGTGTCAATGAATTAAAGTGTTTGTTCACCAATGCCAGAAGTCTGCCAAGCAAAATAGGTGAGTTGGAAGCTTTGGTGCATGAACAGAACTATGATTTAATTAGTATTGCTGAATATTTGCTTAATTCTTCACATGACTGGCCATTAATATTCCTGGCTATGTTCTCTTTCGGAGAGACAGGGAAAGGAAAGGTGGTGGTGTCTGTCTCTATGTGAGAAGTGATTTCAGTGCGAGTGTGAAAGGAGACCTAGTTGATGGAGAGTGTGATAAGGCTGAAGCATAATGGGTGGAACTGCACATGGGGGTGCGTACTACAAAGGTAATCACTGGAGTTTGTTATAGGTCACCCAGTGTTAATGAGGATGTGGAGACTCAGCTCCTTGCACAGATCGAAAGGGCTGCAAGGGCTGGGGCAGGGATAATAATGGGGGATTTTAACTACACGAAAATTAACTGGAGTAATTGTACTGCAGGAACAGGTAAAGGGCAAACATTTTTAAACCTACTACAGGACAATTTTATGGTACAGTTCATAGAGGCCCCAACTAGGAATGATGCTCTGTGCTGGACCTGGTAATCTCAAACCATGCAAAGCTTATTATTAATGTTCATATAAAAGAACATCTGGGTAGCAGTGACCATAACATGATTTCATTAATTTATTTGTTTATTCCTTTCCTGCTGTAAACAACAAGCACAAACAGTACAAATAAAAACTCTCAACTTTAAGAGAGCTAATTTTCCAAGGTTGCTCTCCAAGACTTAGGCTGGGAGGGAATATTGGCATCGATGAACACAACACAGAAATGGGAGTTCTTCCAAAAGACTGTATGTGAACACACTGCAAAATATATTCCCATGGGCAACACATTTAAAAGGCTAAAAATCAAACCCATGTGGCTTACGGCCAAAGTTAAAAAAGCTATAAATAAGAAAAGAGCTTTTATTAAATATAAAAATGAAGGAACGCTATCTTTAAACGTTACAAAGAATATGTAAAAAGGAAATTGAGGCTGAAAATATTTGAAAACAAACAACAGATTGCAAAAGATAGCAGGACAAACCCCCCAAAATTCTTCAAATATATTAATAGTAAAAAGGTCCGGTCCGAGCATGTAGGCCCTTTACAAAATAATCTAGAGTGAGTGACTGGGGACAAAGAGAAGGCAAATTTATGAAATACCTTCTTCAGCTCTGTGTATACAAAGGAGCATGGGGGGAGCTCTTGTGCATAATGGGCATGGTATTGACACAGCCCCAGATGATCCACATTGGCTCACAGCTGAAATGATCCAGAAATATTTAGACAGAATAAAGGTGAATAAAGCACCTTGAACGGTTGGCATACACCCACGGGTCCTTAAAGAATTGAGCTCTGCCATTGAGCCATTAGTATGGGATCCTCCTGCGCTCATGGGAATAACTGACACAGTACAGCTGCTGTCACTTTAACTAATACCAATAAGTGCAAGAAATAAACATAAAATTAGTGAAGCGCTTGTATCTCATGAATACAATCATGTGTCTCCATAAAGTATAATAGTAAATCAAAGTGACCACGATATATATTAAAAATATGTGAACTCCCTCTAGTGGATAGAAAAAATAATGTCAACCGAAATGACTATATTGGCTAAATATCACACATTAAGAACCTAAATAAGTAGTGCATAAATCAGATATACTAAACAAAGTATATATACATGAAAACAGAATAATTGGCCACATACAATGGTGTCTAAATCAAACATAACTAATATATGCCATAAGTGAAAAAGACAATATCAAAGGTGAAAAAATATTCCATGCATGTGACTGTGCTTTAAGCTGGAACACACACGTGATCTCCACTTCTAAGTGCAAGTACTCTCCTTCAAATGGCAGCAATGCCTGCTCACCTCCCTTCCTCGACCCACACAGGGCCTCAAAGCAGTTACCACCTCAGTGGTGTATTCCTCTGGCAGACTCCTTAATCCTCCTCCTCTCTTATGCAACTCATAAAAAGATAAGAAAGCCTTCCATAGTGTAGTAAGTTTTAATAGGCAAAGTAAAAAGTGACAAAGTAAACCACTCACATGCTCCTTTCCATAAACAAGCGTTTTTCCCAGCCTGTGGGTAGATATGCATGCACCTGGGGGAATCCAATATGGCCACTGTGTCCGGACATACGTCACCAGGAAGTAGACAAACCGACGCGTTGCGTCACGTGCGTCTTGACTTCATCAGGAATACACCACTGAGGTGGTAACTGCTTTGAGGCCCTGTGTGGGTCGAGGAAGGGAGGTGAGCAGGCATTGCTGCCATTTGAAGGAGAGTACTTGCACTTAGAAGTGGAGATCACGTGTGTGTTCCAGCTTAAAGCACAGTCACATGCATGGAATATTTTTTCACCTTTGATATTGTCTTTTTCACTTATGGCATATATTAGTTATGTTTGATTTAGACACCATTGTATGTGGCCAATTATTCTGTTTTCATGTATATATACTTTGTTTAGTATATCTGATTTATGCACTACTTATTTAGGTTCTTAATGTGTGATATTTAGCCAATATAGTCATTTCGGTTGACATTATTTTTTCTATCCACTAGAGGGAGTTCACATATTTTTAATATATATCGTGGTCACTTTGATTTACTATTATACTTTATGGAGACACATGATTGTATTCATGAGATACAAGCGCTTCACTGCCATTGAGCCATTGTTTCTAATTTTTAGGGACTCTTTAATGACTGGCATAGTACCACTGAATTGGGGTAAGGCCAATGTGGTGCCAATATTTAAAAAGGGATCAAAATCTTTACCAAGTAATTATAGACCTGTTAGTTTAACTTCTATAGTTGGGAAGATACTGGAGAGTTTAATAAAAGACCACATAGATGAGTTTTTGCTAGAAAAAAATATTTTAAGCAACAGACAGCATGGATTCATGAAAGACAGAAGTTGTCAAACAAATGTGATTTCTTTTTATGAGGAGGTGACCAAAACCTTGGACAGAGGGGTGGCGGTGGATGTGGTATACTTTGACAGAAGGGTGGCGGTTGACGTGGTATACTTGGACAGAGGGGTGGCGGTGGACGTGGTATACTTGGATTTTGCAAAAGCGCTTGACACAGTTCCCCACACATGGCTAATGTGTAAGGTAAAGTCTACAGGCTTGGAAAAATCCATATGTAAATGGATAGAAAACTGGCTAAAAGATTGTATTCAGAGTAGTGGGTAATGATTCATACTCTGAATGGTCTAGGGTCATCAGTGGTGTACCCCAAGGTTCAGTGTTGGGACCCTTACTTTTTAATATATTTATAAACAATATAGGGTCTGGGATTAAAA
Organism: Staurois parvus; assembly: GCF_062004578.1. Taxonomy (NCBI): domain Eukaryota; kingdom Metazoa; phylum Chordata; class Amphibia; order Anura; family Ranidae; genus Staurois; species Staurois parvus. Next base: position 765,229 of record NW_028318234.1, read on the forward strand.
ATACCATTTTAGTCTTTGCAGATGACACCAAGCTGTGCAGTGGATTAACGTCCTTACATGATGTATTCAATTTACAAGCCGACCTCAATGCTCTGTTTAATTGGGCAACTATGTGGCAAATGAGGTTTAATGTTGATAAATGTAAGGTTCTGCACTTGGGGGCTAAGAATATGCATGCATCATACTTACTAGGGGGGGTACAACTGGGGGAATCAATGGTGGAGAAGGGTCTGGGGGTTCTGGTAGATCACAAGCTTAATAATGGCATGCAATGCCAAGCTGCGGTTTCTAAAGTGAGCAAAATCCTTTCTTGTATTAAAAGAGGTATAGACTCCAGAGAGAGATATATTACCCCGGTACAAATCATTAGTAAGACCTCATCTGGAATATGCAGTTCAGTTTTGGGCACCAATTCACAAAAAGAACATTGGGGAACTGGAGAAAGTGCAGAGAAGGGAAACCAAACTGATAAGAGGCATGGAGGAGCTCAGCTATGAGGAAAGATTAGAGGAACTGAATTTATTCTCTCCTGAGAAGAGGAGATTAAGGGGGGATATGATCAACATGTATAAATACATCAGTGGTTCATATAGTGAACTCGGTGTAGAGCTCTTCACCCTGAGGTCATCACAGAGGACAAGGGGGCACTCTTTACATCTGGAGGAAAAGAGTTTTAGTCTCCAAACACGGAAAGGTTTCTTCACAGTAAGAGCTGTGAAAATGTGGAATAGACTCCCTCAAGAGTTGGTTCTGGCCAGCTCAGTGGCTTGCTTTAAAAAAAAAAGTCCTGGATTCTTTCTTGGATACACAGAATATAACTGGATACTAACATTTATAGGTAAAGTTGATGCAGGGAATATCCGATTGCCTTTCTGGTTATCAGGAAGGAATTGTTTCCCTTGCAGGAGCAAATTGGATCATGCTTTGCTGGGTTTTTTACCTTCCTCTGGATCAACTGTGGGTATTGGATTATAACTTTTTTTTGGTTGAACTGGATGGACGTTTGTCTTTTTTCATCCAGACTAACTATGTGACTACAGTATGTAAAGGCCTATACTGTTGGTGTTCTCCAACTGTAGTGGTGTCTAGAGTGTTGCTCACTCGTAGTGGTGTTAGTTGTTGCTTGCTTCTAAGTCTGGAGTAGTGTCTTATTGCTGATTCTGCATGACCGCAAACTCCTGCCTAGTGTTTAGTTAATTAGCGAGTGTAGTTCTTAGTGATCCCCAATAGGGTGCCTTAAGCCCCACCCACATGTCTACAGAATGCACCTGGACCCTGCTTTCAGTACTTAGTCTGTTGAATAGGAATGGTAGGGATGTGGTTTACATCTGAAATGAGTGGAGTTTACTGCCCAGACAGTCAGAACAGTCAGAAGTCCCAACATGTAGAGGGGGCCTTGTGATTGCTGGGCTCCGAGAAATCTATTGGAGGAGTAATAAGCATACTTACAGGCAAGGTCCACATGGCCTTTTGATGCTATTGATGGTTTGATAACTGGACAAGTTCACTTTAAGCTCACTTGAAAATTAAAGCGGTAGTAAACCGCAGGAAAAAAAAGTCCCTTGCAAGGTAATGTCATAAAGTGCTAGTATGCATCACATGGTAGCACATTATGTAAAACTTACCTTAAAACAAAGCCCTCCAGCGGCGTGCTGTCACCACTGCAGAGGCTTCCATCTTCACCCGGTCTTCCTTCTGGGTTCTCGAGCTCCGGCTGTCTGACAGTCACTGTCAGGAATGGACTGGCCAGCAATGGTGGGACTCACCTGCCTTTTGATCTGCAGTACCAGGGCTGGCCAGCGGGTGCTCCCAGCAATCAGAGACTCAACCTTTCAGCCAGCTAACACCTGGAACTGATGATACTGGTGTATTTAAGGGATGGCCAGACTTGCAGACTCTGCCTTGGTGTTGTGTTTGTCCTGGGCCCTGTATCTGTCCTGCATCCTGTTTCTGTTCCTTTGCTACCTGTTCTGATCCCTGGCTTGTGACCCTGACCATCCCTCTGCCTGACCCTCTGTACTACGCTGCTTGCTACCTGTTCTGATCCCTGGCTTGTGACCCTGACCATCCCTCTGCCTGACCCTCTGTACTACGCTGCTTGCTACCTGCTGAACCTGGCCTGTGACCCCGACCATTCTCCGCTTACTCCCCCTGTACCTACCTGCCCAAATGATATTGACTCGGCCTGCCTGACGACGCTTGCTTGTATGTACTGTTATCTGTGGGTGGTTGGTTGGGTTTGTTTGCACTGTATTATGTTTAGTATTGCACTGCGTTTATGTTTGTATTGTTAGTGTTAATAAATTACATTGTTAATCACATATCTGAAGTCTGCGTTTCCCTGCTTCAGTCACACACCTCTGGTCATACCTGGGAGCCCTGACATTACACCAAGGCCAATCTTGACCAGAAGTGGCTGCACAGGGAAGCCATCTTGGCTTGTTGATGGGAAGGATGGATCTGGATGAGGTTGCGTATTTATATCTGCTAGTGTTTGATGACAGGGAGTATGCTTATCAAACTCTGAAGGAGTATACCTGGGATGAACTGCTAGAATGTATACGGCTCGCTCATGTTCTAGTAGATCAGGGCACAGAGTTCTCTGAGGTGCAGCCATTGATTGAGGTTTGTGCTGAGTTGGTTTCATCTGGTTCCCCCGAATGCAGGGATGAATTTTTGCCACCATTTAGTGCAGACCAGGTAGAGTCCCTGGTGTGGTTATTAGAGGATGATGTGGGTTACTTTCTGGAGCGTTATTCCACATGTTCACCACAGACACTAAGAGATTGTATAAACGCAGTGCAGTCATTGACCAGACAGGCTTTGTGTAAGCTCAGCTTTGTTCAACCCCTACTGCAGACATGGACAGACTTGTTGCACCCAGCCTCAGTCAGCTTACAAAAACCCAGTCCTGCTTCTAACTCTACTCCTGTATTCCCAACAGCTCCTCCAGTTACAGCCCAGTATACTTGGCTATCTACCGCATGTCAGTACCCTGTTCCCACTCACTGCACCTATCCTGCCTTTAACCCTGTAAAAAAGCCCTCTGTAGCAACTGCTCCCTCTCCTGTTCCATCCTCCAGTTCTTCTCTGTCTCCAGCTGCTCCATTCGTTTGCAGACCTGCGTTTACTTGCAGTGCTCCAGTAGTTAAAACCAGAAAAAAGCGAAAATTCTTTCCAACCAATACCATCCTGCCAGTATCCAAACCGGTGAGCCTGCCTTCCGTGGTTCAGCCTGAAGCCTCTACTCAGCCTGAAGCCTCTACTCAGCCTGATGCCTGTACTCGGCCTGATGCCTGTACGCAGCCTGATGCCTCTCTTCAGCCTGATGCCGGTACGCAGCCTGATGCCTCTCTTCAGCCTGATGCCTCTACTCGGCCTGATGCCTCTACTCGGCCTGAAGCCTCTACTCGGCCTGATGCCTCTACTCGGCCTGATGCCTCTACTCGGCCTGATGCCTCTACTCGGCCTGAAGCCTCTACTCGGCCTGATGCCTCTACTCGGCCTGATGCCTCTACTCGGCCTGATGCCTCTACTCGGCCTGAAGCCTCTACTCGCCCTGAAGCCTCTACTCGGCCTGATGCCTGTACTCGGCCTGATGCCTGTACGCAGCCTGATGCCTCTCTTCAGCCTGATGCCGGTACGCAGCCTGATGCCTCTCTTCAGCCTGATGCCTGTATGCAGCCTGATGCCTCTCTTCAGCCTGATGCCTCTACTCGGCCTGATGCCTCTACTCGGCCTGATGCCTCTACTCGGCCTGAAGCCTCTACTCGGCCTGATGCCTCTACTCGGCCTGAAGCCTCTACTCGGCCTGAAGCCTCTACTCGGCCTGATGCCTCTACTCGGCCTGATGCCTCTACTCGGCCTGAAGCCTCTACTCGGCCTGATGCCTCTACTCGGCCTGAAGCCTCTACTCAGCCTGATGCCTCTACCCAGCATGATGAACTGATCCAGCCTGACGATCCTATTAGGCCAGTTGACTCGATGCCCGCTGTTGATCCAGATGATCCGGTACCTGATCCGGTGCCCGCTGTCGTGCCAATTGACTCAGAGCCCGCTGTCGTACCTGGTGACTCGGTGCCCACTGCCTTGCCAGATGACGCGGTGCCCGCTGGCGAGCCAAATGACCTGATGCCTGGTGACCCAGTGCCCGCTGTCATACCTGGTGACCCGATGCCCGCTGTCGAGCCAGACGATCCAATGCCTGGTGACCCGGTGCCCACTGCCTTGCCAGATGACGCGGTGCCCGCTGGCAAGCCAAATGACCTGATGCCTGGTGACCCAGTGCCCGCTGTCATACCTGGTGACCCGATGCCTGCTGTCGAGCCAGACAATCCGGTACCTGATGACCCGGTGCCCACTGTCGTGCCTGTTGACTCGGAGCCCACTGCCTTGCCAGATGACGCGGTGCCCGCTGTCGAGCCAAATGACCTGATGCCTGGTGACCCGATGCCCGCTGTCCAGCCAGACGATTCAATGTCTGCCCCAGTGCCCGCGGTCATGCCAGTTGACTCGGAACCCACTGCCTTGCCAGATGACGCGGTGCTCGCTGTCAAGCCAAATGACTTGATGCCCGGTGACCCGATGCCCGCTGTCCAGTCAGACGATCCAATGTCTGACCCAGTGCCCGCGGTCATACCAGTTGACTCGGAGCCCACTGCCTTGCCAGATGACGCGGTGCCCGCGGTCGAGCCAAATGACCTGATGCCTGGTGACCCGATGCCCGCTGTCCGGTCAGATGATCCAATGTCTGACCCAGTGCCCGCGGTCATACCAGTTGACTCGGAGCCCACTGCCTTGCCAGATGACACGGTGCCCGCTGTCGAGCCAAATGACCTGATGCCTGGTGACCCGATGCCCGCTGTCCAGCCAGACGATCCAATGTCTGACCTAGTGCCAGCGGTCATGCCAGTTGACTCGGAGCCCACTGTCGTGCCTGGTGACTCGGTGCCCGCTGCTCCGCCTGGGGGCCCGAGACCTGTCGCTCCGCCTGGGGGTCCAGCGCCCGCCGCTCCACCTGGGGGTCCGGCACCCGCCGCCCCGCCTGGGGGCCCGAGACCTGTCGCTCCGCCTGAGGGCCCGAGACCTGTCGCACCGCCTGGGGGTCCGGCGCCCGCCGCTCCGCCTGAGGGCCCGAGACCTGTCGCTCCACCTGGGGGTCCGGCGCCCGCCGCTCCGCCTGAGGGCCCGAGACCTGTCGCTCCACCTGGGGGTCCGGCGCCCGCCGCTCCGCCTGAGGGCCCGAGACCTGTCGCTCCACCTGGGGGTCCGGCGCCCGCCGCTCCGCCTGAGGGCCCGAGACCTGTCGCTCCACCTGGGAGTCCGGCGCCCGCAGCTCCGCCTGAGGGCCCGAGACCTGTCGCTCCACCTGGGGGTCCGGCGCCCGCCGCTCCGCCTGAGGGCCCGAGACCTGTCGCTCCACCTGGGAGTCCGGCGCCCGCAGCTCCGCCTGAGGGCCCGAGACCTGTCACTCCGCCTGGGGGCCCGAGACCTGTCGCTCCACCTGGGGGTCCGGCGCCCGCCGCTCCGCCTGAGGGCCCGAGACCTGTCGCTCCAGCCGGGGGTCCGGCGCCCGCCGCTCCGCCTGAGGGCCGAGACCTGTAGTTCCGCCTGGGGGTCCGGCGCCCGCCGCTCCGCCTGGGGGCCCGATGCCTGTCGCCCCGCCTGGGGGCCCGATGCCTGTCGCCCCGCCTGGGGGCCCGATGCCTGTCGCCCCGCCCGGGGGCCCGATGCTTGTCGCTCCACCTGGGGGTCCGGCGCCCGCCGCTCCGCCTGAGGGCACGAGACCTATCGCTCCACCCGGGGGTCCGGCGCCCGCCGCTCCGCCTGAGGGCTCGAGACCTGTAGTTCCGCCTGGGGGCCCGATGCCTGTCGCCCCGCCCGGGGGCCTGATGCCTGTCGCCCCGCCCGGGGGCCCGAGGCCTGTCGCCCCGCCCGGGGGCCCGAGGCCTGTCGCCCCGCCCGGGGGCCCGAGGCCTGCCGCCCCGCCCGGGGGCCCGGTGCCTGCCGCTCCGCCCGGGGGCCCGGTGCCTGCCTCTCCGCCCGGTGGCCCGCTGCCTGCCGCTTCGCCTGGTGGCCCGATGTGCCTCTGCCCGGAGTCCTGCCCGATGTGCCTCTGCCCGGAGTCCTGCCCGATGTGCCTCTGCCCGGAGTCCTGCCCGATGTGCCTCTGCCCGGAGTCCTGCCCGATGTGCCTCTGCCCGGAGTCCTGCCCGATGTGCCTCTGCCCGGAGTCCAGCCCGATGTGCCTCTGCCCGGAGTCCAGCCCGATGTGCCTCTGCCCGGAGTCCAGCCCGATGTGCCTCTGCCCGGAGTCCAGCCCGATGTGCCTCTGCCCGGTGTGGCTCTGCCCGGTGTGCCTCTGCCCGGAGTCCAGCCCGATGTGCCTCTGCCCGGTGTACCGCTGCCCGGAGTCCTGCCCGGTGTGCCAGTCTTTGATATCCCGCCAGTTACCAGACCCGGGCAGTGGAACATTTTTCCCAGCTAGGACTGTTTGGAGCGTCCTGAGGCCGCTCCTTGAGGGGGGGGGGGGTACTGTCAGGAATGGACTGGCCAGCAATGGTGGGACTCACCTGCCTTTTGATCTGCAGTACCAGGGCTGGCCAGCGGGTGCTCCCAGCAATCAGAGACTCAACCTTTCAGCCAGCTAACACCTGGAACTGATGATACTGGTGTATTTAAGGGATGGCCAGACTTGCAGACTCTGCCTTGGTGTTGTGTTTGTCCTGGGCCCTGTATCTGTCCTGAATCCTGTTTCTGTTCCTTTGCTACCTGTTCTGATCCCTGGCTTGTGACCCTGACCATCCCTCTGCCTGACCCTCTGTACTACGCTGCTTGCTACCTGTTCTGATCCCTGGCTTGTGACCCTGACCATCCCTCTGCCTGACCCTCTGTACTACGCTGCTTGCTACCTGCTGAACCTGGCCTGTGACCCCGACCATTCTCCGCTTGCTCCCCCTGTACCTACCTGCCCAATTGATATTGACTCGGCCTGCCTGACGACGCTTGCTTGTATGTACTGTTATCTGTGGGTGGTTGGTTGGGTTTGTTTGCACTGTATTATGTTTAGTATTGCACTGCGTTTATGTTTGTATTGTTAGTGTTAATAAATTACATTGTTAATCACATATCTGAAGTCTGCGTTTCCCTGCTTCAGTCACACACCTCTGGTCATACCTGGGAGCCCTGACAGTCACTCTGCGATGAAGTCACTCCCGCACATGCTCGCAGGAGTCCCGGGACATGGCACAGTACTCTGAAGGAATGGCACAGGTATGCGCCAGCTCTAATAAACAGGAATAATATCTCCTAAACGGCGCAGGTTTAGGAGATATTCATTTTACCAACAGGTAAGCTTTATTATAAGCTTAGCTGTAGGTAAAAGTTAAAAAAATTAGTTTACTAACATTTTAAAGTACTAGTAAACCCCCATCATTTTAACAATAAAGTATCCATGCACATATAGGAAGCATATAACACAATATATGTTTAAAAATTATGTCTGTAGTCACTTACTAGTTATAGGTTTCAAAACCCCTGGCTCCTTTTTGCCAGCATCGCTTCCCTGAATTTCTGGTAAGAAGGGAAGGTGCATGGTAAATGTCATAAAGACACGAGATTGGGACTACATGTCCCATCATTCTTAAAGCCATTACTGCAAAAAGCATGTGCGCCCACACCTGTCAATCACTACCCAGGGGAGGAGTTAAAGGAGTAAGCTGTCGTTACGTTTGGCTGAGGGAGCCTGTTCATAAAGGGGACCCTGAAAAGGGAACAAAGCCACCCTAACAATTGAAACAAACGATAAGGACATTTAATATTGGAATTTCAGAGAAAACATCATTCAAACTTGAAACCAAAGAAGTTCAGATCCATGCTGCTGTATATCATATCTTTACAGAGGGTTTAAAGATTGGCTTACCTTTCATGTTACATTGTGCTTCCATTGTCTCCTGCAGCCCTTTTATCATATTCTGTAAAGCGGCACACTCTGCACATTAATAAGCAGTAACACAGCTATGAATGTGTGCATGTAGCATAAACACAATGAACAAATTATTGTTGTAACACAAAGGCATAGTATTCTTTTTTTATGTAAATGAATGTAGAATTAATTCAGCTTCAGACAAATCTCATATACCTGAACATAAAAAAATATTACTGTATTAAAGTGATTTTCTACTTCTGGTTTGGGGACCTTCACCATCAAGCATTGTGGTGCCATGTGTTAACCACTTGCCCTCCAGAGGATTTACCCCCCTTCCTGACCAGGCCATTTTTTACGATACAGCGCTGCGTTATTTTAACTGACAATTGCGCAGTCATGCAACACTGCACCCAAATGAAATTTACATACTTTTTTCCCCACAAATAGAGCTTTCTTTTAGTGGTATTTGATCACCTGTGCAGTTTTAATTTTTTGCATTAGTAACAAAAATACCAACAATTTTGAAAAACAAATCCTATATTTTTTACTTTTTGCTATTAAACGTCCAGTAAAAAAAAAATTTGTCATAAATTTAGGCGAAAATGTATTCTACGACATGTCTTTGCTTAAAACAATCCCAATATGTGTAAATTAATTGGTTTGCGTGAAAGTTATAGCATCTACAAATGGTGATATATATATATATATATATATATATATATACTAGAATTTTTTTTTTTACTAGTAATGGCGGCAATCAGTGACTTATAGCAGGACTGTGGCGGGCGTTCTGACACTGAGGGAAACTGACTGGGTGTCACTGACATCCCCAGTGACACCAATACAGTGATCAGTGCTAATAAAAAGCACTGACACTGTACTAATGGCACTGGCCAGGAAGGGATTAATGTGGGGCGATCAAAGGGTTAACTGTGTGCTGTTTTACTATGTAGGCTGTGTGTGCTTTATGCTGTAAACACACTCCTTTGTATGGCTGTGCTATAATGCTGGGTGGCTGCTTTACCCCCTACCGAAACAGCATACTAGGATGCTATTCAAAGGGAATAGTGCTGCAGTGCCTTAATACCATAATATGTGGTAAAACACCGCTTTTTACCGCAGGTTACCGCAAAGCATAAACGCACATGTCCGCTATCATTCATTTATTGCCCTTTTGAATTTATAAACAATAAAAGGATAAAAGTTTGAGTTCAAGATCCCCTTACTGCTTTGCTAATAAACATCCAGAGGAGCTTACCCTATCTCATTTTAAATTATTGCTACAGATAACTATGGAATCTAAGCAGATGATGGCTCAAGCTAAACAAACCTCTGTTTGCATAGTCGAGACCAAAAACCGTATTACACAAGCCATCATACACATGTAAGAAGGACATTGGCTTTGTCATTGGCTGGAAGCGGCACCAAATGTACAAGTCCCTGCCCCTGCTCTTGTCCTACTAGAACACTGCCCCTATTGTTGAGGCTGAACCCTCCGCCATCTTGTGCCCCACTCCATGCCAGAAGCCTCCACATGACATTCCTGGCCATTGATCTTTGCATACCCAACAGAAGAAATGTCTACGCACAAAGTATTTTGTTGCACTTTACCGATGGATTTCTGCATATGGCATAACCGTCACAGCACATCAACATACAATCTGGAGTCACTTGACATCCCACAGTCAATCACATTTAGTGGACAGTCTGCCGTAGTCACATGTGAAAGCACATGCAGCACCTTAAGCTTCCCTCTGTCTCTCCTTTCCCCAGGGTCATTAGCATTCACAGGACTGTGCTTTCTGTAGTCACCTCCTCCTTAGGTACAGCAGTCCCAGGAACCTCCAGGGAAGTAGCCTCACACAGGGAACTCTTGTATTGGCCTAAAAGGCCTTTTGCAATCTGCCCTAGACCCCCACCTCCATAAAGGACAAAGACTACAGCCAGCTCTTCCTGAGTGCAGGTCTCCTCCCAGTCTCCTGCCCTATCCATGGCCTTCACATTCTGGTTACATGCACATAGGTGTGAAGTGTTTTGCCCATGCCCCAAGCGTGTATGTGCTTCTCCCAACCTGACTTATATGTGGGTGCTGACTCACAAATGACATCACTGCAGGAGGGCTCTACCTAAAAGGGGCCTAGCACCTGATGACACTGTCTGCTCTAACCAGACACTATTCTCATACAGAGCCGCCTAGTGGCAAAGTAGCTAACTGCACCTGCCTACACATTGTAAAATATAAGCTAACACTATAGGATAAAGTTTTGAAATATCTGAAAGTATAGCATCCATGGTCTCTCACCTTAATCTCCCAAATGTTGATGATTCTTTCCATGAACCTTAATTGAAGGTTGTTCAGACCCAATTAAGATACGGTCCACTCTCTTCGTTGCTCACAATGACCCCTGGAAACCCCTACTATTTTCCTCCCTTTTCCTTTTCCAACTCCTCCTGAATGTATTCTTATTACTCATTTCAGTAGCCTAATGATTTAAAACAATGGTTACCCTCTCACAGCTTGAACGATATACTCACTTGCTCTACCAGCTGATCAGGCATTCTGATGAATGTTATTTTATATCAGATATTGCTGTTTATATTGTCCTGATATATTTCATAGTTTTTTGTATCATTTGTTTGCTAAAAAAAATATATTGAACAAGAAAAGTTTGAAATCATGCAGGATTCCGGTTTTCCTGCTTTCACTTACTCGGTTGAGGATGTAGGGTAGGTCAGGGACTTTACAGTGTGTCCCTATAGGTGGAGTGTTACTTATGACTTTAGAAGCCACTGGAATTAAATTGCTACCTTGCCCTGGTGAAAGGGTACCATAGAAAGTAGGTGATTGATACCAACAGCTTGTTGGGAAGCTAGCAAAGAATAATAACTGGAGAACTGAAAAATACTGGAGAAATGGTCACCTGCATTGTCTGTGTTGAACCATCAGGACTCAGAATGTAATTGCAAGGCTTTGATCATCGTGTTTCCCCCTTGTGGTTTGGGACTCTGTTTGGGGATGCTGTACTCTGGGACACCCCTAATCTAGGTACATGGCTTTCCTCTTAACGCAAAATGAACTCTGCTGTAATCTGTTTGTACCCTTGTGTGCTGTTGCCCCTTGTAGGAGGTTATTTTGTACTTCACATTATTGATTCAGTAAACCTCAACCCTAAGCCCCACAGAAAGAATTGTAAGAAGAGTGGCCATTTCAAATCCACAGACCACTACACCAACTGCGTGGGCACTGACAACTTGTCAGGTAAGTACAGTGAGGTGGGGGACAAGAGGGTGGGTAGGGTATTTAATTTTTTCTTTCTAGAAAGGTGAACTAGACCTTTCAGTAAACTATCTAGACTCTGTGTTATAGAGCAGGAATTCCCAACCAGGGTTTGATGACACCCTAGGGTTATTTATTTATTTCTGGTACTTATATAGCGCCGTCAATTTACGCAGCGCTTTACATAAATATTGTACATTCACATCAGTCCCCAACCCTCAAGGGGGGTACAATCTAAGATCCTCCAGAGATTTCTGGGGGTTCCTTGAGCAATGAGCAATTTCTGCCTCTCAGATAAGTTCCCACTGACACCATTAATCTATTTAGCTATCTGTAAGGGAATTCCTGTACGGCGACTGACCCATAGAAATGTACATGCGCGCAACATTGTGCATAGAAATGAGCACGGGCGCATTGCTAATGAAAATGAGCATAGGCTTGCGCATGCGTGCAAAAATGCGCGCACACGGGTGCATGCCCACAGTTTCTGGCGCCAGACGGACTATTTAAAGAAGGCTCTTACTCTCTCTTAGTGCTGACTGGTCTTCAGCTAATTCCGTGTCCCGCTGTATCCTGTGTGTATCCGTTACTGACCCAGCTTGCTATTGACCTGCTCTTGGATTCTGTTTATGCTTCTGCTCACCGGTTTGTGATCCTGGCTTCCTCCTAACCTCATCCCTGTCTGATGTTCCGGTACCTCATCGCCTGCTTGTTGCTGACCCTGACTACGCTTTCGGCTCCAGTTTGGCTATACAGTCCTGCCGAGTGCTTGTCCTGGCTAAATATTATATCAGCTCTGGTTGTCATCATGGTGTGTTCCACCCTCTTGCTTATCAGACGTTTCAGAAAGCCATGTACCCAGATCTTGCAGTTCCAGTGGAGTGCTTCCTTAACCTCAGATGGCCGTTCCGGCATCTCCTCTGTTCCTGACTGGATGCCTGCTTGATTTACCGAGGTTACACCTCCAGCTGCAAGTTCTGCAATCAACATCCGCAGGCACTCGTGTTTCTCTCGTCCCTTGTAACCATCTGTTCCACCTTCAGTGGGGCCTGGGGTGGAGATACAAGAGAGGCTGACCTCGTCAATTCAGACTTCTATCAGGTACGTGACACTATCTATAAGGGGGGAATTCTTCCCAATGACCACAAGGGTAAGGAGCATTCTTCCCATTGATCATCACACTAAAGTAGATACAGTAATCAATGTATCATAAGTTGTAGATATAGTCATTTTTATCAGGGGTTCCCTCACACTGGAAAATTATTTCAAGGGTTCCTCTGTGTTGAAAATGTTGAAAATGGTTGTTATAGATTCGTATCCTGTTGGTGCTACAGGTCTTATATTTGCTATATCTACAGCATCACCTACTACTACACAGCCTGTTCTTACTTGAAGGGATAGCCACTCTATAAGATTGCTTCCATCACATTTCACTGTGGTGGAAATAGTGCATTGCCAGTATAAGTGTTCTCAAGTACAGAGGGCTTACTTGCACACGGGGTCGTCTAGTAGTAGTGTGTCTCTCCTGGCATTTCAATGCGTCCAGGAGAGAGAGGAGCAGTGGCTGCAATGAAGGCAGCCTGTCAAAGGCTATAGCAGGCTGTGGTTGGATGAGGCTGAACGCTGAATGGTACTGGCATCTGGAGACCTCTGCATTCAGAGCCAAAGGTCTGCCCTTCATACCTGCATTTGTGGTCTTCCTCTTTAGGTTTGGCAGAGCCCTTTATGACAACACTGTGCAATAAAAACAACAACTGGACAGCATTATTTTCATACCTTCTGCAGAGCTCTGTTCTCTTGCCTGGCTTATTTTCCACAATCTATTTAATCGCTCCAGCTGAATCTCGAGCAGGTTATTCTTTCCATTAACCTCTGAAAATTTCTGTACAGAAACAAACAATGCAATTGTACAAAACACACTGAACACGATGGGTAATTATTTTACAGAATAATAGCTTGTTTTATATAATGATCTGTACTTGCTGATAGATAATGCTGCTTAGTGCTCTCAGGACATTAATATGTGTATTACAAAACACAGCTGCATCCATTTCCATTAAACAGCTGCAGAAGGTTCCCACTTTGAACTTGTTTTCATTATTTTTCCCTCGGCTGAATTAAAGGGCCACAAACATGTCTTCAAAGCCTGCACTCCCTTTTCACATTTTCTCACTTTTCCTGCTACATTCTTCCTGCCGTTCTATCTGCTGTTCTTTTTCCCAATTGCTTCATTGACTGGTACCAGATTTTGGTGTTTGCAGGCCTCAGGTACGTCATTGCCAAAGTGGCCTGTAATTCTGCACAGCCAATACAGGCTGTGGCCTAGGGTGGCAGAACTGTTAGGGGCAGATCTGATCATGTTGTTGTTTGCTGTCAGCAGGACTGTGCTACCCCTGAGGCCTTTTAACCACTTCAAGTCCAGACACTTTTACCCCCTTCCTGTCCAGGCCAATTTTCAGCTTTCAGTGCTATCACACTTTGAATGACAATTGCGCGGTCATGCAACACTGTACCCATATGAATTTTTTAGCATTTTTTTGAGACAGATAAAACTTTATTTTGGTGGTATTTATTCACCACTGGGTTTTTTTTTTTTTTTTTTGCTATATAAATGAAAAGTCCAAAAAGTTTGAAAAAAAGTGGTTTTCTTTAAAAAATTTTGCAAATAAATAATCTTTCTTCATAAATCTTGGCCAAAATGTATTCAGTTATCTTTTTAGTTAAAAAAAATAACCCAAATTAGTTTATAAACAAAAATTATAATTTTTCCAAATTTGTTTTACATTTTTATTTTTTTTTTATATACCGTCACCATAGTGACACTGTACTACTTGTGGGGGGTGATGAAGATTTTTATTTTTTTACACTGACTGCTTTTACACCCATAAAGGCTGTAAATACATTAATTTCTCCTTCTCTTTGGCTGCATTCTTGCAGCCATTGAGAAATACTGTGTGCGCAGTAATTGGTCACAGCTTGTCACATAGTACAAGGCTGTTGTGAATAGCCTTGTACCGGGTGACCTCTGTGATCATTCACAGATTTCACACATAGTAAGCAATGATGTCAGGAGTGACATCTTGCTTACTACTATTCATGTGATCACTGATTGGCCAATCAGTGATCACATAATCGGGACCTCGCACAGAGGTCCCGTACAACGATTGGTGTTCCACTGTGTCCGAAGGACACAGCAGGCACTGGACTGCGGTGCTGCGCACTCCCAGGGAGCGCGTACAAGCAGGGAGCGGGGAAGATATTTATAAACAGCCACCTGCCCCTGCACTGCCACCAACCAGCCGTTTATATACATGGGCCAGATGGGAAGTGGTTAAGGAGCTTGCCACAAGCGGCATTCATGGAGGCGGCACAGTGCAGGGCAATACTGAGGCTGGAATGTCTATAACAGACGTACCCAGGGGCGGACTGACAACTCATGGGGCCCCCGGGCAATAGGGGACAACTCATGGGGCCCCTGTGTCTATGCCCAAACTCAAAAAAGCCTATGAAAAAGGTACCAGGAGCATCTCATGGGGCCCCCTACTGATCCCGGGCCCTCGGGCAGTGCCCGACTTTCTAAATGGTCAGTCCGCCTCTGGACGTACCATTCTCAGTGCAGCTCAGTAAAGCTGCGGGGGCTGCAGTGGTCTAAACTAAGGCTCAAATGTGCAGTTGAGCCACGTTTTTTTATGCCCGCCAACTGCCCCCCCCTTAAGCTGCAACAGGCAGCGGGTGAAGGGTGTTTACATGCAGCTATCACAATGCTTCACTTCACACCTTCGGGAAAGTTCCCCTGACATGGGGAAGTGCTGCAAACACCCTGCAACCATGTGCAATGCACTCGGTTGCAGCACGTTTGTCAGAACAAATGCAGGTAAAACAGGCATTGAGGAGGAGTCACATTGCTTCCTTACTGCCTGTCAGTAGCTTAGAAGGTGCTACCTGAATATGGATTGGGCTCAGAGGAAGGGGAGATTTTGATGCAAATTACAGAGTCTGATAACCACATGCTTTGCTTTACTAAGCTCCCCACCTGACCACTGGGCCTGTCCTCAATGGCATGGAGCAGGGGCGGACTGACAACTCATGGGGCCCCCGGGTAATAGGGATCATGGGCCCCTGTGTCCTTGCCCAAACTCAAAAAAGCCTATGAAAAAGGTATTAGGGGCATCTGATGGGGCCCCCTACTGACGCCAGGCCCTCGGGCAGTGCCCGAGTTTCCAAATGGTCAGTCCGCCCCTGGCATGGAGTATATTAAAGAGTGCAGGTTCAGTGTCACTTAGCACATGGCTGCCACCTGTGTGACAGATGCAGTGGCCATACAGGGACGCCTACTCAGTGATGCCAAACCGGCTTGTCTAACCCCTTGGCACCAACTGCCTCTCAGTCCTTTCTAAAAGCTGAGAGGCAAAGGCGGGCCTTTGGGTCATGTGACCGCTGTGATTGGCTGTCACAGCAATCACATGATTAGAAAGCTCCTGATCAAAAGTATGCATCAGGAGCTTGCTGATCACCGCTGGTGTGCTGGGAGCATACAAGGAGCATGTTCTCCACCCGGGGTGTAGTTTTAACAGGGCTGCAATACAAAGCAGCATGTCTTTCTTGTAAAGCAGCACACAGCACATAATGTGAAACACACACAACAAGTGCAGCGGGGGGCAATTACTGGGACTGATCCCCTGTATGGCTCTTTCTGCAGCAGCTGAAAGCCAGGGGGAGGGGGAGGAGAAGAAGCCAGCTTTCAGCTGCTGCAGAGAGAGTCATACAGGGGATCGGTTCCAGTAATTGCCCCCTGTTATGCTAATCACCCTCCCTGTCCACATCCGATTGACCCAGCTGCCTGAGCCCCATACAGGAGGACTGGTGGTACCCCCTTATCCATGTCCCTGAAAACAGCACACAGTTAACCCTTTGATTGTCCCATATGCTAACCCCTTCCTGCCCAGTGTCATTAGTACAGTGTCAGTGCTTTTTATTAGCACAGATCACTATATTAGTGTCATTGGGATGTGAGTGGCAGTTAGTCAGTTCCCATCCAGTGCCAGAATGCCCGCCGCAGTCCTGCTATAAGTCTCTGATCGCCACCATTACTAGTATAAAAAAAAATTAAAATTTCCAGTATATATACCGCCATTTGTAGACGCTATAACTTTCACATAAACCAATTAATTTACAAGTATTAGGATTTTTTTTAGCAAAAAAATGTAGCAGAATACATTTTGGCCTAAATTTATGACCAAATTTGATTTTTTTATTTTTTTTATTGAATATGTTTAATAGCAAAAAGTAAAAAAAATTTTTTTTTTCAAAATCGTTGGTCTTTTTTTGTTTATAGTGCAAAAAATAAAAAACTCAGAGGTGATCAAATACAATTGAAAGAAGGCTCTATTTGTGGAAAAAAAGGACATACATGTTATTTATGTACAGTGTTGCATGACCGTGCAATTGTCAGCTAAAATAATGCAGAGCTGTATCGCAAAAAATGGCCTGGTCAGGAAGGGGGGTAAATCCTCTGCAGGGCAAGTGGTTTATACAAACAGACTTAGGGCCGTTTTACACCAGGACATGGACCACGTTCCTGTGCGATTACTGTATGTTCCCCTGTAGTGTGAATTGGCAGCCCATTCGTTCGAATGGGTTGCAAATCTCACTGGACTGCACAAAAAGTACTATGCACACTACTTTTGAAAAGTGTGCCACACCAAATTGCATGGTACTGCACTATTATGTGATCTGGTGCCTCAGAACATGGTGTGGAAAGGATGCTTTCCGTGACCATTTTTTGCACCGTGTTCAAAATGCACTGCCTTTGCGATGTGCATTTGGGGTGCTGTTAACAATGTATTGGCACCTGCAGCAGATCGCAAAGGCAGTGCGTTTTGAACAAGGTGCAGAAAATGTGGGAAAGCGTCCTTCCCACACTGTGTTCTGAGGAGAACCAACAACCAAAAAACTGGTATAGAGAGGAAAGTAAAGACCAGGGTGCCCAATAAATGGCAGGGAATGTGCACAGGCAATAAGTGAGAAAGGGAGATTGTTATCTCATTGCAACAGGACACAGCCATTGCTCCAAATTTAAGGTCTGAGCGGGTGCAGGCCAGGGGCGGACTGAGCATTTGGGAACTCGGGCACTGCCCGAGGGCCCAGGGTCAGTTGGGGGCCCCATGAGATGCCCCTGGTACCTTTCATAGGCTTTTTTGGGTGTGGTTTGAGTGTAGGCGAGGACACAGGGGCCCCATGATCTCCTATTGCCCGGGGGCCCCATGAGTTGTCAGTCCACCCCTGGTGCAGGCACAGGGCCGAACGCAGACAGTGTGCATTCAAGGCCATGCACCCAAACCTAAGTGGATGTCAAATTGCGAGCAGCAGCTGTGTCCGTGCAACCACTGCGTCACAATTGACATGGGACTGCCTGAACAAGGATGCACAGAACACCTGTGAATCCCGATACATTGTAAACACGGCCCTCGGATGGGTGTACACTGTAGTACGTCTGTGTAAATGAGGCCTTAGAACATCTTAGGCCTCTTAGTTTTTAGCTCTTTTTGTGTCCTCCTCTTCTGGTAAAAACCACTTTCCCCATTTAATATTCTGGTGTCACAGGGACAAGAAATGAGAGAAAATCTCCTCAAATGGGGTCACAGACCCAAAACAAATCCTGACAAAATCTTCTCCTTATCCAAGATGTAAATTCTGATCAAACTATAATTGTTCCTCTTATCTCCCTCCTCATACATAACCCCAGAAATGGCTGAAAGTGTTTGAATTTGCAGAGACAAATCTTGGGCCCAGTCTCAGATTTACCTTCTCGATATGTGAATATTCCTCCAGAAGCGTATCAAGGTTGACAGAAGAGTGTTTCTTCATTTCCTGATTCATATCTTCATTCATAGTATGGCGGGCTCAGAATATCTGCTCTGTCACAGAGATTTTGGGACCTTTCCTGTGTCAGTCAGTGTCTGTATGACGAGCACACACTGCAGGCCGGAACATGTGACACGGTTATAAAGTCAGTACAGGCCCGGCCTGTAATGAATTCCCCTCAAATGGCTTCCACATTTCTTGTCAGAACATTACTAATAAAATGAAACCTTCATTTTTATCACAGCAATATCATTTCTTGTCCTCTCATGACAAGAACGTTCACAGCCAGTATTTGTATTGGTAATAATTATTAAATGTGATATAGCAGGGGGAGTGGGGAACTGCCCATATGGAAGAAAAATATATTTTAAAAATATTCTTCCCAAATATATTGATATATATTTGAAATGCTACAATTTTGGCGATATTCTTTATATATATATATATATATATATATTGCATGTTGAAATGCGTTATTACAAAATATATGAAGAATATTTTAAAAAATACATTTCAAATATGTGTATGTCTTTAAAAATACAAATCTACATTTTTGGAATGCATTTACAAATATATGTAAAAATATGTTAAAATGACTTTTTTATATGTAAAAAAAAATCTGAAGAATATATTTAAAAAATATATATTTTTTAAAGATATTCTTCAGATTTTAACATATAAAAAAGTCACTTTAACATATATTTTTAAAATATATAAAAAATATTTCAAATATATTTTTCTTTTATATGGGTGCATTGCAGTGTTTACCTCAGACATTACATAACTATATGGTCAGGGCCGGATTTAGACCTTAAAGCGGAACTTCACTTTCTTAACCCCTTCCTGCCGGCGCCTCCTGGCCCTTTAAGAGTTTCAGAAGCCAGGAGGCAGGACGGGCAGGGCAGGGTTTAGGGTTCATATGACCGCCGTGACGCGCCATCACGGCGGTCACATGATCGAGAAAGGTCAAGATCGAAAGATCAGACCGGGAGTACCGGACGTGTGCTGGGAGTGCGCAGGGTGCACGCTCTCAGCACATATGTTTTTTGTTAATTGCACGCAAATGGGCGGCCGCTCGGCGTCTAGGTCCAGACGCCGGGAGGCCGCACATTTGTGTGTTACCGTCGTGAAGAGGTTAAAACCACTTCAATACTGGGCACTTCTACCTCCTTCCTGCCCAGGTCAATTTTCAGCTTTCAGCGCTGTCGCACTTTGAATGACAATTGTGCGGTCATGCAACACTATACCCATATGAAATTTTTATCATTTTTTTCACACAAATAGAGCTTTCTTTTGATGGTATTTAATCACCACTGAGTTTTTCTTGCTAAAAAAACAAAAAGCACATGAAAGTTTAAAAAAAAAACACTTTTCTTCGTTTCGGTTATAAAATTTTGCAAATAAATAAAATTTCTTCATAAATTCAAGTTAAAATGTATTCTGCTACATTTCTTTGGTGAAAATAATAATAATAATTGAATTTATATATATTTTTTTTCAAATGTTTCTTTTTTTTTTTTTCAGCACACTGTGACCAAAGCAATACAATATTACCATAGTAACATTGAACTACTCTGGGCAAATGATCTGGATTTTTTTTTTTTAGCACATTATGATTGCTAATACCAATGTATTTCATTGATATTTGCAATCATTGTTACTGAATGAAACTGATTCATTCTGTCTTTTGTTGTGATTAGCTGTGATTGGGCAAAGCTGATCACATGATACAGATGGGCTGTGATTGGCCCGGTCTGTATCATGTGACTGCCTTGACCAGTCACAACTATCAACATAATTGTATACAATGGATGGCATGACAGGAAGCCATCCGTTGCATACAATTGGCATGTGATCTGCTATGATTGGTCACAGCGGTCACATGACACTGGCAATGGGCCGGTGTAGTGATATGTCATTGGCTGTGTCCTGTGGACACAGCCGGTGACAGGCTGCGTTCCCCGCAGCCCCGCGGCTGCTTGAGTGGCTCGTTTTGACAGGACCTCATATGACGCCCAGTCACAACGGCAAGTGTCCTGCCCGGCCGTCAATCTGCTGTAGGCCAGGCGGGAACGTGTTAATCAACATTGACTATTTTTAATCCTTATGGTGCTAGTAAATAGATAGGAAAGTATATTATATTTGCTTGTTTTAAAACTTTTTTCAGTTACTTCCTGCTTTCCATGCCTAGGTAAATGATATCATACATCCCAGGAGTGTTTAGGAGGGGAGAAGGGGTTTTCTCAACTAATCACATCCTCCTGCATACCTGAGCTAAGAGCAGATGGATTCCAGGAAGTGAATGCTACATGAATCATCTGCCCTTACTCAAGATGGCCATGGCCAGAAATGCTAGGGGGTGTTTTTCAAAGTGATTTCTCAGCAAAATACTTCATTAGGTACACCTTAGTAGAGCCAAAAACATATCCCCCACACCATTACACCACCACCACCAGTCTGGACCACTGATACAAGGCAGGATGGATCCATGCTTTCATGTTGTTTACACCAAATCCTGACCCAATCATCTGAATGTCACAGCAACCAGTCTGCCCATTCTCCTCTAACCTCTGACATCAACAAGGTATTTTCATCCACACAACTGCCTCTCACTGGATATTTTCTCTTTTTTGGACCATTCCCTGTAAACCCTAGAGATGGTTGTACGTGTAAGTCCCAGTAGATCAGCCGTTTTTGAAATCCCTAGACCAGCCCGTCTGGCACCAACAACCATGCCACATTCAAAGTCACCTAAATCCCCTTTCTTCCCCATTCTGATACTCGGTTTGAACTTCAGCAAGTCGTCTTCACCACGTCTAGATAACTAAATGCATTGAGTGACTGGCTGATTAATAATGTGTGTTACCAGGCAATTGAACAGATGTACCTAATAAAGTCCAACTAGAAATATCAAATCTCCTGCGCATGAGCGAGGAGGCCTAAAGGCAGCTGTCCTAGATGTATCACATGGAGTGTGTAGATAGCGTGAATAGACCAACGGATAAGTGAATGACCGCATAGCAAATATCACCACTTGGTGTATTAACCACTGAGACCCAATGGGCCCTATAGTGCCTGAAAGGAGCCGACCAAGGTAAAGGCTGATGCGTTTCGAGGGAAACCCTCTTCCTCAGAGCCACCTAACACAGGGGCCCTGAGTGTAGATAGTTGTCTCCCCTGGATGGTGCTGGCTACTCAGTAATCGACTTTTCTCACCAACCTATCGATAACTATGGAGTTAGTTCACTTTCTCAACAACAGTCACACAAAAATGCCATAATGTGGTCGCATATGCATGCACATACAATTGTAGGCTGTGACGGGCGTGGTGTCAGACCCCAGCCCTTCTCACCAACTGAGACCGAAGGGCCAACCGATCTCAGAATGCGCTGTCACTTGCGTAACAATGCCACTCTCAGCTGCGCCCTGCACAAAGATTTTCCAGCTCGCTGGACCACAATCTATGTGCCAGCAGCCTGAGAGTAATTGTTACTGGGTCAGGATAATTATGCAATTAACCCTTCACACTGCCACCACCTCCTTTCTGTACAGAGAAAGAGGAAACTCACAAATCTTAGCAGTAACACTATGATGTTTGAATAAGCGTCTGTTTACACACTGCCCACCGCAGACAGATGTATGCAGAGGGTTAAAACATACAGTAGCACTCTTCAGAGACAGGGTTTCTTTTAGTTTGCATTAAAAGCTTTAGAGACAGTTTCAACATTTTTCAGAAAATAGGATTTATTACTAAAAAGGTCAAAATGGTGCAATTAAAATATTTACAGAAAAGATGTAGCAAATATATATATATAAATAGAGCAATAAAACAATAGAGAAATAAAAGAAAGAAGTTTCAGAAGAAAGGATACTTGCAGAAGTCTTTGGTTTAA
The DNA here is from genome assembly GCF_062004578.1 of Staurois parvus. NCBI lineage: Eukaryota > Metazoa > Chordata > Amphibia > Anura > Ranidae > Staurois > Staurois parvus. The sequence goes on from NW_028318234.1 coordinate 787,190, forward strand.
GCAGAGTCCAAGTGTCCGAACAAAAGGTTGCCTTTTCTCCCAAAGATGGTTCCTGGTGTTAAAAGGGAGAATCTCTTTTCTTTTGCATGCGGGTCAGCCTTTTTTTGTAGTCTCCCAACAGGGGGTGTCTCCTGAAGCCAAGGGCCAATCGCCTCATTTGGGGAGGGGTGTTAGGCGGGGACCCAGGCTATGACCAAATCCCTCCCAAGTTTATACCATAGTCAATAACCTTCAATAGGTGCATGTAGCATCATAGCCACTGGCAGATTAATATGCAGAATCATATTCTGAACGTCCAGACACCAAATATGTCATATCTTACCATTCCAGATAAAAATATATTGCTTTCTACTCTCTTGTAGACGCTACCTAGGGGTGTAAGGTGTCAGGTGACTTGTATTAAAATTACCTATCTGAATATATGCTTTATTTTAATGTGCCCTGTTCCTGTTGAAGTTTATGAATTTGTATGAAAAGTGACTTGTGGAATGTGCATTTTATGGCCACTCTGACGTAAGGGTTACATGTCAAGTGACCGACTGAGTTATAGTTACGACAGGGCAGATTAAAGTGTTTGTCAGAGCCTCTGGCACCAGGCTTAATTGGGGTTACAACCATGAAGCTTATCCAGCTGTGCCTTATGCACTTGTGACCCCAGTGCACACACACAGACCACATTCCATTCAAAGGGGGAATGGGGGGACTGGACGGAGTGAGAATGATATTTGTAGAGTATGATACAAATAGGGTTGTCAGCATCTATATCTATACGCACAATTGCCACATAGGCCACCTTGCATTTGGACATAAATCCTCTATGCGTGGTTCTCTTGAGCCACTAAAATGCAATGCTACACACCTGTCTACTCGTAGTTTGCTATTGAATGTACACGGAGCAGAGGAAAACACAGGATGATGTCATTCCCTACTGGACAGGCAAAGGGCCTGAAAACCCAGCACCTAGGGAGAAGATAACAGCAGCCAGTGAGGGATGTAAAAGGCGCATCGCTTGAAGGTGGAGGTGAGTGTATTCGGGAATGTGGTTCCGCTTTAACATCATAGTTACATAGTTGGTAAGGTTAAATAAAGACACTGGGTCATCCAGTTCAACCTGAGAGTGTGTGTGTCACTACCATTTTCCATATTCTTGTACAATGTGTTCACTAAGAAACACATTTATCTACACTCCCTGCTGAAATCACCAACTGTGGAAGGGAGTTTCAAATCATTACCACTTTAACAATAAAGAACTCCTTACACAGTTCAAGATTGAACAGCCTCTCACCCAACTTCATTGTGTGGCCACATTTCTTTTTCAGTTTTCTTCTAGTGATACCGTCCTCATTTGCATATTTGGGAATTTATCTACACTCCCTGCTGAAACCACCACCTGTGGAGGGGAGTTCCACATCATTACCACTTTAACAGTAAAGAACCCCCTACATAGTCCAAGATTGAACCACCTGTCACCCAACTTCATTGTTTAGCCACATTTCTTTTTCAGTTTTCTCCTAGTGGTACATTCCCCATTTCTATATTTGGGAATTTATCTACACTCCCTGCTGAAACCACCAACCGTGGAAAGGAGTTCCACATCATTACCACTTTAACAGTAAAGAACCCTTTACACAGTTTAAGAATGAACCACCTCTCACCCAACTTCATTGTGTGGCCACATTTCTTTTTCACTTTTCTCCTAGTGATACAGTCCCCATTTCTATATTGCGATCATATCTACTCCTAACTGCCTCTTCTCCAGGGAGAATACGTTTAATGCTTGAAGTTGTTCCTCATAACTGTCCTCCAGTCCCCTTATTAGCTTTATTGCTCTTCTCTGAACAGTTTCCCATTCCATCCTTCCTGAGGACTGTTGACCAGAACTGGACATCATACTCAAAATCTGGCCAAACTAGAGTTTTGTAAAATGAGATTTTTATCTCTTAAGTAAATACCCTTTTTGATTCATTCTAGAAGTCTGCTGGCCTTGCTTGCTGCACCTTGGCATTGCATGCTATTGCTGAGCCTGTCATCTACTAGGACCCCCAGATCTGTTTCCATCTTTGATTCAACATTGTATTTGAAGGGTGGTAACATGTTGTTGTAGCCGTACCCCTGCCTCTAGGAGGAGCTGCCTTAATGGCTCACACTACATCCGTAACCACTTCCCGTTGTAGGTACGCATACATGCGGTCTCTCAGTGGGTGGGTTTTAACGCCGAGCGAACGCATATATGTGTCCCTGTGTAAACACATTACTGTGCTGTATTCTCCCAGTAACTGGCGAGTACCAGAAAGCTCCCATTGCATACTTGTGATTGGGAGTTTTCCAATCATGTGACCGCTGTGACTGCCAATCACAGATCACATGATCACAATGCTCACCTCCACCTCCTGGCATTTATAATCTCTTAATCTCTTCCTGTCTGGCCCATGCCGATAAACTGCCGGAAGGGAGCGTTGCCGATCCCTGGGGATTTTCAAAATGTCCCCCGTATCCATTGCTTGTGTGCGCTCTCTGGGAGCATGATCTGTACCCGCTGTGTCCAGTGGAACATGATTGCTGTATGGGACCGCTGTGTGAGGTCCCGATTCATGGCCAATCAGTGATCACATGAACAGTAGTAAACAAGATGTCGCTTCCTGACATCATTGTTTACTACTTGTGAATTCTGTGAATGATCAATCACAGCTCTCACAGTATTTCTCAATGGCTGCAGGAATGCAGCCAGAGAAGGAGAAATTATTGTTTTTACAGCCTTTAAGGGTGTAAAAGCAATCAGTAAAAAAAAAAAAACATTACCCCCCAATGTAGTACAAAAAAAAAAATAAAAATAAAATGAAAATGTAAAATAACATTTTCGAAAAAGTATATATTTTTTAATAAACTGATTTGGGATTATTTTTTACCAAAAATCTAGTTGAATACATTTTGGCCAAGATTTATGAAGAAATATTATTTATTTGCAAAATTTATATAAGAAAAACACTTTTTTCCCCCCAAATTTTTGTTTTTTTTCATTTATAGAGCAAAAAACATAAAAATCCCAGTGGTGAGTAAATACCACCAAAAGAAAGTTTTATCTGTCTCTAACAATTGAGTACTGTCCGTGATACTTTTTTTATTTGCACTAACATACAATTTTGAGGACAAGCTTTCGGGGTATGTCCCCTTCTTCAAAGTCCAAACAGTACTATTACAAATCACAAAGTTTAAGCAGAATGTTAGAAGGGATTGAGAAAAAAAAAAAAAAGGCTACAGATAAGATACATCAAGAGTGAGGGGGGGAGGGGGATACTACACTCACACAGAGGGGGTCAAGCTTCAGCTAATAGATAGTCATAAAGCTGTCGGATAATGGTTGATGAATCCCATGTCCAAGTTATGGCCGTTATCTTTTGTGTCAAATAGAATTATCATTCTTAGTTCAAAAGTTTTTCTTTCCTGGATAGATCTGAATTTTCCTTTCAGAACCAAAACATTGAGGTCTTCCATATTGTGGCCTGGTTGTGCGAAATGGTGTCCTACAGGTGTGCAGAGGTCATCTTCTTTATGTTCTTTGATGGTATGTCTGTGCAAATTCATCCTTGTTTGCAACTTCTGTCCTGTTTCGCCAACATAAGATCCTTTGCTGCATTTTCTGCACTGGATAAGGTACACAACATTACTGGAGGTGCAGCTGTATGATCCGGAAATATTGAAGATCCCTTCAATATCCCATCTGTCTCTGCAATACATTTAATTTGGGTAAGTGTTGCATGACCGCGCAATTGTCATTCAAAGTGTGATAGCGCTGAAAGCTGAAAATTGCCCTGGACTGGAAGGGGGTGAAAGTTCCCGGACTTGAAGTGGTTAAAGGGCCGGGAAGCAGCAATGGGAAGGGGTTGACAAGTTATCTGATATCTGAAAGCTAAACATGAGTTTAAAACCTTTTCAACTACCTATCAGTCTAGAGACACAAAAAATGTGTTTTGAACAATAATAATGGCTCTGACTCACAGGCTACAGAGCTAGCCCCTGCAGAACCCAATGTTCTTATTAAGGGACAAGAAAACAAACATCCCACTTCAATGATTAAACAGGTAATAAAAATCATTATCACTGGTTGATGTTTGTAGCCCCATTATTATCTTGTACGATTGCATTACAATTCTAACAGGGCCACGGATATTCCGGATAATGCCGAAGTCAGGTCCAAAGACACATTTTGCTCATAACACACACAGATGTGATCACTATATAACTGGCTGAGCTGCTCTAGGCATGCTTACTGCCTCCTAAATCCTATAAACAGCGCTTGGCTTCAGGGAACTGATATTGACTGCCTCATATGCGTGCGCTGGCTGTGTAATTAGATTCAACTCAGAGCGTGGCACAAGGCCATTCGATTGCACTCTGCCTTGATCTGTTGTGTTGTCCAGGAGGAAATCATTAGGTGCAGGACTGGCAAAGGCCGAGCTCTGCCTTTTTACAAGATACAGTGCTGGATTTCAGATCCGTTAATAAGCAAAAAAAAGGTCTTTATTTTGTAAGATAGTATTTAAATGTGAGAATGTTTTTTTAATTTTGTTGTTAAAGTGGTTGTAAACCTCAGACATGAAATATGAACAAAGCATACAACGGGTACAATAAGTATTGAACATGTCACCATTTTTCTCAGTACATATATTTCTAAAGGTGCTACTGACATGAAATGTTCACCACATGTGAGTAACAACCCATGCAATCCATACAAAGAAACAAATAAGTTTAGAAATGTATTTATGTGTAATAAAATGAAATGACAGGGAAAAAGTATTGAACACGTGAAGAAAGGCATGGAAAGCCAAGACACCAACTGCAATCTATCAGTAATTAGAAAGCAATCCTGCCCCTTGTCAGTGCAAATTAATATCAGCGGGTTCAGTCTCAACTGATGGCCTATAAAAAGGTGTCTCATTACCAAGGTGTTCCACAAGAAACATTCATGATGTGTAAAAGCAAAGAGCTCTCTCGAGACCTTTGCAACATTATTGTTGCAAAATATACTGATGGTATTGGCTACAGAAGTATATCTAAACTTCTGAATGTTCCAGTGAGCACTGTTGGGGCCATAATCCAGAAGTGGAAAGAACATCATTTCACCATAAACCGGCCACGACCAATTGCTCCTCGCAAGATTTCTGACAGAGAAGTGAAAAGATTGATTAGAAGAGCTGTCCAGGAGCCAAATATTACTTGTGGAGAGCTTCAGAAGAACCTGGAATTAGCAGGTAAAATTGTTTCAAATAAAACAATAAGTAATGCACTCAACCGCCATGGCCTGTATGCATGCTCACCATGCAAGAGTACATTGCTGAAAAAAAAGTATGTTGAAGCTCGTTTAACGTTTGCTGCACAACATTTAGACAAGCCTGTGAAACACTGAAAGAATAGAGTCTGGTCAGATGAGACCAAAATTGAACTCTTTGGAAGCCAGAATAGCATGCATGAAGGTAAAAAACATTGAGCCTTTACAACCACTTTAACCGCTTACCGCCGTATAGCAGATATACCACTACACAGCGGCACAGGTGCGCAAAATCACGTACAGTATCTCACAGAAGTGAGTACACCACTCACATTTTTGTAAATATTTTATTCTATCTTTTCATGTGACAACACTGAAGAAATTACACTTTGCTACAATGTGACGTAGTGAGTGTACAGCTTGTATAACATGTAAATTTGCTGTCCCCTCAAAATAACTCAATACACAGCCATTAATGTCTAAACCGCTGGCAACAAAAGTGAGTACACCCCTAAGTGACAATGTCCAAATTGGGCCCAAAGTGTCAATATTTTGAGTGGCCACCATTATTTTCCAGCACTGCCTTAACCCTCTTGGGCATGGAGGTCACCAGAGCTTCACAGGTTGCCACTAAAGTCCTCTTCCACTCCTCCATGACGACATCACGGAGCTGGTGGATGTTGGAGACCTTGCGCTCCTCCACCTTCTGTTTGAGGATGCCCCACAGATGCTCAATAGGGTTTAGGTCTGGAGACATGCTTGGCCAGTCCATCACCTTTACCCTCAGCTTCTTTAGCAAGGCAGTGGCCGTCTTGGAGGTGTGTTTGGGGTCATTATCATGTTGGAATATTGTTTTACATTGGATTTCTGCACAGATCTGGAAGAAATAAGCAAGGCACACCAAGATTCAAGAAGGAGTACACGTGTCTTGCCTTTAGACAATATTTTCTCAGAATATCTCACAATTCATGCATATCATACAATGCATAAGGCAATAGAACATTATCCTCTTTCTGCCTCCTGCCTGTCATTGGACAGATCTTGTCTGGCTTTAGCTGGACATACACAGCCCAAATACTCTTCTTCAATCCTGTGGGCTGAATCAGCAAAATCAGTTGGTTCCCCTATCCACACTCAACATCGTATATAGAGGAATCTCTCGTCAGGTATTGTATTCAGCTAGCCATGGCACCTGTGGCTGTCTGAATACCTGAACAGTAAATGCCTCTGATAGGGTGCAATCACTCTTTGGCTTCCTGTTTGAAAGATTCCTAATTTTAATCACAAACACCAGGGAGAATGTTTAGTGAATGTCACTGCTTTATAAATGTTATGCAGCCAGAGTTTATTGTTCAGATTTTTCTCTCCAGCACCTAATAAAAACAGAAATATCAAATGTAGAGGGACTGACCCTTTAATTATAACAAGCTAGGATTGAGTAGATCCACTCATCATGTAAAAAGAAAATACCTTTGAAAGTCTTGTTTGTGGCTTTTTATTCTGTTGACGGGAGGATTAGTGCATCTCTCTGCATACCATTAGCACAGTGACACATTGTTCCCATGATTCAGCCAATCAAGATCATACAGGCACATGGCGGTTGTTATTCTCAGTCCTCAGAGTAATCATGTATCTCACAGTTCTCAGCTGCCCAATCTGCTTTGGTAATAACAAATTAACATAATTGATGTGCTGAACTACTCTGTACCCATCACATTATCACACAGACATGGAATTCATATGCTAAACACAAGCTGCTGTTATAGTGTGTTATCCTGATAATGGATCTCTGAATGGTCTATTCTTCCATTCCAGACACTGGGGCTGAACAAGTGACCAGGGGAAGGACTGCTTGTGTTATCCATAGCAACCAACCAAAGTTAAATGTTCAACTAATGTATGTAAAGCCCGTCTCCAGCTTTTCTATCATTTTAAATAATTCATTTGGACCAGCTCAGCCCAAAGAAACAATTTAAAATTATAACAAAGGTGGAATTTGGATTTAAAGTAGTCGTAAACTCTTAATTATACCCAATGAACTGACTGGCCTCAGGTAATACACAGAGTTTAAATGAATCCTTCTTCATAAGTTGTACCTGTTTATCTATAGTCTCCTTTTTTCTACATCCATTTAAAGTACTGAATTTATATACAGTGGATATAAAAAGTCTACACATCCCTGGTAAAATGTCAGGTTTCTGTGCTGTAAAAAAATGAGACAAAGATAAATCATTTCAGAACTTTTTTCCACCTTTAATGGTACCTATAAACTGTACAACTCAATTGAAAAAAAATAATGTGGTTGCATAAGTGTGCACACCCTCTTATAACTGGGGATGGAGCTGTGTTCAGAATTAAGCAATCACATTCAAAATCATGTTAAATAGGAGTCAGTACACACCTGCCATCATTAGCTATCCACTGTAGCTTGTCTGAGAGTTCAGAAAAAAGGGTCGGAGAGCTGAATTTACACTCTACAGAGCTCAGTGAAGAGAGCTCCGAGAGATGATTGGTGATAAGGGATACACTCCCCTCCACACAGCTCACAGGAACAGAGCCAAGGCTGTCAATCTCCTGGAGGTACCTCCCCTGTCACCATTTTCCTCTTAGTGTAAGGAAAACTTGTCAGAACTGATTCATGGTGATAGCAGAGGAAGGAGGCAGCAGAGAGAAATGACACTTAGTGCTCTCAATTTACACAAGTACACACTATAGAGGGATATGCATTCTTCATATTTCATGTCTGATGTTTACAACCACTTTAACCACTTGCCCTCCAGAGGATTTACCCCCCTTCCTGACCAGGCCATTTTTTGTGATACGGGGCTGCGTTACTTTAACTGACAATTGCGCGGTCATGCAAAGCTGCACCCAAATGAAATTTACGTCCTTTTTTCCCACAAATTGAGTTTTCTTTCGGTGGTATTTGATCACCTGTGCGGTTTTTATTTTTTGCGCTCTAAAAAAAAAAGACAGGCGATTTTGAGAAAAAAACATTTTTTTACTTTTTGCTATTAAACATGTCCAGTAAAAGAATTTAAAAAATAAAATGTCATCATTAATTTAGGCCAAAATGCATTCTGCTACATGTCTTTGCTAAAATAAAAAATCCCAATATGTGTAAATTAATTGGTTTACGTGAAAGTTATAGCATCTACAAATGGCGGTATATATACTGGAATTTTTAAAAAATTTTATTAGTAAAGGCGGCAATCAGAGACTTAAAGCGGGACTGCATCGGGCATTCTGACACTGGGGGGAACTGACTTGGTGTCACTGACATCCCAGTGACACCAATACAGTGATCAGTGCTAAAAAAATCACTGACACTGTACTAATGGCACTGGACAGGAAGGGGTTATCATGTGGGGCAATGAAAGGGTTAACTGTGTGCTGGGTGTGTTTTACTATGGGGCCGTGTGTTTGTGCTTCACTGTAAGCACAGTACTGTGTACAGCCTGTGCACAGCCATTCAAATCAGTGTGCACAGCCATCCAAATCAGTGTTCACGAGCTGACAGGAGGAGAACTGTTTTGTTTACAAACAGTTCTCCTCCCCATCGGAGATGCTCGGCAATCACCGGGAGCCAGCGAGTAATCACCGGCCAGGACCTGGTGTTTGACAGTCGCGAACGGCAGCGCAGGTAGGGCGCGCTTGCCTCACATGCACCCCCTATCCTGAAATGCAAAATCACGTATATATACATTATTTTGCGCACCCGTGTCGCCCTGTAGCAGTATTTCTACTATAGGGTGGTCGGGAAGCGGTTAAAGAGCATTTCTACTTTTGCAATATGAGAAATACAACGTTCGTTATGTGTTTCCATAACATAACCTTGGCATACCTTAAAAAATAAAGTACTTCTTACCTTTTAGATGCTGATCTACAGCAATATGGACATGGAGATTTTTATTCTTTTTTCCCTCTACGGATATACTGTTGTTATGCTGCAGCATTTTCCTCCAGCCAGCAGGGGGAGAACTAAAACCAAACAAGCTCACAGACCACTCCTAGGAGTGGTAGTTTGAGATAGCAGTCACACAAAGGGAAAATAGACTCCTTACCTTACAAATCCCAATATGCACTGTGCAGTAGGAGGAGCAGATAGAGGATTTTTATTAAACTGCTCATGAAAATTCTTCCTCTTGGCACCAAGAAAGTTAAAGAGAGAGCACCTCTGTCTGGATATTCCCTTCCAACTTGGAGTCCATATCAGCGGAGATCTGAACCTGAGACTGGGAGGACACCCGGGGGCCGTGCTGCACTGCCCACATCACATCACCTGCACTGCTGCTGCAGGAAGACTGGAGCACCCACTGACCCTCTGCTTCACAAGGCTGATCACTGGAGGCTTTTGGGATTGAGATTGAATGGGGGCCCCCCATTCCACAGTGAGAGGTTACCACAACATTCCTGGGACTAGTGAGAGGCCTTTTCACCCATTGCTGATTCTGCTAGCAGAGACTGAGCCTCTGAGATCAGGACATCAAATGTACACAGTCCATACCACACCCATACTGCACTCTAAACTGCACTTACTGTAAACCTAGACTGCACCTATACCAACCCTTTACTTCAATATACCGAACCTTTACCGCTTCTGAATCACATCTATCTTGCACCTCTTCCAAGGCAACACTCACCAGCCACTTTATTAGGTATGCCTGTTCAATTGCTTAGTAACACAAATTGCTAATCAGCCAATCACATGGAAACAACTCAATGCATTTAGACATCTAGACGTGGTGAAGATGACTTTCTGAAGTTCAAACTGAGTATCAGAATGGGGAAGAAAGGGGATTTAAAAGACTATGAACATGGCATGGTTGTTGGTTCCAGACGGGCTGGTCTGAGTATTTCAAAAACTGCTGATCTATGATATTTTCACTCACAACCGTCTCTAGGGTCCAGTGAATCCAGCGAGTGGCAGTTGTGTGGATGAAAATACCTTGTTGATGTCAGAGGAGAATCGGCAGACTGGTTTGAGATGATAGAAAGGCAATAGTTACACATGTCAGTATGGAATAACATCTCTGCAGAATGTTTCCAACACCTTGTTGAATTTATGTCACAAAAGCATTAAGGCAGTTCTGAAGGCAAAAGTGGATCCAGCCCGGTACTAGCAAGGTGTACCTAATAGAGTGGCCGGTGAGTGTATACTGTGCATATACTGTATGTAGGTTAACTGGGACTGTCGTTAAGTGCAAAGTCACTGTTAAAGGGCCCCAACAATAGCCAGCAGAAGAATATCTCAAAAGATATGCCCCTCCCATATTTATTCTGCAAACCCCGTTTGTCCCCCTGCCTTCTTCGCTACTATCTTCCTTTTCTTTTGGACAGAGTATACCCAGTTGGTCTAGGACGTGCATCACCACCATAAATGCACTCTGGGAGTAAAGTTCCAGCGCTCAGTAGAGTAAACTTTACTATTGCTCACTGTTGCGCTTGAGGTGGCCTTGCTACTGTTTATGCTAATCTGAACACTGAATGTCATCTTATCTTATGCCTAGTCCATACTGTTAATCACTTTGTATGCTAAATTGTGTTATTACCATTGTTATTCCATTTAATGCTTGTCTAGTTACCAACCCTATTGGGTGACAGTATATTAAGTTTGCATTTATTACCTGGTTTGGACTTTTTTGATATAGCACTTCTATTGGGTACTAAGTATTACCTTCAGTGATTTCCTGTGATTTTGTATGTTTTTACACTCAACCTGGTGTGTCAGAGGGGCTGAGGTTCCGGAGAAGTTCAAGGCAAAGAAAAGAGGACCCATCCAATCCAGCGGCTCCTACGGTGATAGCGCTACAGATGTTTCTAAGGAGTCTGATTCTAAGAAATCTGGACAGTCTTAAGTGGCTCTGTCCCCACAATATCCCTCATCCACATACAGTGCAGGAGGGCAGTTTCTAAATGTCTAAAAGAGAAGCTGGCCATACTTCCCTTCTGGGTCAGAGGAGTGCATTTACGTTTACTCTCCTCTGACCTAGAATCAGCCATCGGTGGGGCTAAAGTATGTTGTCGGTTTACATCACAGAGACGCTCCAAGCTCTAGAACAGGGGTGTCAAACTGGCGGCCCTCCAGACTACAAGTCCCATCATGACTCTGCCTTTGGGAGTCATGCTTGTAACTGCCAGCCTTGCAATGCCTCATGGGACTTGTAGTTTGGCAACAGCTGGAGGGCCACTAGTTTAACACCCCTGCTCTAGAAGAATCCCAACCATTGTGTTGGGACCCATCAAGGTGCTTGACTGACAGCTGGCTCTGCCTCTCAGCAAGTGGCTGAGAGCCAGAGCCAGCTGTAACCACCTGCTCCAATGAGCACTGGAGGGACAGAGCAGAGAGCTGTAACTGGCAGTCACTGCTCTCCTCTTCGAGAACTAAGCAATCAGAAGTCATGTGATCGCTCAGTTCTTGGTCTTAGAGCCGACTTGGAACAGCTGCAGCAAAGAGGCCGACTTGGAACAGCTGCAGCAAAGAGGTATGTGTTTTGTTTTTTTGGAACCTAAAACGTCTCCTTTAACCCTTCGTTAGGACAGTGTTCAAATTTAGTTTACAGGTGGGAATGAAGAAGTGTGAACACACACAGTACAGACAGAGTTTAATATTTTAAACATTATTCCACAGCCAACTCCTAAACATCACAAAACACGGAGAGCATGTTAGGGTTCATGTACACTGCAACTGATAAACTGATGTTCAGGAGCTTTTCTGCATTTTTTTCGGCAGCCCCTGAACTCTCCCTAATGTTTTCCTATGTGTCCATGTACACAATGCCATTTACAGTCGTTTACAGGCAGTTCAATTTACAGTAGTTTTTTTGAACGCACCAAACATTCAGGAGTAGATTTTATCAGCGTTTCAAATACCAAGCGCTTGTAAACACGGCTAACTGCATTTATAAGCGTTTGCGTTTAGAAGCCTTTTTTAACTGTTCCAGATGCTGTCCAGAGCCTTTTTTCATCATCAAAAATGCATGCAAAGTGTTTTCCATGTATTCAAATGGACCCGATACACCAGCGCAGTCAGTTCCAGGTCTTTTGTGCATCCTTGTGGAGGCAGTCCCTTTTTATGTCAAATGGGATGCAGTGGCTGCATGAACACAGCTGCTGCTCCCAATTTGACAGCTGTGTGGTTATAGGTGTGTGTCTTTGTTTTGGAAAACAAAGACACACACTTACATGTTTAGTTGGGAGCAGCAGCTTTGTCTAGGCAGCTACTGTTTCTCAATTGATATCAATGGAACTGCCTGCACAGGGATGCATGAAACACCTGTGCATCCCCATGCAAGTAAACATTGCCATCCTCGGGTATACACTTTAACACACCCCTGTAAGGCCTAAGGCCCGTCACACAGGGTGGACCTGTCAGCGGATCCACTTGCTCATTGGGGATCTGTCCACTGATCCCCGCTGAGCAAGCAGATAACAGGTCCGTGTCTGCTCCGGTGCTGCAGGGCGGACACAGCCCGCTGTCCTCTATGTGCGGTCGGATGGAAACGGACTGCCTGTCCTTTTCCATCTGACTGCTATCCAATCCTATTTGATGGACGGAAGGGGAACGGATCCCCATCTGTTTCTTTTTAGCGGATTAGATTGGATGTCCGTTTACACCCTCCACTCCATAAAGAATAGAGGTTCTGATCGGGTCCGCCTCAAAAAGAGGCAGGCGGACCCGATCGGAAGTCCGTATGAAAGGGGCCTTAATTATGAAAATGTGCATTGAAGGTCGCTCAGGAGACACATGTGACCTGCTGAGTAGGTTAAATAACCTCATGACCTCCATCTTACTCTACAGTTGCTGCCCTGCCTGCTCAATCTCTGTGGTTGCTGGCATACTCAAAGTGGTACGAAGCACTAGGCATTTTTTACCCTAATGAATTCTCTGCATTAAGGTGAAAAAAACAAAACAAAAACACACCCCAGTACCGTCCTCTATTCCCGTGTTCACAAACATTTACCTGTGGTGTCTTATCCCCATCTCTAGGTCAAGGGCTGCTTCTCCACTCTTCCAAGCTGTAGAGGAGGGTACTGAATGCTGGGAGGAGGGGGGTGCATGGGCGTGGCTTACCAGGCGCTGTGTGTGTCAATGGGCAAACACAACACCGGCCAGGAATGTGCACACACTGGTGTCACCTTAACAGCCAGCTAGCTAAAGGAGACACCCAGAAACTGTCAGGGGGCTTGCGATTTGGGGACTGTCTGGAGGAGAAGAAATTAGACAATTTTTAAAGAAGACTCATAATCTCCTCCTGTGGACCTCTTCAAAAAAAAAAAAGTTTATTATCACTTCAGCATTGGAACATGAAAGCAAAATGTTCCCTGTCCCACATATGTGCTTTTTCTAGTGCTCTTATATAAAGGTATCTCCTCTGTCATAGGTATTAGTGGAATCAGAAAAGTCTCTGCTGCATTGGTGCATATGGTCACTTACCTTTGTGTGCGCCCTTTGCTCTATTTTGCTCCTTTAGAGGCTTGATGTTGTCTCAGCCATAACTATACAGGCACCATCAAGCAGATCATTCCTCCCAGCACTGCTAGCTAATGTACATTGCTGATACTGAAAATCCCTGGTTGCACATTATGGAGTTGGCATTTTCTGCTGGCCTTGCTGCTGCTGCTGCTGATAAACAAATCAGTTAGCATAAACCCCAGTTTATGGTGATTATCAGATTACTACTGATTTGCTCCATTTGTTAAGTCTATTCAACTGAAAACTATTAACATTCTTCTTACGATTATTATAGTTCAATTTAAGATATTTGTGATATAATGTATAATGTATTTACATAATTTTATCTTACATATGGCAGCAGTTGGGAAAACCATTCAGTGTTTTGCCTTTGTATCAGATTGCAGTGTCCCCATGGATAATATATATCATCAATTGTATATTTGTTGCTGTTGTTGCTAGATATAAGCCCTCTGCAAACCAGCAGATACCCAGACCTCCCAGAGTGAGAAAATTGCTCACAGTGGTGCTTACATGCTCCATGCAGAAGCAATCTTCTCTGAAGCAGCCCAAGAAGTAGTACCACAACGTACCTGTGTACATGATACACAGCTTATTCCCACATTGAAAAGAGCAAGGTTCAATGCATTCAATATCTAGGTCATGGCACAAGACTTTGGTATGCTCTGCATAACTATCTGCCTGTCCTCCAAACCTGGTGCATCTATAGCCAACCTCTTGCTGCAAGAATACATTTCCTATATGGGCCAAGATATTCTCAGATAGTATGAATTCTTCTGGTAGATATTTCACAGGACAAGGGTCCATTGGGTGCTCTATGGCTGGGGAAAAGGATGGTATTGGGTTTTGCAGAGGAAAGTCAACTGGTTTGGTTCTGGAAGGGCATAGGGAGAAGGTTAGGAGCAGGCCCTGTACTCTCAGCAATATGTCAGGCATGGGCAGCACTAACCACCTCACCTTTCTGCTGCATCAGCCTCAACTGCACTCCTAGCAGTTCATTTGCTGTATACATATGTATCCATGGTCCCTTCCTCTCCCATCTTTGGGGACCAACAAATAAGGACTTAGTGAAGTATGGCACACGCTGTGCAATACATTCTCAGTATAAATTCGCCTTTGCCTACTGACCTAATCATTTAGTGACCTCCAATGAACGGGTTGGGGGTGGTGTATTTGGACATGGAACAGTATGAGGTTCAAGGAGCTGTTTACATGCCAAAGCATTTCCATTGCCCCCAGTCTGTGATTGGACAGTGAAGGACCAAGAGCAGTTAATTTTTAGTAAAATACCTAAATACAGTAACCTGTATTTTTATGTGTCTGAAATTCAGCTTTTATGCCAGTAAAATACTGAGTTTGGCCTGAAAAGCAGATTGCAGGTTTGATTCATCAGATGACATCTGAGCAGATTTACGGCAACTGCAGGTAACACAAAGGGGCTGATTTACTAAAGATACAGAGACTGTTCACTTAAAGTGAATTTTCACTGAACTTGGTAAATAGGATGCAGATACGTTTGATCAAACAATAATAGCTCATTCCTCTTTTCCTGTTGTTTCGCAGTGTCCAACATGTGAATACCATCGGCCCACCTTAGCTCACCAAGTATGGTCATGCATAAATATTTTTCTTTTGGGATCAAGTGATAATCTTCATTCAAACAGGTAAAATACAACTATCCAGAAGGACCCTCTGATGCTCCTCTTTAGGCTTTAAACAACATCTCAAACAGGAAAAAGCCACCCACAGTGGACTCGTATCTGCTCTTCTAAAACGTAGAGCGGTTATAGGACACTGAAATCACAAATGTTACCCCCACTGTGGCTGAGACCACACTAGAGCTGACAGAAACACAATTTATGCTTACTTATAGGGAGTGGCGTGCCAAAACTGATCCAACCAATTGTGGCATTATTCCCGAAGGATCCACTTGGTAATTTGAGTTCTTTGTTCTGTGTGTAAACTTCAAGAACAACTTCAGCCCCTCTGGCACACTTGTTTGAGTGACAGTTACTGCAGGCACTTATAGGAACATAAGTATGAATGCCTCTAACTCGACTGTGAATTAGTATCAGGAAATAGAGGAAATAGACACAAGACTGTTTAGTGGTAAATTAACTTAATGCATTGGTTTAGGTTAGAGCAAACGATGGTTTGGGCATAAATGAGCACACAGAATGTAGGTTCAGACACGGTCTGCTAGACACTATGCCAAAATAACTTAGAATTCTGTACCACTAGACTGGAATTAACTCATGATTCAGCAAAGTCAGCAATAAACAAATCAGCAAATAGTTCTAAAGTCAGCAAATAGTGCATAACTAGTCTAGAGTGCCCTCTAGGAGAATGGCTAGGATATGGAACAATGCCCCCTGAGAGATACCTCTTAGCATAAGCAATAGGAAAATGTTTCTGTTTAGCAGGTGTTAAGGGGCAGCCTTTAGCCCTAACTCTTTAGTCGGCTAGCAGTGGAGCCAATGGTACCGTAGGTGCACATGAGAATAGTCCCTTCAAATATGCAAGCAGCAATAAGGCTACTAGATGGCCGTATGCTCAGTTCCTAAAGGGCTCAGTCTCTCTTTCTGGCAGCAGATAGTAGATCCCTACACATCAGCTCCCCATCTGGTCACACAAAGCAATTAGCCCACTCTCTAGTCTGTACCCACATGGCTGTCGGTACCCCCAAACTCAGAGCTCTGGAGCCCGCTTGGGCCATCGATATGCAGCAGTGATGGTGCACACTAGACTCTAGTGTGCACTCTCTGATCTCCATAATGTCAAGGGAAAGCTGTGTCCTGTACAGCGTGAGAAAATGCAACTCTCTCTCCTCCTCCTGGTACTCTCTACTTGGAAAATGCAGTTCAAAAGCTCTTGATTACAGTAGTGTCAGTCCTCTGAACTACAATTCACACAATGCAGTGCTGCCTCATTCAGTCTATTTATAAAGAAAATGCAGCGCTGTGTGATGTTACTATATGGCGGACAGATATAAATAATAAATGAAACCAAAGCAAATGAATACATAAATCAATCAATAAATAATCAAATCACAGTCCAGTAATGGTGCTCGCTGATTCCCAGTGCAAAAGTTAGAAATGCGCACTAATCAGAAACGTATTAATAATACGCATGTGTATATGATATCATGGAGATTCCCCTCTCTTTTCTGGTCTGGTGGGCAGCAGCTCTACCTCTGAAGAAGTGCGTGCACACGAAACGCGTCAGATGGAGCCCAGGACGCCATTGACACTACGCCGCTGGTGCCACGTGGAGGCTCGGCGGCCATCTTTAATCTTAAAGGGTCAGTCATTTGATTAAACCTGGCACCATTGTGAGTTTTTTCTGAACACTCCTGTTTTTCTTGAATAAAATCATTTTCATCAACCTACTACACTATGGGTTCTTTCCTGTGTCTTCTGCGATGAGCCTTTTCAGCTTCTGCAGACCCAGATTGATCCCTGCACCAGCCTTTGAGAGGAGGAATTTTCCACTTCACACACTTCTGTAAGGATTTCTGTGACCTGCTGGACCTCCCTTTCATCTCTACTATCTCCAGCTCCTGCCCATTACCAGACCAGAAAAGAGAGGGGAATCTCCATGATATCATATACACATGCGTATTATTAATATACTGATTCTGGTTAGTGCGCATTTCTAACTTTTGCACTGGGAATCAACGAGCACCATTACTGGACTGTGATTTATTTATTTATTGATTTATTTATGATATACAGTAGCTGTTAACCAGTTTAGCATCGCAGGGCAGCAGCTACAGAGTGCAGATGCAGCCAGTGTTTCTCTCACTCTTCATTTTTAGCCAAGCACCTGGCTACACCCTAGGCAAACACAAAATCACACCATGGAAGGCTTCATAAGCCCAATCAGATAAATATAGATGTGATATAAGCAGCTCTACATACCCCTATCTTCCCATTTTGTTTTGTTGAATCCCCACTCATTATTGGTTAAGGCTCTCAATCCTAATACATGTTTATTGGGGTACACACAACTCTGCTCATTTCTCCAATTCCAGTAATAGGTGTTGGTATGCTTGTTTGTATTGTGAAATTATAGTTAGTTGCCATGTTATAATGGCATGTAATATTCTGCTGCTAGGCTTTGTCTTTGTGCCATCTAAAAATGCTTAATAAAACTTGTTTAAAAAATGAAAATAACTTATTTACTTTTGTTAAATGGACAGACTCTACTCCTTTAGCAATACAGCCAAGTGGCTTAAGATGGACTTAAAGATTAAAGATACTAAAGAATAAGGATATAAGATCCAGAAAGTGAACATCTTTCAGATCAGATCACATGCAGCCAGTTAATTTGGTGTTTTTCTCTTTAACCTCTTTGCACCGGCTGCACGCCTCCCGGCGTCTGGGCCTTGACGCCGCTCTCAGCAGGGCCTTGACGCCACTCTCAGCACACATGTCCGGTACTCACGGAAAGGTCCTGATCTCCTCTTTCAATAGGGACTTTTCCCAATCATGTGACCACCGTGACGGCGAATCACAGCATACACATGACCTTAAAACCCCGCCTCCCGACTTCTGAAACCCTTAAAGGGCCGGGAGGCGCAGGCTCCACGGGGTTAATATTTCACGCTTCTTGAAACTTCTGCTTCCCTGCCATGCACAATGTGTCCCCATGTCCCATAGTGAACGACCGTAACATGTGGCGGAGGAACACATGTTCATCACAACTAGAAGTTTCCAATAACTGCAGTGGAAAAAGATCTGCAACACAGCAGAATTTTAAGACACAGGCCACCAGAAAGGTAAGTATGCTGTGGTTGCATCGTCTAGTGATCCTGCCAGTAACACACTTCCTATTCAGGACAACGCTCACTTACTGTACTGTACCTATAGAGAAGCAGCCCTAGCTTAGGAAAGGAAGTGTACTGGGACAAGAGAACGCCCCCCACTCTCCTTATCTCAATAACATAGGAGGTGTACTGTAGTTCACAGGGAAAATTGGACAGAGCTAGTAACACTGTTTGAGATAATCATGCAGAGTGCACAGGACAGCATTACATTTCTGTCAGATCCAACTGTTTTTTACACTTATTAAACAGATTGGCAAAACAATTTAACTGGTATGTTTAAAAGACCAATGGGAAGCAAGTAAGAGAAGTTCATTGTTAGGATTTACAGACACTTTAAATATAAAGTGGCATTGAAATGTCAGATAAAATGATTTCCTATTTCTGCGAAGGCTCTTTTATATTCCATATTCAATCTTACCATTACATTTACTATCAGGTACAATTACAGGTAAACATTATACTGAGCCTGTCACAAACCCATTAACTTAATGGTGTTGTTACAAAATCAAATGCGGCTGTTTTAAATGGAACAAATTTGTTTTCATTTAATTTCTCATCAGAATTGCAGCAGCAATTTAGATAATAACACTCGGGATAAAAAACGTCCAAGAAAATAAATTTATTTAAGACTGAAAGAAAATAAGAGAACACAGATATAACAATGATGAACATCAAATATAAATTGAAATGCACATTTTAATGGGTTATAATGGCTTGTGTAACCAGACAAAGTACCAAACTGACATTCGGAAATTGATTGAGGTATTTAACTATTTTTTTTGGCTAAAAAACCTTACATAGCATAAGAAACATTGCTTTCATAATAAAATATATACTTTCTATGAGGATCTGTACAAGAGAAATGAAGATCTTGTAGATGAGATATAGAGGATGGTAAACACTTTTGGTGTAGGCAGCAAATTAAACTTCACAGGTAGTTTCTAATTAGTTTTATTTATTTTAAACAATATTATATTTAAAAATATGTAATATATTATTAAATTATTACATTGCTCTTATTTTGAACTAGAAATATTAAAATGTACACAAGTGCTTTGTTTATACATTCTGATGAAAGTTAAAGCTTCCCTGTCATCTCCAGAAAGCTCTTAAAGTGGACCTGAACTCATAGTGATTTGCTATTTTATAGGAAACATCTTGAAATATTAAATGTGGATAAGCAATATCCTAAATGATTTACCTTTTGTCATAAAGGTATCCTAAAATAACCATTTCCTGTGCCTGGGAGCTCTGAACCTCATAGCTGTATATTTGCAATTTGAGATCATCTAAGGCACTGCTGACTCTGACTGCTAGTCTGCTGAGATTTGCAGTGAGATCTGGTGATGTCATTACTGTGCTGCTCCCTGTTCTCCAATTGCTGGAGAGGAAGCTCTACCTGAGGACCTGCAGTGCAAGAATCTCCCTGCTTCTGTTTCATTCATTCTGTGGGTCTTTGCTTCTTCAATCTCTAATTCTACTTCTTTAATATTCCTCTACCAGTCCTCAGACATGAGGAAGTAAAGGCCTGCCTCTAATAAGCTGGCTGCCTCCACACAGTAGAACAAGGAACAGTAAGCCAGTAATAGGGAGAAAATCAACTGCAGGGAGACCATACGTAATACTGCTGAAAAAAAACCCTTTGTCCTCTACTTGCCTTTTTGGGTGCAACATTCATAGTTCAGGTTCTCTTTAAAACGTTAGGAAAAAATAAAATGTAGGCATCTAGAGGTGCCTATATCTTGCACAGCCAAAAACATCAAAACCTAGGATGCTGTATGGTGCAAATTCTGAACAGAAGCTGAAGAAGGACTTCCCTTCCCACATCTCACTGCTGGCCAATCACTTTGCTCAATTGCACAGATGGTGGGTCAGCAGAAATCAGAATTTGTATAATGAAGCTCCTGGGTTTTATATCTGCCTGGGCACTCATGCACATGTTTAGATACTTACAGTTTATTCACTTTAAGAAGAAGACAGCTTTACTTTACTAACATTTCCAAAAAAGGGGAAAGTAAGGCAAAGATTAGAAGATACATGAAGGATATCAAGCAAAAGAAACAGAAAATTGGAGAAGAAACAAAGGGAAAATAAAAGATGATAAAACCAATCAGTTGAAGGGTTTTTGTACTGTCATTATATAAGGAACTGCAAATTAATGTTTACATTCTTGACATGTGTGCAACATGTCTAGGTACATATGGTGTTCAACTACACTGGCAGTATAGTATCTTACATGAAGAAACAGCCTTATTCAATAAATAAGGAAAGGTGCAAAATGCTAAATACAGTAAAGCTGGCTGTGGATGGATCGAAATTCAACTAATTAAGGTGTCCGTTCATGAACCAGCGGTAATAGATCTCTGCTCAGTTCTCCAGCATTCTCGGAGAACACAGTTCTCCTGTGAATGCAGTTTATGAAGCAGTTCTCCGAACGAAGGGAGAACGGTCTCCAAACGCTGGAGAACGGTCTACAAACTCTGAAAAACGGCTCATTTTACTATAATCTCGCGAGATTACAGTAAAAGATCAGTTTACTAAGCAGAGGTAAATTATCTCTGCTTAGTTTTCGGTCCCTCTGATTCTCCAGCTCTGGGCTGGAGAATCTGGAGGGAGAACACAGATCTCCAGAGAAGGGCTGACATTATCTCCTGAGTGTCATAAACTGTGAATGACCAGAGAATAGCTGAGATCTGTTGAATCGCAGCTATTCTCTGTGTCATAAACGGACACCTAAGTAGGGACCGGACAATTCTCGATCCATGTCTGGCCGCTCCTGCTCAAAAGAAGTCGATCTAACGATTGACATTTGTCGAACTGGCTTGTTGTTAAATTTTTCTCAATCAGGAGCTGCTGCCTCTGATCACTGTATTTTGAGTCCTGTCAGAATAACAATGGTACAGTGGGGAGGATTAATCCATTCACTTTGCTAGTGGATGGAGGAATGCGTTTTTTTTTTTTTTTTTTTGATCACCCCACTGGCCACAAAAAAAAAAAAAAAGTAGTCTATGGCCAGCCTTACTATTACTCACAGTAGCCAGTATTTATTTCCTTACTTTAGCCAAAGCCTGTTTCTGATTGGTTACTTTGGTTGCTACTAAACTTTGAAATTTGTGTTTTGCTCCATAGGCATTTTTTCTTGTTACCGAATAAGCATGGACAGCATATTTGGTTTATCAACTGGTATAACATGCATTGCACTGCTTTTCTTACCAGTGTTCAGGAAATACTTGTACATTGCAAATTTGTGCTTTTTAAAGGGGGCTTCCATTAATTAAACGTGTTCCCTCACTCCTGCTAATTGGCACTCCACCTATAATACTGGCATAAAGGGATCTTCCCATGGGAGCCTGTAAACAGCAGAGGGTTCTATAGTCCTGGAACTGCTTGGATTACTCTGTGGTCTCAAATCCATAAACAGAGTCGAAACGGTGCTCTATCATAATGGTGCTCATAGAGCAACATTACCCCCGAACAAATGGGCTGTGATCTCTGACTACCAGCAAGTGGTACTGCATGAGGAATTGGAGCTGTTGATCCCATTATCAGTAAAGACCAAGAGGTGAATCTTTTATGTTTTGACACACTGAAAAATCTATTGGCATTATTTTTTTTAAGCAAAATGCTTTTTAAGGCTAGGTTCACAGCTAAGCAGGTTGTGTTTGAGCCATTTCTGCATTGTGTTTTTGATGCGTTTTGCTTTTTTTTTTCTTGTTGCTAGGCAAATCAAAGACACAGCAAAAATGCAATATATGCTTTTCTGCAACGTTTCCATTGAAGTCCATAGAAACAAAAAAGCAACATTTTGTTTTCAAAAAAGTTCCTGACTCTTTCCAAAAAAAATGCACCGGGTGAAAACGTGGAGATGTGAACCTGTCCCATAGGAAATCATGTTAAAGGGACTGTACTGCGTTTCTGCAAAAAGCTAAAGAAAACGCTTGGGTGTGAACCTAGGGTTAGTGGAAACAGCATCAACAGTGAAAAAGAAAAAGAATTCAGTGACAAGAAATTTTCAACCATGCTTACCAAAACAATGCACTAAATTAAATATGCTGACAAAACAACGCACAGATCAATGATAGTGTGCAACCCATAGGAAGCAATCAGATGTCAATTCACCATATTCAGATCAGCTGAATGATCCATTTTGATTGGTTACTGTGGGTGGCCGCACTTTATAGATAATGCTTATAACGACCACAGAGACATTTCCTTTGAACAGATCCATTAGTGTCCAGCATGACAAATATTAACATAACACTAAATAATATAGATGTAAAACAATTTTAGCAGCAAGTTAGAAGCTATTTACCATTACTACCTTAGAGACAAAACTTCTATCATAGTTTTTATAATTAATTTCTAATGCTGGCAGAACTGTACTGAGTATTAGTCCTCATATACATATGTAGCTTAGTGTGGTGTACCATGTTATGTGGTACAATAAAAAAACCAGTTCACTTAGCACAGCTGAAACATCGTTCTCATATTTCTGCAATGCGTTCTCATATTTCTGCAATGCGTTCTCATTGCTGTTGTAACAAAGCCTGGCAGTGCTTGTGCCGCTCAACAATTCCCATTGTGTTCTGTGCTCTAGTAGGTCGGACTTCACTAAAACGCTCTCAACTAAACGCAGCGGCTTGCCTTGTTTATGAAAACTAGAGCAGGAGAATCTGGAGATGATGCCTGTTGTAAGAATATTCCAGCTGTCACAAAAAACAGAGCATCTAATTGCTTCCAAATGTCTCAGTTGTCCTTAGTTTGGGAGGAAAGTCTCTGATGAAATGTTAGTGCAAGTTGGACTGATCTCAAAATTTTCATCTTCCAAGTGTTACTAAACCCAGGGCCCTGCATTCACTATATCTGGTCTCCCACAGTATGCAGAACATACAAATGCAATTATTTTAGTAAATATAAACTGCTAGATACCTTTTCTCACCAGCAGTATATAGCAGTCTTTGACTTCTATCAGTGTCCAGCTGAGCACTGGTTAATCCTGTAGAAGGAGTTTTCATTCTGCTCTGACTGTCCTATGAGGTTGCATAGCCCCTGACCCTCTGTCTGGACAGCGCTGATTGACCATGTGCTGATCGCATGTCCCCTCCCAAAGAAAACAAAAACTCTCTAGCAATACACACCAAACTGAGCATGTGCAGAGAGATTCCTAGAGCTCTGTACTATCAGCAGATGGACTGTGGACAGTAGAAGAAAAGGAAGATCAGAGAAGACAGGATCAAACAGCCTTTTTACCCAGTGCAGAGGATTAACCCCTTAGGTTCCACAGTGAGTATAGCAAGACATGCTTTACTGCATATACAGACTGATTTTACTGTTGTGGGTTTAGTCAGGGGTGTCCCTAGGGTTGGTGTCACCCGGTGCGGTAACACTTGGTGTCACCTCTGTGACGATCCCCGCAGGATGGATCGGATCTGCGGATTGAGCATAATGGATCAGAGTCTGATCCACTATGCTCCCCAATCCACAGATCTGATCCATCCTGCAGGGATTGTTGGCTTGCAACCTATATGGGGTTAACTGATCTCTCCACGAGCGCCACGAAAAGGTAAGTTTTAAAGCAAGCCAACGATCCTCGCAAGATGGATCGGATCTGCGGATTGGGGGGCATAATGGATCGGACTCCGATCCATTATGCTCAATCCGCAGATCTGATACATCCTGCGGGGATTGTCGGCTTGCTTTAAAACTTACCTTTTCGTGGAGCAGGTTCGGTGTCACCCTGTGCGATGGGTGTCACCCAGTGCGGCGCGCACCCCCCGCACCTGCCTAGGGACGACACTGGGTTTAGTAACCATTTCACTTTTGATAAATGTTTTTTTGCTCTGTGATTTCTATTATTAAAGCCCAATTGTAGTTTAAATTACAACTTAAGCCCTGGTGGGTGGGGAAAAACATGTCAGGGTACATGACCCGTGGGGCGGTATTGACTGAGGCTTTCACATGTACACATCCATACTAGGATTGGCTAAGGCCTGCAGTGGTTTCAAGCAAAAATGTTCATTGCTCGCTGGATGAGTTTTTCTTATGCTGGTATCCCTATTATCTTGCTCAGCCTGGAGCAGCACCACCAAATACTTCTGGCCTCATTAATGTACAGAGTATTTCCACTTTAGCAGCCAAATTACAGCTACTTTATATTTGTTATATGTTCCTATTCACTTAGCATGGCTTTAAAAAAAGGTTTTAAAATTTCTGCTTACCTTTTTTTGCTTTGTCTTTTCTGAAAACTCCCTAAATAATTTTCCCTTTCTATGTAATGTTTATGAGTGCGCTGGGGAGTTCTGTTTGCTGTAATTAACCCTCTCTGTAATATGCTGTCAGATCTCATTATCAGTTGTTAACTAGGTTCGCAGGGCTGTCTGTCCTAACAAAGGGCAAAAGATCTCAAGGACTGGGTTGTCCACTTTACTGTATGTTAAAATGTTTCTAAAGCCAGCTAAAAATGTAACAAATCTCAGCCGGTTCAGCAGGGCCTGGCTGAGATTCAATCTATCTATGGATAGGCTGGTTGTACTGATCCATTGATCGTCTTCAGTACAACCAGCCTATCGGATTTTTTTCATGCGATTACTGCTGTTGGCTATAGCTGCCAGCGGTGATCATTATGTGCTTGCAGAGAAAACTCAACATTGGCAGAACACAGTAGTGCTGCAGAAGGGATTCCATCATTGATTGTGGAAGGAAAGAAAATGTCATAATCTATGGACTGCTTCAGTCTGTCCCTTATCTTCACATTGGCATCTACTCAAAACAAAAGAAGCTGTGTCCTATGTATGAGTCTAATTAAAACAACTAAAAAGGTAAGGAATATTTTTAAAAAATATTTTCAGGTATGCCGTGTGAATGGGAGTACATATGCAGAGAGATGACTGCTGTCACACAGAGTAGTCGTCTTTTCTGTAGACTTCTGCTTGAGAATGCTTTGCACACACACAAAAATAGAACATTGCACCCTATACTGCACCCTACAGACTCTATTAGACTTGCCATTGGGGGGGGGGTCTTAAAACATGCAGTTAAGCTGTGTTTTTAGTGCACCCCAACCACCCCCCTTAAGCTGCAATGGCAGCAGCTTAGTTTGACAAAAATTGTCCAACATGTCACGTTTAGTGGGCATCATGCAAATGAAGATGCGCAGAAAACGCCCTTCAACCATGTGCTTGGCACACGTTGCACCTCGTTTGTGTGGCAATTATGGGATTAAAATGGGCGGTGAGGAGGCGTCACATCGCCTTCTCATCTCCTGTCAAACTGCTCTGAAAAGTGTTCCAAACATGGACACAGATCTACACCTAGCCTAAGTGTATCTATCTAGGTTGAAATTAACCTCTTGGCACCAGCACTTCGCCACGGCGGTCACATGATCAGAAAAGGTCCCGATTGAAAGGTAAGATCGGGACCTTTCCGGGAGTCGAAGACATATGTGCTGGGAGCATGCAGGGTGCACGCTCTCAGCACATATGTATTTTCTAATTGCACGCAAATATGCGACCACTCGGCGTCAAGGCCCAGAAGCCGAGAGGCCGCCTATTTGCATGCCATCGGCGTCATTGGGTTAAACTACAATTGGGCTTTAAATCTTGCCAGTAGTTAACATAAGAGGCTCATTTTTGTTTTTTTTTTTAGTTGAGAGCTGATGGGAATTGTATTATATCAGCAGCTGATTCTCTGCAATAACAACATCCGCTGTCCTTTTTTCTGTGTGCTGCCTTTTACGTCAAACACTACAATAGTGTCAGCTTTACTGCACATGTACTCATCATGTCCTTTAGTTTGTGCTAAGAACCAATATTAAAAACATACCAGGGGTGGACTGACCATTTGGGAACTCGGGCACTGCCCGAGGGCCCGGGGTCAGTAGGGGGCCCCATGAGATGCCCCTGGTACCTTTTCATAGGCTTTTTTGGGTGTGGTTTGAGTGTGTGCGAGGACACAGGGGCCCCATGATCCCCTGTTGCCCGGGGGCCCCATGAGTTGTCAGTCCACCCCTGGAGCATACACATACACAACCACTCTATGGTATTCACAAGTCACATTTCCGAACCTTATCTAGGCTTGTTGGAAAGGAGATATGCACATAGGTTTCTTTTTTATCTCATTAAAATATATGACTTAACATTTAACGTGTATCTGATTTCCCTGCACATTTTCGTGTCTTAGAACATACATGTAACCTGCATATAATGTGATTCGATGCTACTGACGATAAGTTGGCCCATTTATCAAGCTTTTTTAAACATGAACGGCAAGATTAATGCTGTTGACAGTAAACCATAAAGGGGTTTCTAGTCTAAATTACCACCTAATCCCTTCCAGAAAGTCACCTGAGCAGTCACATGGAAGGGCACTCTCCTCCTGCACTCCTGCTAGGTCAGAGCTCTGATGCTTACTTGCTGATCATGTTGGGATGTAGTAGGAGAAGGCTACTTTAAAATGAACAAAAGAAAAACTGCCTCCAATAGCAGACTCATATTTTCCTCCTAGTTGGGCAGTGAGTCCAAATGTTGCTCTGTTTAAGTGCTAAGACCTTTGTCAGAACCTTCACATCTAACAAACTTCTGGGTGTGTTGGTGCCTGGTCCCCGTTTTCTGATTTGTTTACTTCTGCCAGCCACTACGTCACTACTGTGTCTTTTAGGGATGTAGGGGCCAGTAATAGGAGCCACAGTGCCAAGAGGTGTCAATTGCTAAAGATTTTGGCGAAGGTCGTGGCTCTTGAAGAATGCAAAGAAAGTGAGGACTTGCTACCTGTTGAATATAGGAAAGAAGAATCTTCTATTACAGGCTGTCTTTTTTTATGTTTTTTTTTGTTTAAATGATAGAGTCACCTAAATAAGGCAGGAAGTAATGTACAAAGTTTAATAGCCCACTAAAACCCATAAAACATTTGCACACTGTCTTGCTATTTGATTTGCCTTTTAATATCCCTAGATTGTAAGCTCTAGCGAGCAGGGCCCTGTTTCATCTTGTACCAAATTGTATTGTAACTGTAATGTCTACCTTCATTTTGTAAAGCGCTGCGCAAACTGTTGGCGCTATATAAATCCCGTATAATAATAAGAATATGGATGTTAGCATTTCATTATATTTCAATGGTCAGGTCGCAGTACCACAATTTAAGCTGCAGGTGGAGCAAAAGGTAAAATCTTAAGCTAAGGGTTATGATATCCATTACTTTCAAGGGACATTGAATTTTTATTTCCTTTGACCTCAGCTATTTACGAAATAAATTAATAGCTTTTAAAAAAACATTTTATTTTTATTTTATATTAACTAAACCAGAACTGCACCATAGACCGTATAAAAGTGATGTAATCTCTAAATAAACAGTGCAACTGCTATCTTAATTGATACAGTGAATATTTAAAATATTATTCCGACAATGCTATCACAAACTGTGTTACTATATAACCCAATCCAATTAAAATACATTTTATATATATATATATATATATGCTCTTCACAAGACCTCCTTCTCTCTAGTTCCCTGATCTCCTCCTCCGATGCCCGCCTCCAGGACTTCTCCAGGGCATCACTCATCCTCTGGAACTCACTACCCCAATCCATCAGACTATCACCCACTCTCCTCTCCTTTAGGTGCACCCTAAAAACCCACCTCTTCAGGGAAGCCTACCCCACCATCTGTTAACTGCCGATCTCCACTCTTCCTACCACTCCATCCCCCACAGCTTTTCCTCCCGTACCACTATCCCCTCCCTCCTAGATTGTAAGCTCAAAGGAGCAGGGCCCTCGAACCCCTCGTGTATCGCACTGTATTGTTATTGTACTGTCTCATGTATTGTCTCCCATTGTAATGTACAGCGCTGAGCAAACTGTTGGCGCTTTATAAATACTGTATAATAATAATAATATATATATACTTTATTGATATACTAATTTTTTTTGCATGAGACATTATATTGAAGAAATTTAAATATTGATGATTTGAATGATTTTTTTTATGTTTACATCACTGGACACTTTTTGAATAGACTTAGCACTTTATATAATAAAATTTTAGAATTTCACATTATTATATATGTATTTTAATTTTAATTGAATTGGGTTTTATAGTAACACAATTTGTGAAAGTGCTCTGGAATTTTTTTTTCAATAATTTGATTTTTAAATAACATTAAATAAAAAAAAAACAACAGAATTTTATAAAGTTTGAGTTTGCATTTTCATATGTTTAGGTGAATCTACATTAATCTGATTTAGAGACAAACAATGGCTAATTTTAATTTAATGTAGTAAGATCTTAATTCCTGGCATAGTCATTACAGTTGCTTGGATTGTGTACAGCAGGAGTAAAGTCCTATCATTTATTTCAATTTTTTACTTTTTAAGTTGTTTCCCCTTGCACCAGAGAGATTAGTCAAATTGTTGGTGGTATATTTTTCATTTTTAGCAACTTGGAAATGAAGTTGTGTATAATTGGGATAACGGGGGACAAACAGACATGCAGATACTATAAAGGTGACCAAAATGTGGTGATTTTCTTCACACTTTCTTTTTTTTTTAAAATACGGTTTATTTTTTTAAGCTAAATACCTACTTTAAAAAAGGTCATCAATCTATGCATTGGGCTTATTTTTAGTGACTAGCAAAATTAGGTAAATTCATAGCTAAATGAAGCTGACTATATGAAAATCTCCAAGCTTTAAAAGTTGAGTCTCACCCAAGGTTTTCTTGTTGGCTATAATAAAACTTACCTATCTACCTGCCCATGCCACCGAATTCATCTTCATCAACAGACAGGCTTGACGAAGATTTAAAGCCTTCAACACTTCCTGGTGTGTCACAAGACACAGTATTGATGAAGGAACCACAGAGAACAGTTGGGGACCATGCATCCAACATAGCTGGAAATGCTGGAAATTCTTCCAGAAAGCCTATGCTTTGAAGACAGCAGAATGGGTGGCAGGAAGGGGAATTTTGAATGCTTTTCTTTGCAGGCTAGGTTTCTATTTACGTTTTTAAACAGAGATGGTCACTTCGGGTAGCCTACATCTGTAGATCTACTGATTGTTTTGACATGCATTTTTCATCATATGCTCAGTTGGAACAACCCAGGTTTATGAAGAGTTTGCTTTAAAGAGGAGAGTGTCCTAGTTCAAATATACTGCTTTTCTTTAATAAAAATGATTGGGACAAGATGCCCATCTTACCTACGAATAGGAAGAGCCCAACTGGTAGGTCAGGCCTTCATAAATTGTAATGCTTTATTTGATAAATGGGCCATTTATTCCCTACTTGTCAGGCTAAAGGCAGTTTAACATTATTTATTCATAAAAATAGTCAGTAATTCATATTTCCTCACTATGAAAAATATGTTATACAATGATTTTCTGTGTATCTTTCTTTTCTGTATACATACTGCACAGGAATTAAAAGTTGTGAGTCTTGTTCCTGGACATAAAAAAATGATTCTGTAGAAAAATTCACTGAAAAGATTTTTCAGTGAAATTTCAGATCAGTCTCTCATTCAGTCGTTGTGTACAACGACTGAATGAGAGACTGATCTTACAAAGAACAGCGGCTACATTTGCAGGATGGTCACGTGATGCGGCTTTTACAACATGCAGTGTTATAGAAAATAATTCATGCTTTAAATCTTATCATAATAAAATATATCAGCTAAAATTAATAATTTTCTTTAGTGTTCTTAACTATCCTGAACTGTCCATTTTTTGATTACTTGTTCAAAAGTCAGTAATCCACACAATCAATGAAAGTATGCAAATAAGAAAAAAAAAAAAAAAGAATTGCAAATCCAACCTACTGTAAACCCTGATTACATTAAACAAATTCAATTAACACTTAATATGAATATTACTGTTTTAGAAGCCACAGGATTTGTAATTCTGCACAGCCAATCTTGTGATTTATACACAACTTTTTCACTGCATAACCAGAAAGGTGACACTTGTAGTACTTAGTTAAATCCCTATTGAAACGGCAGTTTAAATCAGCTAAATACATTCCAGGAGCATCAAAACAAAGTCTTACAGGTTATTTTCTTGTTTTCTCCTGGTGAGGGGGTAGGGGAAGCCGCCCCTGCAGGGAGAACACAGTAATCAGTGCTAGTGGCTATAATAGCCACTAGCAATAATCACATGTAAAATCCAGCAGGCTGGTCATACCCTGGTTTATCGATTGATCAACTTGGGTACATTCACCCTGCCCATTAATGGTTCAAATCTCTGTCGGTTGCTGGCGAATGAGCTGAGATTTGAACCGTCTATGGCTGGCTTAAGGAAGCAGTAATGCTGCTAACTAGGAAGTAGCACAGTGATCTTGCTGATCAGCAAAGCCAAAATGGCCTACCAAAATTACCCAAATCCTTTGTCAAGTAAAACAATTATGTATTTTACCCATGTATTTAGCTGTATGCCTGGAGTTTGTCTTTTAAAGGAGTTGTCCACTTTTGGATAAAGTTTATGATTTAGGTAGGCACTTCTGCCTATGTACATTATATGACCATGAGTATATAGACAACACTTCAGGAGTTTCCATTAAAGGCTACTGTTAATGCAACAGACGGTTTAGACAATTGTGAGATTCCAACCTTGTGCAAAAGTTTGGGGAAGGCCATGTTCAGTTCTAGTATGACTGTGCCTCTGTGCACAATGCCAGCTACATACAGAAATAGTTTAATGAGTTTAGTGAGGTGGAACTCATCTCTTCTGCTCATCGCTTGTGGCCAAATGGTCAGAAATTCAGACAGACATACTTTAAAATATCGAGGAAAACCTTCCCAGAAGAGTCAAGATTAGTAATGCTGCAAAGGAGGGGCCAACTCCATATTAATGTCCAAAGTTTTGGTATAGGATGTTTGATGAACTCATACAGGTGTGATGGTTAGGTGTTCACAACATTCTGGTCATATACTGTATCAATTCCAGTAGAGGTCCCACTTAAAAGCCCAACTGTTGCGTATCATGGGCTCCTTTCCATTATGACTGACTGCATAAAGTGTGGACCAGACTGATGGAACCAGAGGTGTGTGTACAAGTAGAATGGTCTGATTAAAGACTCTCGTCCAGCAGACAGTCATGTACACAAGGGATGTTAAATCTTGTATATTGCAGCACAAAAGGAAACCGATTAGGCTACAGGCACCACAACTGCTCATTCACATCTGATGCAATATCACATCAATGTAATGTAAATAATAATGATAAGTACAATCATTTATTCCAGGAGGTGAAAGGAGAATTTTGTCAGACATGGTGCCACGCTGGAGAGGGCAGAGCTAAGAACAAATTAAACTCTAAGCCTGTGTAAGTTCCATGCACCACGTCTTGCAAACACTGAACATGTGGAGCAGCATTCCCTCCTTCACGCTTCTTGGGAGAGGGGTGTGGCGAAATGGTGGAAAAGCAGAGAAGGATCCGGTTTTTAGCAATTTCATATCTCTTTGAGTTGAAGTTACTGTTATATCCCAGCTTGTAAGTTTTACTGGAATCAGGTTGAAAGTCAATCCAGAGTGATTGCTAAACAGATTTTCCAAAAATAAACAACCCCTTTAAATCAGAAAAAACAGGCAACATTTGATACCACTGGAGAGTTGCAGCTGGCATCAGCCTCAAAGATGTAACCTGCAAATCCCAGAGGATACCTACTCCAGGTTAACATCACAATGAACAGTAACCAAAACAGGTTTCCCTGTGCTACATTCTATAACATAAATGAAATCATTTGATAAACATTTTGGCATTTGTTTTTTACACTTAATATATTAGCTTAAGCTTTACAAGGAAAAAACACATATAAAAGCTTGCAGACATTGTATCTTTTTGGTTTCAACATACAAGCCCATGCTTTGAAACATGATTTCAAAGGAACATGATCTGTCTTATGGCATTACTTTGTTCACTTGATCTGCGGACATGTAGTCACAGGGTGGGGTAAATTCTTTCCCTGGTGGAGCAGTAGTGTTAAGCACAAGGTTTTGTGGTGAGTTCATTATGTGAACGGAGGTATAGTCCGCCACGGGCGCCTCGTAGCTTGAAGCTTTTTCAGAGGCACGAGAGCTCATGGCAGCAGCTGTAAGGCTTTCAGGTGTGAAATAACTATCCATGCTTGGGTTTTGTGGGACATTCTCTGTTGGGAAATTCACAGGGCAGAATGCTGTCACCGCCGACTCAGAGATATAAGCATTGTCCATGTTGAGGGTTGTGGGATGTTGGGTGGGTGCTGGTTCACTGCATTCTTCATTCTCCATCTTTATTCTTTGCCCTGGTGAGAGCAGAAGTCGTCCTGCTGGTGTGATATCGCTTACAAGAGCATAGAAATCCATGCTCGGCTTTGAACCCCTTAGCTGGGTTGAAGCAGGCACATTTGGCGTGCCATCAGTGAGTAACGGATTTAACTTACCATCTTCACGCTTTGTGCTTGGTTTTTCAACATTTGGCATGTGGGAATTCGTGGCCATTCCTCCATTGTTGGGTTTGTCACTAAGGCACAGGAGATCGGCTTGGTTGTCTTTTGTGTTGTGAGTCTGTCCAGTGTCCGATGTTCCATCACACGTTTCACTGTTGCTGAAGTCAGTTTCAGGAATATCAGGTTCACAACAGCTGGCCCGGCCAGAATCATCATCTTTGACACCCAGGCAACTATGTGTCTTGGGGTATTCTTCTCCTAAGAGTCGGTCAGTGTCCGTTCCTTCATTTTTCTCTTCCTGCTCATCAAGGTCAAGCTCAATGAATTCTACCCAAGGGTCATCGATGCACAGCTGTTGCTTATAACTGTCATGGCTGGCAAGTATTGAGCTAACTTCATCCAGTTTTCCTTTCTGCAAAGAAAGTTTGATCATAAATGCACAAAAAGAAATTTTTAATACTTAAAAGAACACAATTCACAAGCTAACCTTGTTTATGAAACTGTCATAAAGGAAATGTGCCATTGTATTCCAAGGCAATCAGTCAGCTGTTTATTGGCTTTCAAAAAGACCCAGATTAGAAATGAAAATTAAGAAGCTGATTGGTTGCTAAGGGAAACATTGACACTATTTTTACTGGACACTTTGACAAGTTGAGTTTACTACCCTTTGTGTGCATAGTGCGGAATCAAGCATACACAGTGTTAGCTTTGAACAAATGTGCATATAGTGCCATTTTTTAACATACATTTTGTTAGGCTAAGTACACAGAGATATTTCTTATTCTGTTTAGCTTGTAAACAAGAGCTTGAAAAACAGAAATTGTTGAAGAAATCAATTGAGCTTCAGCAGGAATTTACAAATCATCTACAGAGCTCAGGTTCCCCCATAGCTTGCGAAATCTCTGTTGAAGCTTGTTAAATGCATTAGAACTACAACAGTGTTTCCATTAAGACCTCTATTAAGGCTTAAGCTCAAGGGTTCTTAGAAGCTTTTAAAATGCTTGTTGAGTGTGACGCTCTACAGACTAAGACTTTTAAAAGCTAAGATTAAATAATGTGCATGGGTACCTAAGCCCGCTGTAAAATGATCCCACAGAGTCTGATGATTAGTAAGGAACAAGGAACTAGGGACCCCCCCCCCATCTTTTTTTTAATTCTTTATTTAGAAGTTTTAGCAGAATACAAAATATCGTAGGGAAAAAGGGGGAAAACAAAGACACAACACAACATCCTCAAGGAAGACCCCTTACAATACTGAATCATAGAAAAGCCACACTCAGAAGCAACATACCATACATGTATAGGAGAACTGGTATAACACATAATAAGAAGGGCCAACAAAGTAAAATCACAGCCAGGATGGAGTGTAAGGTAGGGCCCTCTAGCCAGAACAGAGTTCTAGAGAGGTCTTTCAACCACCTAACAGCTGGGTCCATAAAGGCAGGCATGTCTTCTGCTGGAGTAGTAAGCACCTTGTCAAGGCTGGACATTGTCTGATCCACGGGGTGGGGGGAAGCTTGTCAGGTTGTATCCAATCTAACCTTCACAGAGAATGAGCTGGATAAGCAGGTGCAATGGGAAAGTCTTTGCAGCCTTAGGAGCTTTAAAGAACTCAAGACTGGAGGCAACACACATCAGTAAGAGTTTCTATTAAGTTGGGAGTCATAGCAGTAGACTGCCACACCTCAGTGGCAAGTCTGTCAAACAGTTGCTGAAGCAGAATCTCTACAGCCTATGGCTTACAAGCCGACAAGGCCTAGGGAAAATCAGACAGAGGATCTGCTAGAGAAGGTGCAGGAGCATGCTTGTGGCCTATGTAGTCACAGTCAGCAAATAACTGGATGATTTGGGCCATAAAGTCTTGGCTGGTTGTAGTAAAAGCCTCAGCCAAATGAATAGAAGAATCTGCCACACCTAAAAGAGCTAAAGAGGAACTGGATGATGGAATTGCCTCTAGCAGCAGAGGGCAACATGACTGCAGCCTGAAGATGTCAACACTGTCAATTGGTTCATAGCAAGTATTCCCAGAGATGTTAGCAGAGTGTGAGCTCAGGGCACCCAGCAGAACAGGACATTTTCCCCATGTTTAGAATCAGATATGTTGCTACCACACTGCAGTAAGGCAGTGTAAGGCTCAGGGTAAGAAACTGAACTCATGAAACCTGAACAGCTTTTATTACAGAAGCATCAAAAACAACATGATACGTGTAATCGGGGTATATATACTGCGACGCAGCGCACCACATGGCAATATAGTTCCAAGCATACAATAAATACATTCAGAAATAAATACAGTCGCTCAGCGGTATGATGCCTGACGTGATGTGCAGAGGATGAATCCCCTGACCGCCACGTCATGCATAACGCCGCTTACCCCAAAAACTGTAACATTCTAATACACATTGCGTTTCCTAATAATACTAGTGCATGCAAAGACGAAAACCGGATATTGCGATCAACAATAGGCATCGGGTGTGTGTGGGAAGGGGAAGGGGGGGGGGGGGGGGAAGAAACACAGGCCCGAAGCTTTATTGAAAAGACAAAGACACGCAAGGGGGAGTAGGGGGAAGGGGGAAATCTTCAGATGTCCTCTTCCTCCTTAAAGTCCATCAAGGAATAGTCTCTGAGCAGACTGAGGATCAGTCTGCGGCAGTCCTCAATGGACATCCTCTCCCGCTGGTGGATGAGGCGCTTTCTGGCGCACCATAAAGCGTCCTTAAAACAACACAGCACCCGCCAGGCGCCGTCAATGTCCTCCAGAGAAAAGGTTCCACAGAACAGTCCATTCAACACCCCAAAGTGAGTGATGGCTGTCTGTGGTACAAAGTCCTTGAGTTCAGGTTCCAGGGCCCCCAACAGGGCCTGAGCAAATGAGCACTCCCAGAAAACGTGGTAAGACGTTTCCTCGTGGATGATGCAGAAGGGGCAGTGTCTGTATCTGCTCAGGTTCCTGGCATGCATAAATGTCCTGAGAGGCAACCCCCCTTGGATTGCCATCCATGCCAGGTCTTTGTGCCTGTTGGTAAGAATGTTGGAAGAAACATTCCTCCAGACCACCTTGCAGGTGTCTGAAGGCAGGCCTGGAACCGACTCCGAAATGTCGCTGGCTCGGATGAGCTTGTAGATAGTCTTTGGCTTCCACAAGTCAGGCTTGACTCCCTGCAGCCCTTGCTCCCTGATGAACTTGAAGGTATCCAAGTAGTACCAAGGAGTGTCCCAGTTGTAGGGGATGGAACTATCCCAAGTGTCCCACCCCAGGGACCTCCAGAGAGGCAACAGGAAGAAGCGAGACATTGCGTTCCCGCCAGAGTCCATAATCCGTCTGGGCAAAGTTCTGCGGACGCAGTTGCAAGCAAAGAACACCCTCAGCTGGGTGGCGATGTCGGGCACGCCCTTACCGCCCTTGAGGGGTTCCTTGAACATGACTGCCCGCTTCACTCTGTCCATCTTGGAGCCCCAGATGAAGTGAAACCTGAACAGCTGCACCAGGTGAAGGTGACTGGAGGTAACCAAAGTCACTGTAGGAAGGCAGCAACAGCTGACTGAAGACTGGAGTTCCACGTGGCTCTTTGCAGACATGAGCAGCATCAGGGAGATGCTTCTTTGATGTTGTATGGCAAAAAGATCAAAATCAACAAAATGGCTTGTTGTATCAAACAAGAAGATGGCAAGATCATGTGTGCACAACACTCCACCCAATGGATGATCAGTGCCCATTCCCACAGTGTTGACCACTTCTGGGGTAGCAACCGTTAAGAAAAGGGAAATCTAAAAGTTGCCATTCGCCCTATGTAAATGATATAGCTGCCAGAGCCCAGCCTATTGGGCCTAATCACAAAGTGAGTCTTTAAAGATAGGGCAAGCACTGAGGCAACGCCAGTGGATCTGGCCCTGGATAGTGCTTTGCTGCTTTTACCTGATCAGAGTCTGGAAAGAACTTCCCAGTGCCTGAAGGTCACTTCCAGACTATCCTCACAATCTCCACTCCAGTAGCATCTGGACGTGCCACTCCAAAGTTGAGGACAACGCACAGCATAGCTGCACTCAAAAACAAACTCTAGCTTTGATATAGAGAACAGTCTTGTTTGAAGAAAAAAAAAGTCAGAGTAGGAAAAAAAGTTCTAGCAAACATACAATAGTCTTTAACACAGCAGAGCTGAAGAAAAGTCATTAATCTTCCTAAGACACAAGCAAACAGCTGAGGCATGCTGGTAGTAGTCTGGGCTGGCCTAGAGTTTTTTTTTTTTAAGTTTCCCAGTGTCCAATCCTCCTATAAATGGAAATATAACATGAAGGTTAAAGACTTCCGGTGTCCCTCAATGGACAAGAAAAAAACATTATGATACTGTACAAATCTCTCTGCTTATCTAATTTACTGTAAGTAAACATCACTGGTGTCATACTAACCTGTAGCAGAGCAGGGTCAATTCCTTTAATCTTTGGAGCTGGCACTGGGGGAAGAATCAACATCTTCAGCCTGAGAGATGAAAGAGAAGCAAGATTATACTAGCCAAAAATATGTACTATTAAAGTTTGAAACAATATGTAATAAAAAAAAAAGTTAGAAAGCATCACATTGTCATAAAGGTCACCCAGCAAGCTGAATATTCTTTACATTTTCCATTAAAAAAAAACAAACTGTCCGAGATCGTAATTCTTTTCTTTTTCTATGGTACTCTTTAGGCTGCCATATAAAATCCAATTTCCAAGCACAGGGTCAAGTCATCATCCTGTAAATTATCTTACAACTGATCAATTATTATTTTACATGCATATGAAATTCACTCTAATAGCTAGTCTGCAGGCTTTCATCTACTTTTATTGTATAGTATGGATGGCCACTCGTAGCTGTGTTTGATATACTTTACATTTCTTTGGACACAGTGGATCAGAATGAGATCCGTTTGTGCTGCAGGCTAAGCAGGTCACATGCAAACCCGCTTGTTTTGCATTCAAAAGCATGTGTCTGAGCAGTGATGTGTTCTAATCTGTACACAAAGCGTTTCTACACAAGCCCTTTCTCCATTATGTACTGCATGAAAAGTTGCCGTACTCGATTTTAGCATCTCTTGCTATGGTCCTGGGCATCAGAGAACTCCATGTTGCTATGTAAAATATGCTTCTTTCTGATGTCAGTTCAGGACTGTCAAGGTTGTAAGGGCTTATGAGAATGTCTACTTTTCCAAAGCCAAGGAAGATATGGACTACATTAAGGTTATGCTTATACATCTGACATGTATTTATTATGAGTCTGTAATGTGGTTGAGCTTTATGCGTTTGATAAGCAGTTGATACTTGATTGTTTAATTTATACATTGTTGTAGAAGTATCTCAAGTATAGGTTAGATACTGCAAACGCATGCTCCGCACTTGCTAATTGCTCACAATGGGGTTGATTTTCTAAAGGCAAATAAACTGTGCACTTTGCAAGTGCAGTTGCTCCAGAGCTTAGTAAATGAGGAAAAGCTTCACTTTGCAAAGAATACCCAACCACATGCAAGGAAAAAAACGAGCTTGCACGTGATTGGATGATGGAAGTCAAGGGAGCTTAAGCTCACTTACTAAGCCCTTGAGCAAATTCCCTTGCAGAGTGCAACTTCACTTGCAAAGTGCACAGTCTATTTCTCTTTAGTAAATCAAACCCAATGCATTTTCATGGGCAGCTAATCACGAAAGAAAACAAACTAACAGGACAATGTGCTCCATTCCCTAAATCATCGCATGCGGTATTTAGGTTCTGACACACCTGTCCAAAGCACCTTGTTCCCATGTTGATGAAGACAGGGGTCTCTTCCCCACAACCCTGTCCCAGCGGTTATGGGGTTGGGGGGTGACTTATCGGAATCATGTGAATGAGTATAGGGTACATAGTACCTCATTTACGAAAAAAAATGTGCAAAGTTAATAAAAACCCAGAGACAGTTTTTGACAAGTACTTTATTCAAAAAAGCAAAAAAAAAAAAAAAAGTCCCCTGAACTAGCTCTAACACCCATCACAAGGAATGCTGGAAGCCAACCTACACGAAAAAAAAAAAAAAAAAAAAAACCCTGACCTGCACCGACGCTTGGTCAAATGACTGCTCCGCAGCCTATATGACACTAAATAAACTAAGGGACGGGGCCACTCGATGTCACCGTATGACCTGCCTACTATGAAGTCATTGACCCAGAATGTCTCAGTCAATGATGTCATAAGGGGATGGGGTCACCTGCTGTTCACTCGTCCCACCCCCTTTCCTGGCCTGCATGCTCGAATAAGGATCTGGTATGGATTTTGGGGGGACCCCACACCATTTATTTTTTTATTTTTGGCTTGGGGTTCCCCTCAAATTCCATACCAGAACTGAAGGGATTGGTAAGGATTGGGGAGGAACCCCATGCTATTTTGTTTTCTTTTTAATTTATTGCTGGCACTTCTTTTGTTTACATTCTGCTGTCAGCGGGGAATCCCACTGACAGCAGATGAGCCATGGCTGTCAAGGATACGGCGGCCACTGGCTAGTTTTCATTATTAAAACACTGCATCACTTCATAAAATATCTCATGCGGTAATTCAGTAGTGAACTGCAAACAAATTTTTGAAAAACACTAAAAAGTATTTTACCACGGGTCTTAAAGCAGTAGATACTGCTTCGCAAATAAAGCCCATAATTGTCTATAAAAAAATAAATAAAAAAAAATCAACAAATGTACACACCAGTTGTATAAATGACCACCTAACCAAGAAGTACCACTCTGAAACACAGGATATAAAAATACATACATACATATATATATATATATATATATATATATATATATATAAATATAGAGAATCTTTATTATACAACACTATGTATGAATGACCAAAAAAAAAAAAACCTCTCCTTGACCTTTACAACATTACAAATCTCAATAGAATAGCATATACCCCTATATGTTTTTGTAGCACCTTACCAATACAATTTACAGGCTAAATACAGCAGGAAATAAATATATAACTGTGTATGGAAATAGGATGTAATAAGATCTTAAACGGTGATTATCAAATTTTAAGAATGGATCAGGATCCATGATGAAACAATATACTACCTTACTATAGTCTACTGCATAAAATCCAGCTATATTTGTTAATTATACATATCTAACATACAACCACATTGACCTTTCACTGTACTTCGCCAAAGTTAAAAAAGGCAAAGCTGGTAGAACAAGTCGGTTTGAGTAGAGCGAGTAAAGTTAGGAACAACCCTCTTATTTGGATTTGCAATGCAAGCGAGTTATGAAGGCTTCATTGTGTTCCATTGTAAAAAGTAAAAAACAGAAGATGAATGCTAGGAATGTGTCTAGTGTACTTGTATTGGATTTTCTTTTGCACATGCACCTTTTGCAAATAATAAACTCACCTTTTCTTTTTGCAAAATATTAAAAATGCCAATGCCACCACAACAGCAAATATTCCAGTGATCACAAACAATGGCCATGGAGAATCTGGCACTAAAACAAAAATATTTTAAGAACATATTAGTATGTAGTCTATATGTCAAACTCCACCCACTGAATAAGAAAGCAGGATATCACACATCAATAATATCATATCACATCCATTAATGTTAGATCACCCACACAGCACATGCAGCTGGTGAAAACACGTTATTTCTGTTTGATTCCTGTCTTTTAAATTAAACCTGTATTAGATTTAATCAAATAGACCCCCTGCTGTTTAGAAGGCACCTTTTGATGCCTCTACTTTCTTTTCTTACATATATTTTTATTGCTGCTCAAGGTAGAGAGACTCCTAATCTCCAATCACAACTCCTCCTTCAGGTGCTAGCCCAGCTCGTGTGCTGCACAGATGAGAACAAAAGACGTCTGATCGACTACACTCCAAACAGTCCACTTTACTGAACCAAGATAAAATCAAATTCAGACAGTGGAAATACAGTGGGGGACTACCTGCCAGTCTATATCGGACGTCCTTTGTTCTCACCTCTTTTTTTTTTTACACCTGTCTACCCCTCTGATCCCCGCTGCATTCCATGTTAAGATCCTATATTAGGTACATGCATTCTTCTGGGCACTCCTTCCTTGCCTCTCCATGTGAAATTCTCACATTCCAAGCACTGCATTGTGGGAGAGAAGAGGTAGCACTCACAAGTACCCTATACCCCCAAAATACTGAAATTTAAACTGGAACGTTTAAAAGAAACCTGTCATCAGAGAATTACATAGGTTGCTGTTGGCCTTTCTCTAAAATTGCTAGTTGTCTGACTTGAGGTGACTGTAGCCATATTAGTGCACAAACAATTGAGTAACATCCGCAATACTTTTTTTTATTTGCACTAACATACAATTTTTCAGGACAAGCTTTCAGGGTGTGTCCCCTTCTTCAAGGTCCCATCAGTAGTAAAGCACAAAGTTCTAGCAGAATGTTAAAATAAGACAAAAAAACAAAAACAAATGTACACAGCAATGGTAATTGAACTATGGATTGGACCAAGGGGGGAGGGCAGGAATAGAGTCACAGATTTAAGCCAATATCTCTTGTGTCAAATAGAACTAAAATTCTTAGTTCAAAAGTTTTTCTTATTTGAATAGTTTTAAAATTCTCTTTAAGAACTAAGACACTGAGGTCTTCCATAGTGTGGCCTATCTGTGAGAAATGATGTCTCACATGTGTGTAGAAAATATCTTCCTTATGTTCCTTGATGGTGTGTCTGTGCAAATTCATCCTTGTTTGTAACTTCTCTCCTTTATCACCAACATAAGATCCTTTGCTACATTTATTATACAACATTACTGGAGGTGCAGCTGTATGATCCAGTGATAGTAAAGGTCCCTTTTGTGTGTGTGACACTTTTAGATGAATTGATTTGGTAGTACAGTTTGCATCATTTTTTATTGCAGGGTTTGCTTCATTATATGTGACTTCATGATCAGAATGAAGTTTCCTGTTGGTTAGTTTATGTCTGAAGCTGGGTGGTTGTCTGAAAGCCAGTATTGGGGGTTGCTGGAATATTTCTTTTAGGGTTTCATCTTCTATAATGATGGGTTGTAAATCTTTGAAGATCTTTCTTATCCCTTCTAGTGTTGGATTATATGTGGTTACTAGAGATACACGGTCTTTTTGTATTGAAGCAGATTTACTCTTTGGATTTTCAAGGCTGTGTTTATGCCGATATTGATGGGTTTTGTTCTTGTAACCCTTC
Organism: Staurois parvus; assembly: GCF_062004578.1. Classification (NCBI taxonomy): domain Eukaryota; kingdom Metazoa; phylum Chordata; class Amphibia; order Anura; family Ranidae; genus Staurois; species Staurois parvus. The sequence goes on from NW_028318234.1 coordinate 829,353, forward strand.
TTATGGAAGGGGTCTGCTAGTATCCTGAGATGTTTATCTCTTTCTTCCGGGTCTGAGCATATTTGGTGGTATCAGATGGCCTGCCTGTGCACAAAGGCCCATTTACTGTGTTGGGGGTGAAAACTGGAACTATGGAGATAGTTACATCTGTCAGTGGATTTCCTGTATATTGAGGTTTGCAACTTGTCATCTCAGATGTGTATTGTAGAGTCCAGGAAGTTGACATGTGTGTTTGAATAATCAATTTTTAGTGTGATTGAAGGGTGAAAGTTGTTGATCAATGAGTAAAAAATACCAAATATACATAAACAGCGCAAAAATAGACCTCTAAATAAAACTTTTTTACATAAAGTGAATAATCCTAGTAAATTTATCATAAACCATAAATTAATAGTGAATGTCCCCAATAATAATAAACACCAAAAGTACGTGTATGATGAAAATAGAAATTTCCAAAAATTCTTCAAATGTAAAGAAGCTTCCACTTTCCACCCGTGCAAACCAACATCAAATGCACTCAACAGATATTTGGTGAATGAGAAGCCTTTAGGGATTTTAAAGGGATCCTAAACCCTCTTTAGCATCCACTCTATGGAATTCTTCACCCTCAGAATAGGCTCCACCGTTCAGCCGGGAGAGAAAAACCTCAAATAGTGTAATATTGCCAATCAACAATATAATTAAAAACAATACATGTGTTTTTTAAAGCTGCTGACATGTGAGTGCCCTTAATCTTTGTTTTTAATTATATCGTTGATTGGCAATATTACACTATTTGAGGTTTTTCTCTCCCGGTTGAACGGTGGAGCCTATTCTGAGGGTGAAGAATTCCATAGAGTGGATGCTAAAGAGGGTTTAGGATCCCTTTAAAATCCCTAAAGGCTTCTCATTCACCAATATCTGGTGAGTGCATTTGATGTTGGTTTGCACGGGTGGAAGGTGGAAGCTTCTTTACATTTGAAGAATTTTTGGAAATTTCTATTTTCATCATACACGGACTTTTGGTGTTTATTATTATTGGGGACATCCACTATTAATTTATGGTTTATGATAAATTTAATAGGATTATTCACTTTATGTAAAAAAGTTTTATTTTATTTAGAGGTCTATTTTTGCGCTGTTTATGTATATTTGGTATTATTTGTGTTTTTCACATTGCACAGAGGCAGTTTAGAATTTGTAGTTTTTTATTGGCGCAGAAATATTTGTCACTTTACAATGAGTAAAAAAAGTTTTAAATTTTCTTCACCTTCTGTCCATATGGTGAAAATATAATCGATATAGCGATAGTATCTGTATGGCTTTTATTGTATGCTGTTCAGGAATTTTTCCTCCAGGTCAGCCATAAATAAAATTTCATACTGGGGTGCCATTTTACTTCCCATAGCAGTACCCATACAATGAAGATAGATGTTATTATTGAAAGCGAATTAGTTGTGTGTAAGAATGAATTCAATGAGCTGTGTAACATCCTTAACGTTTGGTGAGGATGATAAGGATCTTTGACATGCGGCTGACCCATCCTTGTGAGGGATATTACTGTACAGAGATTCTGCATCCATACTGACTAGAAGTGTATTTGGTGGTAAATGTTGTTGATCTTGTTCAGAAAATCAGTTGTGTCTTGCAGGATACTAGCAGTATTCATGACTAACAGTTTTTAAATTTTTTCTACAAGACCTGAGATTTGTTCGGGAAGTGTGTTCATACCTGTTATGATGGGTCTGCCTGGATTTCCTGGCCTGTGGATCTTGGGCAGCATGCAGAAGTTCCCAATTTCTGGATTATCCAGTATCGCGCTGATAAGCTCTGAATGTAGGTGGGTTGGTAGTGTTTTAATGAGACCTTTTAATTGCTCAGTAAAATCCTGGGTCAGACCATAATCCAGTTTTTTATAGTAAGTGCCATTTGCCAGCTGCCTCTGGCCCTCTTGTATGTATTTGTATCTATCACAACAACTGCTCCCCCTTTATTCACTGGTTTGATGTTGATAGCCTAATTATTGTGTAGATCAATTATAGCCCTTTACTCCAGTGGTGACAGATTGTGTAACATTTTCTTTTGCTGGGTGGACATCAGGAATGTAACTCGCAGTCTGAAGCTGTCAATATAGGTGTTCAGTTTGGGGTTCTGTCCTTGTGGAGGTGTGAATTGCTATTCTTTTCCTTTTTGTCGCATTCCATTGTCATTGGATTCCTTTCATTACTATGAAAATATTCTTTGAGCCTAAGTCTCCTGAAGAATTCCTCCATATCTGACAATATTTGCAAATTATCCAATTTGGTGGTTGGCCAGAATGTGAGGCCTTTGGAGAGGACTGTTATTTCAGGTTTTGAAAGTTTAGAATTTGATAAATTGATGAGTCCAAGTTCCTCTAGGCATTTAGTTGGCATTTGCACAAGCGATACCTTTGGATTCTGGATTGGATTCCAGGTCATTGATAGCAGGTGTTATAGATGTTAGTTGTCTGACTGTAATGCCAACCCTCTGGCTTTAATATGTGGGGTCAGTGACTGCCAGACAATTTGTATTCTCATTAGAAAGCTTATCTTTAAAAACAGTGTGCACAAAAGAAAGGGAAAGGAAGAAGAAAAAAGAAATGCAGCCAGCCATGTCGTAAAGACACAACATTATTCCGGCAAAAGATGAGGTCAAATGGGAAGCAATGGTAGAAGTAAGGTGTCAAGCTTGAAATTCGCAAAGACTGCAAGGGGTCATGGTAGTAGTAATGGTAATGCTGGTGTTTTCCTTTTTTTTTCCTTGCCTTTGACTATCACCCATTCATTTTCATGTGTGTTTGTAATCTAATAAGGACTTATTAGTGAGTGGTTGGCCCCCAGTCAGTGTTAATTCCTGATACTTACATCTCATTGGAAGTTGGATTATTAGCACTTCACTGAATTCTGAGAACATATAACCTTCTTTCCGCTTGCAGCGGATTTTCACCCAGTACTCATTCTCCATCAATAGGCCATAGATCGATAAATATGTGGTTTTCACAGAATCATACTAGAAGAAGCAAATAATAAAGAGACATTATTTTGTGGAATTAGCTTTTAAGATAAAACAATGAAATTAACATATTGGGGGAGATTTACTAAACCTGGTGCACTCAGAATCTGGTGCACATGTGCATGATGGCCAATCATCTTCTAACTTCAGCTTGTTCAGTCAAGCTTTAGCAATAAAACCTGGAAGCTGATTGGTTTCTATGCAGAGCTACACCAGATTTTGCACTCTCCAGTTTTAGTAAAAAGTCCTCATTGACTTTATTACACTCAAATGGACTACATGATTCTTCTAGGTGTATTCTCTTACGTGGCCCAATGTATTAAATATTTAAATAATATAAAATAGTTCAGCGCTAAATAAATGATTGATGTCGTCTACCAAACGCATGTATATAATAGACGGCTAACAAAAGGGCTGTATGCATACCCCTTTTGACAACGAACGTTGTGTTCGAAACGCGTTAAGGAGGAGCCCTTTTGTTAGCCGTTGACGTCAAGCCGGGGATCCGACGGCCACCACATTTTTCCAGCTGGTCAGTTTCATGCACATTTATGTGATTTATATTGCAGCATCTGTTATCTCATATTGCAGTGCTGTATGTTTTTCTATATCATATTTTAGGCACCAATAATAAAGCATCTTTTAAAATACTACACTATGGGATATTCCTAATGTTTGCTCTGTATTGAGCACTTTAAATCCCTCAGTACCATCTTCAGTGAATGTACCATCTTCAGTGAATATCCCAGCACCCCGGAAAAGCTTGATTATTGGCACTGGCTATCAACAACCAGTACCATTGGGAAGATCATCCAATCCCTGGCTACACACCTGATTACACCCGAAGGACCGGGGCATGTTCAGGAACTTATGATACAATGCGCTTTTCATTAGCGCTTCTGGTGAGTGTGCATTCTATATGTTTATCTACACACTCTATCAAGTGGAATCAGTATTCTGGGACTATATAGAAGTTTTTTGAAGATTGCATCAGTTTTAAGAAGTTTAAATAATTTTGGACATTTTATATCAACATACTCATCATGACGATACGTTTCTTATGGATTGCATTTTACTTCATTTTTATTTTATATGCTCATTTTCTGAGTAATATTCTTCAGTATTATTTGTGGCACAAAACGCATCTATTATATACATGCGTTTGGTAGATGACATCAATCATTTATTTAGCGCTGCACTATTTTATATTGATTCATTTGAGGTTTTTTTTGGTGTACCCTTCAGTGTGTTCAGCTGCTTATTACTGATACCAATATCAGCGCTCGCTCCACTATCCATACATCTTTAAATATTTAAACAAGATCACGGTCATCATTATTCTTTGTTAAAGTATTTCTCAATAAAAATGTAAACAATATTACCAATATGTTTTAAAGTAGCATTCCAGTCATTACCTAACTAAGGCTAAAACTACTCCCAATCCCATTTCTTTAGCTATTCTATCTAATCCTGTACAGGAAAGATCGCTATACTTACCTATTCTGAAGCCACTCTTGTCCGATCTCCAGTAGCAGCATCTGTGCAGGAAAGAAAGCCAACAACGGCTGAGAAAAACCTTGGCGATGATGTCACCCAGAGACTTACTATGGGCATCAATTGTCCTGCACACAGAAGCAACCTCTGACAGCTCAGCCTTGGACTGACCGGAGCAGCTTCAGAATAGGTAAGTATAGCGATCTTTTCTTTACAGGGTTAGATAGAATAGCTTTAGAGTGCTGAAGGAAGTAGGTTTAGTGTTAGTTACAGTGCTGTGAAAACGTATTCAGCCTATTCCTGATATTTTTTCTTTTTTGTATATTTGTCACACTTAAATTATTCAGATCATCAAACAAATTTTACTGTTACACAAAGATAACCCGAGTAACCCGAGTAAACACAAAATGCAGCTTTTAAATGATTTAATTTATTATGGCAAAAAAGCTTTCCAAACCTTCCTGGCCGTATGTGAAAAAGTAATTGCCCCCTAAACCTAATAACTGGTTGTGCCACCCTTGGCAGCAACAACTGCAATCAAGAGTTTGTGGTAACTGGCAATGAGTTTTTCACATCATTGTGAAGGAATTTTGGCCCATTCTTCTTTGCAGAATAGTTTTAACTCAGCGACACAGCAAGGTGTTCAAGCATGAATGGCCTGTTTAAGGTCATGCCACAGCATCTCAGATTTAAGTCCAGACTTTGACTAGGCCACTCCAAAACTTAATTTTGGCTTTTTTTGCACCATTCAGAGGTGGACTTGGTGGTGTGTTTCAGATCATTGTCCTGCTGCATAACCCAAGTGCTTGAGGTCACAAACTGATATCCGGACATTCTCCTTCAGGATTTTCTGGTAGAGCGCAGAATTCATGGTTCCATCAGTTATGGCAAGTCGTCCAGGTCCTGAAGCTGCAAAGCAGCCCCAGACCATCACACTACAACCATTGTGTTTGACTGTTGCTATGATGTTCTTTTTTTGAAATGCTGTGTTAATTTTACAACAGATTTTTGGTGTGGCACTACAAAACACTTCTCCTTTTGAATAAGGGGAAGGTGTTTTGTAGCGCCACACCAAAAATCTGTTGTTTTCATATTTATGTCCCCATAGGGTTGTGTGTCAGCGGCTGCTTTAATATACACCTGGGAATTAGTCCATAGCGTGGATATTTTATTTGATTGTGTTAGATGTATGCCAGATGTAAAGGGATGCATACCTTCCAAAAAGTTCAACTTTTGTCTCATCAGTCCACAGAATATTTGAACAAGTCATGGAGATAACCAAGATGTTTTTTGGCAAATGTGAGAGGAGCATTTGTGTTCTTTTTGGTCAGCACTGGCTTTCACCTTGGAACTCTCCCATGGACGCCATTTTCTTTTATGACCTCCTGGATGAGTCGTTGTTGTGTTCTTGGAGTAATTTTAATAGACTGGCCACTCCTGGGAAGGTTCACTACTGTTCTAAGCTTTCTCTATTTGTGGATAATGGCTCTCACCATGGTTCGCTAGAGTCCCAAAACCTTAGAAATGGCATTGACTGATGCATGTCAATTACTTTGTTTCTCATCTGTTTTGGAATTACTTTAGATGGCGGAATGATGTGTTGCTTTTTTAGATCTTTTAGCGTGCTTCACTTTGTCAGGCAGCTTCTATTTAAGTGATTTCTTCATTCAACAGGTCTGGCAATAATGGGCATGGGTGTGGCAAGTGAAATTTACCTCAGCTTTCCAAAAACATTTGTTAATCACAATTCATTCATTATTTAGCAAGGGGGGTAATTATTTTTTCACATAGGGCCAGGCAGGTTTGGACAACCTTTTTCCCTTAATAAATGAAATAATGCATTTTGCATTAACTTGGGTTATCTTTGTGTAATATCAACATTTATTTGATGATCTGAATCATTTAAGTGTGACAAATATGCAACAAAATAAAAAATCAGGAAGGGGGAAAAAACTTTTTCACAGCACTCTAGATGATGACTAGAATTCCACTTTAAAGTTTTAAAAATATTCTATGTGTAATTAAAGGATTAGTTCACCTTTGGGAAAATGATACATGTTCCACCCGTTGTTAGCAACATGTTCTCGATCCTGCAGCCACCCGCTTTGACAGAAGTATGGGGAGAAGTTCCCCGTACTAACTGTCACTTTTCAAAAACAGCGCTGCTCTGCCCACACGGCTGCGTCATTCATTTACAGTTCTCTGTGAATCAACACACTACAAGTTCTGACAGCCTTAGCAGCCGACAGCTTATAGTCCTCAATGAACTACTATGGCATTGTGAGCGCTGTGGTAGTTCATTCAGTCTTCCTGTCAGCAAGTATCAGCTTGCCCGTGTGGGATGTACAAGCAAGCAGATACACTGACAGCGTGCAGGAGACCTGCATGGCATCAGAGATCTGCTTATGGCTGGTGCAATGCTTTACAGGCTCCTTACACAAAAAATAATAAATGCACATTTTTTTTACCTGCAAAAAAATGCGCTTTCACTATTTTTTATGGAAGGTGATTTTATCCTTTAATTATGGGCATGAGGCAGCCATATTTACATTTACAGTTAATATGTATGCTCTCCTTTCTGTCAGCATGTCAACGCTTAGTACAGGTAACGGAGTCAGATTGGCTTCTAACGTGGGACCTTCCTCTCTCTGAATGATTGTCACTCTACAGGGGATAATAGGAGGCCAATATCAAGAGAGATTCAGGTACTTGCACTTGTAGGCTGTGGTTCAGCTTTAAAGCTGAACTGAATTCAAAAAGTGAAGGTTTGTTTTGCTGTAGTGAACATTTATAAATATTAATTGTGCCTAAGCAGTATCCTGAAAAATGTACCTTTGCAATTCTTTTTGAAAAATAACAGTGCACATCCTGGTATGTGAGTGTGCCTAGGCACTCCCATGTTTACAGTCTCATAACTGTATATCTGCAGTGCGAAGCATTGCTGTCTCTGACAGCTAGTCTCAGGAGATTTGGAGTGTGACTTGGTGATGGCACTACTGTGCAGGTCACTGTTCTCCTTGCTGGGGGCTCTGACACAAGGAAGCAAAACACAGTGCAAAACAAAGCATAGTAGGTCAGTAATGGGGAAAGAAAAGATCAGCTGCAGGGAAAGGACTGCAAATACTGCAGACTATTCTTTTGACTTCTGTCGACCTGTTTTTGGGCACAGCTTCAAACGTTCAGTTCCTCTTTAACAACATATACACTACAGGTCCAAAGGTTTGTAGGCCTCTGACTAATATACTTATATAAGCTTGTTGGACAGGCCATTCTAAAACCATGGGCATTAATATGGAGTTGTGCCCCTCTTTTTTGTTTCCTCCACTCTTCTTGGAAGGCCATCCATGAGATTTTGAACAATGTCTGATGGAAATTTGACTAAAATACTGTAGCATTTGTAAGGTCAGGTTCTGGTGCTAGACAAGAAAATATGGCTAACAACCAGCATTTGAATTCATCCCAATGGTGTCCAGTAGGGTTGAGGTCAGGGCTCTGTGCAGGTCACTAGTGTTACTCCATATCAAACCATGTCTTTTTGGATGTGGCTTTGTGTACAGGGAAACATTCAAGCCGGAAAAGAAAAGGACCTCCCCAAACTTTTGTCAGATGATTGTCTAAAATGTCCTTGTATGCTGTGGCATTATTACTACCCTTCACTGGAAACATGTGAACACTATTATTTGAAGGGGTATGGACATACGCAAGGCCATATACTGTAGACAGGAGTAATTGTCAGGCGTCCACAACCGTTTGGCTTTGTAGTGTACATTATATAGTGATAGTTCTGGCACATTTTTTTTAAAACATTTTATCAAATATTTAATTCCCCTTGGAACATACTATACTGTATATGTTTCTTTTTGGCTTGGACTTCCCTAGTCATCTCTAATCTATCTTGAATTCTGCCTGCCTGTGAACATGATCAATATATCTTTACCGTCTTCCATTTTGCTGCACTGGCCAGTTTTATATGTACTTCATAGTCAAGTGTGAGCCATCCACGTTTAACATCAGCTGTGGCTGGAGGCTGCCAGTTTAGCTCAATGTCCATGTATAAATGGGTTACGCTGACGTTGAGAGATGTCCAGCTCAAAGCCATGGGAGGGTCCGGACGCACTTAATAAACAAAATTGTAAAATGTTACAAATCAGAATACAAATAGATGACATGGTGCAATGACAGCAGAAATCTAACTTTGTGGAATTCCTACTCATGCGCACATTCATACGCGTTTTGCCATTTATTCCAATATGTAGCCAATACATGAAATGTTTTCTTTCCAACATGCTACAATGTAGTGCAACAGAAGGAATAAGTGCTGATTAACTTGACAATAATGACTTTGGTTAATAAATACCTTGCTAGTGTTTTTATTTAATACGTTGATTAGTATATTACAATGTGAAAATATATTTTTGCTATTTTACACATACATATTATTTAAGTAACTTTTTTTACACATTGGGGGAGATTTACTAAAATTGGTGCATTCAGAATCTGGCGCAGCTGTGCGTAGAAATCAATCAGCTTTTAACTTCAGCTTGTTCAGTTAAGCTTTGGTAATACAACCTGGAAGCTGACTGGTTTCCATGCACCAGATTTTTCACGCTCCAGTTTTAGTAAATAACCCCCATTGAAATCAACAGTGACAGCTGCAGCCTGCTGGCTGGTCATATAATATATTGTATATACTAAACAATGCATGCCATGCATTCCTTCCAAAAAGAATGGGCTAGGCATTTTCCCTTCAGTCAATAGATGATGCTGAACAAGTATAAAAACTACAGCACAAACAAGAAGAAGCCAAAAGCTGATGCCATAGTTCACAAAGCTTCTTTCCTTTATTTATTTCAGGTACTTATATAGCACTGTCAATGTATGCAGCGCTTTACATATATATTGTACATTCACATCAGTCCCTAACACTCAAGGAGAGTACAATCTAAGATCCCGAACTCAAATTCCTACATACTAGGACCAATGTAGACAGGATCCAATTAACCTACCAGCATGTCTTTGGCACGTAGGAGGAAACCCATGCAGGCACAAGGAGAACATGCAAACTCCAGGCAGGAGGTGCTGTGGCTGGGATTCGAACCAACGACCCTAGTGCTGCCAGGCGCAAGTACTAACCATTTAGCCACTGTGCTGCCCCTTCTTTCTCAGGGCATCTAATTTATATTCAGGTAGTTCTAAAATGGTACACAGATATTTAATATATTAGAATGTCCTTACAGCATCCTACTTTTGGCTGAATTTGGAGTCCATCTTTAACTAAAAGTGTAAACATAAATGACTGTATAAGAGTTATAATTACCACAAGCTCATTATGAATTTTAGTTCATAAGAAAACAACTTACCAATGTCATCGACACTGAAGTGATAGTCATCAAATGTCTCATTGTCAAAGACGAGACGGACTTGATATGTCACCCAAACCGCTGTGTAGTTCTTACTGAAATAGCATGTGTTTTCACCAGCCGACACCATGTCAGGGCAGTCAGCCCAATCCAAATCTCTAATAAGAGAAAATGTACATAGTAAGGTATGTTACAGAAAGTCAAGCAAGCATACATTCACCGGCCACTTTATTAGGTACACCTTGCTAGTATCGGGTTGGACCCCCTTTTACCTTCAGAACTGCCTTAATTCTTTGTTGCATAGATTCAACAAGATGTTGGAAACATTCCTCAGAGATTTTTGTCCATATTGACATGATAGCATTATGCATGTTGTGTATTCAGAGATGGTATTCTGCATACCTTGGTTGTAACAAGTGGTTATTTGAGTTACTGTTGCCTTTCTATCATCTCGAACCAGGCTGTCCGTTCTCCTCTGACATCAACAAGGCATTTTCATGCCGCTCACTGGAGATTTTCTCTCTTTTGGACCATTCTCTGTAAACCCTAGAGATGATTGTGTGTGAAAATCTCAGTAGATCAGCAGTTTTTGAAATACTCAGACCAGCCTGTCTGGGACCAACAACCATGCCACATTCAAAGTTACTTAAATCCCTTTTCTTCCTCATTCTGATGATTGCTTTGAACTTCAGCAATTTGTCCTCACCACGTCTAGATGTCTAAATGCATTGAGTTGCTGCCATGTGATTGGCTGATTAGCAATTTGTGTTACCAAGCAATTGAACAGGTCAGAGGAAAATGGACATTCGATTTTAGCTGCAACATTCAGATGGTAAAGTCAGTATTTTTGCGTAAACAACATGAAAGCATGGATCCATCCTGCTTTGTATCAGTGGTTCAGCCTGGTGGTGGGTATAATGGTGTGGGGGATATTTTCTTGGCACTAGCTAGGTGTACCTAATAAAGTAGCCAGGGTATGTATATTCCTGATCAGTTCAGTGATAATAAAGCGGAACTTTACTCTTTCAACCAACATTGACTATTTTTAATCCTTATGCTGCCAGAATTAGTAAATCGATTGAAAGTATATCATATTTACTTGTTTTAATTTTATTTTTACATTTGTAGTTACTTCCTGGTATCAAGGCCTAGGAAAATTATGTCATACATCCCAGGCGTCTTCAGGAGGGGAGGAGGGTTTTTTTGAGCTAAGCACACACATCTGTTTGCATGCTGAGCTAAGGACAGATGGATTCCACTACCATCTGTCCTTAGCTCAGGCATGCAGACAGATGTTAAAGTAGCCTTAAGGATCTACTGTTTCACTGAACAACTGCCCCTACTCAAGATAGCCATGACCAGAAATGCTAGGGGATGGTTTTCAAAGTGATTTCTAATCAAAATAAAGCATGGATGGTTGGTTGTTTGGGGGGGGGGGGGTTGCTCCGAATATTAAACATGAAATAAATAGCATTTTTGATTGGGCTGCTCAGATACAGTGTAGTTCTGCTTTAAGTAACACTGTGCAATACCTTCCTACACAGAACAGCAGCAATGAGAGTGGACCAGTCTGAAAGCCAGATTTTTTATATATATAAAGAACTGTGACTGTGCTATGACAGTTAAACTATAACAAATATGTATAGTGCTTGCAATAAATATCTATGTAAATAATATGTGCACAAAAAAAATCTACGATGTCAATAAATATATGAGTAAATAAACCAGCTTAAAAAAATATCAAAATGATCTGAGTACCAAAATATGAAAAAAAACCCAGATCAAATAAAAATGTGTTCACTATGTATATATGTACACTAAAATCAATATTTCCATTAAATATCCCAACTTTTTTTTAACATATAACTTATAAATTAATTAATTTTAAAAAGTTTAAATTAGTTATAAATAAATACATTTAAAAAATGTTGGAGGGATATTAATGGAAATGTTGATTTGATGGTACACACATACATGGAGAACACACATTTTTGATCTGATTTTGTTTTTTTTTTGTACTCAGAACGAAATATATTTTGGTAATCAGAACATTTTGATATTTTTTTTACACTAGTTGATTCACTCATATATTTATTGACATCCTACATTTTTTTGCACATATTATTTACCTAGATGTTTTTTGCAAGCACTTATATACATATTTATTGTTCCCTGATGAAGTCACGTGATCGTGACACAACGCGTCGGGCGTAAGCGAAGGCAGATAAAGGAAGTACAAGCTGCAAATTCTTATCTGTAAAACAAATTACTGTACTTTTATTTTGAATGTAAGTGCAATATTAATAAATATTGGAAGTTTTATTCATCTACTACACTATATGAGGAATATTCCCTCTTGGGTGAGGCAACTGTTATTCAGTGAAATGGTGGATCCTTAAGGCTACTTTAACATCTACCATAAGGGAGGAGGAGTGGATAGCCCCTAATGGCCAAAGGAGATAATGATCAGCTGTGGAGATGTCTCATCAAACACGCACTTTTACATGCGTTGGAGATGAGAGTTCTGAGAGCACCGATTAATGCATGGAATTCACATTAAGCATAGATTTTCATTCTGTGGTGTTGGATTACGTTACATTTGGAATCCTATGAACTTTACACATGTTTTTTGGACCACTTTGATATCAGTTCACTTTGATTGTGAAGTAATTGATGACACCTATATTAATTCATTAGAATTTATTTAGGTATTATGAACACTTTGTATCCAGTTTATTCAAATTGTTCAACCACGATGGATTGATGTTTATGTAATATTATGCAAGCATCACTACATCACATTTTATTTATTTGTAAACATACTCAATGTAGTTTAGCTGTCATAGCACAGTCACAATTCTTTATATATTTTTAAGACATTTTGTCACTGTATGACTGCAGCTTAGATGGAGAACCTTCAGTCCATTTGGTGCAGACCTTTGTTCATTAGATTTTTTTATATGTCCATTCCATACAGTACATAATGTTTTGTTATTGAAGAAAAATGTACTTTACCCTTTTTTATATTGCAGCTTTATCAGGCCAGTTAGGTTATGAAGTTCCCCATAAGTCCAGTGGCAGGTAAAGGTTTCCTGCTGGGGGGATCGACACTCTGTGATTTGTGGCCACCCAGGAGGATCTATAAGAGAGTTAAAAGGATAAGTTTATAAACGTATAGTTTACATTTTTATTTTGTATATATGACAATCAAATGATGCTAAGCCATAAATGTTTACTATGCCTAAACAGTCAGATTTAGACTATTATATTGCAGTAAAATGGAAATTCTGTTGCGGGATACTGCAATGCATGTTAAAGTACAGAACTGTAACACCAATTTAATGACATTTAATGACCTATAGGGGGCATTTAAACGTTTCTCCCCAAATTCCTCATTACGCTTTATTGGTCGATTTTGTTGTTGTGTTGCTACACATTGTACTTGAATGTACTGTTTTATTGCTTGATGTTCTGCAACTCGTCATGTTGGTGGGTTGCGTTTTCTGTTTTTCTGTATAATGTTTTATAAAAATCCTTAATAAATATATTGAAATATAAACTTTTTTCCCTGGAGAAGCAATGCTTGAGAGGAGATATGATAGCAATATACAAATACCTTAATGGTGATTCTAGCATAGGAAATAAACTATCCATTCTCAGGCAGTGTAAGAAGACACGGGGCCACTCAATGAAATTGTTGGAGGAGAAGCACCTTACTCTTAAACTGCGTAGTGGTTTTTCACTGTCAGGAAAATATATGGTACTGAAGTTTGTCGCCATTTCACAGGCACACACAAATTAAAGGTTTGACATGTTGAGTATCTCTTTACTCAGTACAACCTCATCTTTTATATCTTATTAAAAATTGGGTTATTGCATTTGTGTGCCCTAAAATTAACTTTATTAACTTTACTTTGTTTTTTTGTTACTGAAAGTTTGCGTTTCCTAGACTTTTGTGGTAATCTTGTGTGACATAAAAAAATTGCAACTACCACAATTTTATTCTCTAGGGTGTCTGCTTTCAGAAAATATATAATGTTTTGGGAGTTTATGCAATCTTTGGGCCTAAAATGATTTTTTAAACATGTATGCAAAAAAACGCAAAAATGGCTCTGGCAGTGAAAAGGTTAAGACTGCTTAAAGAACCGCTGAAACTGCCCTACTAAAACTCACTAATGATTTGCTAACTGCTAAAACCAATGGGCACTACTCGGTACTCTTACTACTTGACCTCTCTGCGGCTTTTGATACTGTTGACCATCCCCTCCTCCTCAACAAACTCCACTCTCTTGGCCTCTGAGACTCTGCTCTCTCCTGGTTCTCCTCCTACCTATTGCAGCGCTCCTTCAGTGTTACCTATAACGCTGCCTCCTCCTCTTCACTTCCTCTTTTTGTAGGGGTCCCTCAAGGTTCTGCCCTTGGACCCCTTCTCTTCTCCATCTACACCTCCTCCCTTGGTCGCTTGATAAACTCCCATGGCTTCAAGTAACATCTCTATGCTGATGACACACAAATCTATCTTTCCACACCTCACCCCTTCAGTCTCCTCTCACATTACTAACCTACTAAGTGACATATCAGCATAAATGTCACTCCACTTCCTCAAACTCAATCTTTCTAAAACGGAGCTCATACTATTCCCCCAGCTCGTGCCCCCTCCCCTGAATTCTCCATCAAGATCAATAACACAATCATCAGTCCCTGCCCTCAAGCCAGGGTGCTAGCTGTAATCCTAGACTCCCATCTGTCCTTTCAGTCCCAAATCCAATCACTGTCCAAATCTTGTAGACTTCACCTCCGCAACATCTCCAAGATACGCCCGTTCTTAACCTCAGAAACCACTAAGCAACTTATTCATTCCCTGGTTATATCGCGCCTTGACTATTGTAACTCCCTCCTCATTGGCCTACCTAATCGCAGGCTATCCCCTCTTCAGTCTATCATTAATGCTGCTGCCAGACTCATCCACCTTACTAACCGTTCTGTATCAGCCACCCCTCTCTGCCAATCCCTCCACTGGCTTCCCATTGCCCAACGAATAAAACTCAAAACATTAACAATAATATATAAAGCCATTTGTAACTCCCCCCAAATTACATCACCAATCTTTTCTCCAAATATCACCCAAACTGTCCTCTCCACTCCTCGCACGACCTCCTGCTCTCTAGCCTCCTCCTCCCATGCTTGTCTCTAGGACTTCTCCAGAGCTTCCCCCATCCTCTGTAACTCTCTACCCCAATCTATCCGACTATTGCCTACTCTACCCACTTTTAGGCGATCTCTGAAAACCTCTCTCTTCAGGGAAGCCTTCAGCTAACAACAGAATCTTCTATTCCTCCTATCAGTTCATCCCCCACAGTTATTACCTTTTGTACCACCAGCCCCTCCCTCTTAGATTGTAAGCTCCAAGGAGCAGGGCCCTCCTAACCCTCTTGTATTGAACTGTAT
This sequence comes from Staurois parvus, assembly GCF_062004578.1. Taxonomy (NCBI): domain Eukaryota; kingdom Metazoa; phylum Chordata; class Amphibia; order Anura; family Ranidae; genus Staurois; species Staurois parvus. The sequence goes on from NW_028318234.1 coordinate 844,667, forward strand.
CACTGCTGTATTGTCTCCCTTTATATTGTAAAGTGCTATAAATCCTGTATAATAATAATAATAACCAATTTCAGTGATACCAGCTATGTGAGGGTCGGGGTTTTGGCTGCTCCTGGTTGTTGGTTGGGTCCCATTTTTTCCCTTCCTGAGTCTCTAGTGGTTTACAGCAAAGCTCACATGCATGTGGTTCTCAGATAGCCAAATTGGCAAGGTGATGATGGACATGATTTGTTTATTATGTAAAAACTGTTGTGTTAATAAAATTACTGTTGTTTTTCTTAGTCGTGTCTTCATATTAGCTCCTGATGAAGTGATGAAGTGGATGATATCCAGAAAACACGTCAAGTACAATTATAAATACATATAAGCATGGAAAGGCTGGCAAAGCATCAGAAAGGAGGAAACCCAGTCTTTGGTAATGTCCATGGGTTCCAGACTTCAGGCAGTCATTGCCAGTAAAGAATTCTCAACATAATATTCAAAATGAACATTTTATTTATGATTATATTCATTTGTCCAATTACTTTTGGTCCCTTTAAAAAGGGGGGTAGGCTACGCTTAAGAGCTGTAATTCCTAAACCTTTCCTCCAATTTGGATGTACAGTGGGGATCGAAAGTTTGGGCACCCCAGCTAAACATTTGTATTAATGTGCATAAAGAAGCCAAGGAAAGATGGAAAAATCTCCAAAAGGCATCACATTACAGATTAGACATTCTTATAATATGTCAACAAAAGTTAGATTTTATTTCCATCATTTACACTTTCAAAATAACCGAAAACAAAAAAATGGCGTCTGCAAAAGTTTGGGCACCCTGCAGAGTTAATATCTTGTACTGCCCCCTTTGGCAAGTATCACAGCTTGTAAAAGCTTTTTGTAGCCAGCCAAGAGTCTTTCAATTCTTGTTTGAGGTTTCTTTGCCCATTCTTCCTTACAAAAGTCTTCCAGTTCTTTGAGATTTCTGGGCTGTCTGTCACGCACTGCTCTTTTAAGGTCTATCCATAGTTTTCAATGATGTTGAGGTCAGGAGATTGTGAAGGCCATGGCAAAACCTTCAGTTTACACCTCTTGATGTAATCCCCCGTGGATTTTGAGGTGTGTTTAGGATCATTATCCATTTGTAGAAGCCATCCTCTCTTTAACTTCAGCTTTTTCACAGATGGCATCAAGGAACCATCCAAAATTTGCTGAAATTTTATTGAATCCATTTTTCCTTCTACTCGTGAGATGTTCCCTGTGCCACTGGCTGCAACACAACCCCAAAGCATGATTGATCCAACCCCATGCTTCACAGTTGGACAGAGGTTCTTTTCATTAAATTCTGTGCCCCTTCTTCTCCAAACGTACCTTTGCTCATTCCGGCCAAAAAGTTCAATTTTAACCTCATCGGTCCACAGAACTTGTTTCCAAAATGCATCAGGCTTGTCTATATGTTCATTTGCAAAGTTCAAACGATGATTTTTGTGGTGAGGACATAGAAGAGGTTTTCTTCTGATGACTCTTCCATGAAGACCATATTTGTACAAGTATCTCTTTATAGTGGAATAGTGTACCACAACTCCATTGTCTGCCAGATCTTTCTGAAGGGATTGTGCAGTCAAACGTGGGTTTTGAATTGTTTTTCTCACAATCCTGCGAGCTGTTCTGTCTGATATTTTTCTTGGTCTTCCAGATCTTGCTTTAACTTCCACTGTTCCTGATGACTGCCATTTCTTAATTACATTCCGAACAGAGGATATTGACATCTGAAAACGCTTTGCTATCTTCTTATAGCCTTCTCCAGCTTAGCTTTGTGAGCGTCAACTATTTTCAGTTTCAGTTTTCTAGACAACTGCTTAGAAGAACCCATGTTGCTGATTGTTGGGGCAAGGTCAGATGAGTCTGGGCATTTAAAACCTTTGAGATTGACATCACCTGGTCTTCCCAGACGATGATTGAGAACAATCCATGACACTGGCAGGTCTCAGCTTGGCAAAGGGGGCAGTGCATGCTATAAATTCTGCAGGGTGCCCAAACTTTTGCAGACACCATTTTTTTGTTTTCTGTTATTTTGAAAGTGTAAATGATGGAAATAAAATCTAACTTTTGTTGACATATTATAAGAATGTCTAATCTGTAATTTGATGCCTTTTGGGGATTTTTCCATCTTTCCTTGGCTTCTTTATGCACATTAATACAAATTTTTAGCTGGGGTGCCCAAACTTTCGATCCCCACTGTACATACCCTCAAATTAAACCTGAAATTGTGCACTTTCAGCCCATATCCATTGTATAACTATACCTTGAATATGTTTTGGTCAATACCTGAAAAATCTAAAATTGTGCCTGTGTTCAACTGCAACCATTTTCTTAGCCTAAACTTTTACCACCTCCAAAGACCAACAACTGCCCAGCTGCCATGACATCAGCTAAAGCAACAATTGCCAGCATCAAAATGACAAACACAGGGAGGTTGGGTGGGAGGCTGTCTTCGTTGTCCTCTGATTTCTAATGGACACCTGGTCTAAACCACCCCTCCTCAAGCTGGCCCAGGACCCTACCCAGCCAAACACCACCCCCCAATCAGGAAAGCCTCTTGCTTCAAATGCAAACAGCCTCCTATTAACCTCTTCCAGGCTTGTACCCCCTCTTCACACTGTCATGTCTGCCTTCCGCTATTTTTTTTTTTTTTTTATCGCTCCGGGCCTTACTTTCCTACATACTTAAAATAATGTGGTGTGCATCGTGTTTGTGTTGATGCTGCCACTGTCATTCTTCTAGATACCTCTCCCAATTTGGCTCAGCAGAATGCTGAGGAACTCCAAGCACAAGTGTATGGAAGCACCTGACACTTATATGCAAACCATAAAGAGTAAATCTATTAAACTTTTCACCCAGGATTCACTCATTTGATAATACAAAGGTTCACGCTCAGAAACCTCTGCTTCTTCACTTGGCGCAAAAATGAATCTATTCAGAGTTAGTTCCCATGTTTCTCAACAGATGGGGCTGCCTGTCTAGAATATTGAAAGAATGAGGCAGTTCCAAAATTTATGGACAGGCAAAACGATGTAGCCATACGTAATTTTGCCTTTACAGGCTCAGAGGGGTGCCCCTTAGGCGCACACACAACATCCCTATCCCCACCCCCACCCGGTGACCCGGTCCACACAGTGTCATGCAGTGACACAGCGAAATGAAGATCCTGGTACATGGGGCCCGGTGATCACATGATCGCTAAGCAATCACATGATCACAACGTCAACAAAGATTCATAAAAGCTGTGCTACCTTTACTAGTGAGCCATGATTGGATATCACATGGTACCTGGGCCAATCACAGCACCCTGCGCCATGTGATTAGCTATAGCCAATCACAGATCACTAGTATTCACAGCTGTCATGAACTTAACCCATTCGTGACAGTTCAAAGCATAAGATCAGAGTTTCAAAAAATAAAAAACCCTGATCACCATCCAGAGTAGTACAATGTTACTATGATAACATTGAATTACTCTGATGAAATTATTTAAAAAATGATTTATTTAAAAAAAAAATATAAACATAAAAAACATTTTCAAATACTGAATAAAAATTATTTGACAATTATTTATTTACTTGTTTTTTAACATGCTGTCATCAGTCAGTGTCCCTGATCACCGCCACACCTTTTATATCATGATGCTGTACTGTGCTGGTGATGATATGTAAAAAAATATATATTATAAAATAAAGTATTTAATTTCTTTATTTTCCAAAAAATTAAATCTTCAAAAAACTTTCCATGCTTCTCAGATTGTCTACTTTCCAAAAGGGATAATTTGGGGGGTAATTGTACTGTCCTGGCAATTTAAGGGCCATAAGAAATGAGATAATCCATCAGTACATCAGGATTGATCACTTTTCAGATACATATTCTATAGTTTGTGGGTGCTAACTTTTCTACAGAGTAAAGAATATACACTTATTGTTTTTTTTAACAGAGATATGTAGCAGAATACATTTTGGACTAAATTTATGAAGAAATTCGATTTTTTTGATTGGATACAAAAGTATAGTTCCCCCCCCCCCCCCCTGCATTTGTGTGAAAAAAATTATATAAAATTAATTTGTATTTAGTATTGCATGACCGCACAATTGCCAGTTAAAATAACGCAGTGCCAAATAGCAAAAAATGGCCTGGTCATGAAGGGGGTAAAATCTTCCAGAGCTGAAGTGGTTAAATATGTGTAGGGAAGCTGATTTCTGGATTAGAAAATTCATGGCCAGCAGCATCTGCAATCAGAATTTTGACTCCAGATGCTTCTGGCCAGTCATTTTCTAATGCAGCAATGAGCTTCCCTGCATAGATTTAAACAGGAAAAGCTTACTTTGAGTCCATTCAAGGTTCTCCCTTTTAACTGAAGCCCTGATGAAAGGTGGGGGGTTGGTACCTTTGACACCCAAAACATGTTGGCTGTTTTCTAGCAACATATCAATAAATGAATTGAAACTCTTATCTTTTGCTCTGGTTCTCCTTCCATGTATGCATGTTTTTGTTGAGTGACCTGCTGGAGTACCCACTGGAGGGTAGCCTTGTCTGTTGTGATCAGCCTTACCTAAGCCAATGGGTACTTAAAATGTTTTTGCCCTCAAATTACTTTGTAGAAACTCATGTCTAAGTCCCAGCACCTCTTGGATGCCGTTTTTTAAATTGAACATTAGGATGGTGTAAGAAATAGAAAGTGATGTGAAAACACATAAAATAAAGTATATTAGCAAACTTACATGTCCTCTTTATGTACCTCTGCAAAGGTCCTTTGGTGCTAACTGCCATAGAGCTTAGTTCTAAAAAAAAGAATAACCAAAGAAAGAAAGAGTTAGGACATTTTTGAAAGAAAAAGTCAATAATAAAATATAACTAAAGGCAATTTTTTTTTTAGTTTTGGATATCGTGGGCATGGATTATAACAGCTATAAGGTTTGTATTGCTGTCTGTGCCCCCATTAGGTTCACCCACTCTATTTGTCCTGTATCACCAAAAGTGAAAGTAAAAGATAATCCCACGTTTTGGGTTGTTCCCAGAAAAATAATGAAGGAGAAATCTTTCAATGGGGACACTAGTTCTGGTGATTTGGAGGCCACAAAGAATTCCTGTAACTTGCAGGGATTTCCTTTCACTTCTTCTTTTCACTGTGGGACAGGACGTGAAAGTAAATCTCCCCAGTGGGACACAGATGGGAAAAGAAGAAAAAAAAACTGCCAAAGGTTATAACCAGGGCTTTTTTCAAAGAGAATACAGTGGGGCAAAAAAGTATTTAGTCAGCCACCAATTGTGCAAGTTCTCCCACTTAAAAAGATGAGAGAGGCCTGTAATTGGCATCATAGGTAGACCTGAACTATGAGAGACAAAATGAGAACAAAAATCCAGACAATCACATTGGCTGATTTGGAAAGAATTTATTTGCAAATTATGGTGGAAAATAAGTATTTGGTCACCTACAAACAAGCAAGATTTCTGGCTCTCACAGACCTGTACCTTCTTCTTTAAGAGCCTCCTCTGTCCTGCACTCATTACCTGTATCAATGGCACCTGTTTGAACTTGTTATCAGTATAAAAGACACCTGTCCACAACCTCAAACAGTCACACTCCAAACTCCACTATGGTGAAGACCAAAGAGCTGTTGAAGGACACCAGAAAAAAAATTGTAGACCTGCACCAGGCTGGGAAGACTGAATCTGCAATAGGCAAGCAGTTTGGTGTGAACAAATCAACTGTGGGAGCAATAATTAGAAAATGGAAGACATACAAGACCACTGATAATCTCCCTCGATCTGGGGCTCCACGCAAGATCTCACCCCGTGGGGTCAAAATGATCACAAGAACAGTGAGCAAAAATCCCAGGACCACACGGGGGGACCTAGTGAATGACCTGCAGAGAGCTGGGACCAACGTAACAAAGGCTACCATCAGTAACACACTACGCCGCCAGGGACTCAGATCCTGCAGTGCCAGACGTGTCCCCCTGCTTAAGCCAGCACATGTCCGGGCCCGTCTGATTTAATATTTTTAGATGGCAAAACAGACATGCATTCCTTCCAAAGTGAATGGGTTAAGTTTTCACTTTTCAGCAGATAGATGCTGCCGTGCATAAAGCTTGTATATGATCTGCAGTAAAAACAGAAGAAAGCCATTTGACAGGGATGCTAAGGATGCCATAGTTAACAAAAATGTTTGGCAACTTTTGGAGTTGTCAATATTAGCATGGCAACACTAAGTGATATACCACAATATGATGCACTTTTGGTGAATATTCAGGTACACAAATGTTTAGTGCAATATACACTATATTGCCAAACGTATTGGGCCACCCCTCCAAATCATCGGATTCAGGTTTTCCAATCACCTCCATGGCCACAGGTGTATAAAATCAAGTACCCAGGTGTGCAGACTGCTTCTGCAAACATTTGTGAAAGAATGGGTCAGGAGCTCAGTGAATTCAAGCGTGGTACCGTGATAGGTTGCCACCTGTGCAATATGTCCATCCGTGAAATTTCCTTGCTATTAAATATTCCACATTCAACAGTTAGTGGTATTATAACAAAGTGGAAGCAACTGGGAGCAATAGCAACTCAGCCACGAAGTGGTAGGCCACATAAAGTGATAGAGCGGTGTCAGCGCATGCTGAAGCACACAGTGTGCAGAAGTCACCAACTGTCTGCAAAGTCAATAGCTAAAGACCTTCAAACTTTGTGCAGCCTTTAGATTAGCACAACAGCAGTGCATAGAGAGCTTCATGGAATGGGTTTCCATAGCCAAGAAGCTGCATCCAAGCCTTACATCACCAAGTGCAATGCAAAGTGTCAGATGCAGTGGCATAAAGCATGCTGCCACTAGACTCTAGAGCAGTGGAGCCGTGTTCTCTGGAGTGACAAATCACGCTTCTCTGGCGATCCGATGGACATGTCTGGGTTTGGCAGTTGCCAGGAGAATGGTACTTGCCTGACTGCATTGTGCTAAGTGTAAAGTTTGGTGGAGGGGGGATTATGGTGTGGGGTTGTTTTTCAGGGGCTTGGCTTGGCCCTTAGTTCCAGTGAATGGAACACTTAAGGTGTCAGCATAAGAAGACATTTTGGACAATGTCATGCTCCCAACTTTGTGGGAACAGTTTGGGGAAAGCTCTTTCCTGTTCCCACAAGACTGCACACCATTGCACAAATCAAGGTCCATAAAGGCATGGATGGGGTTGAGAAACTTGACCGACCTGCACAGAGCCCTAACCTCAACCCGATAGAACACCTTTGGGATGAATTAGAGAGGAGACTGTGAGCCAGGCCTTCTCATCCGACATCAGTGCCTGACCTCACAAATCCGCTTCTGAAAGAATGGTCAAACATTCCCATAGACACACTCCTAAACCTTGTGGACGGCCTTCCCAGAAGAGTTGAAGCTGTTATAGCTGCAAAGGATGGACCAACTCAATATTGAACCCTACAGACTAAGACTGGGATGCCATTAAAGTTCATGTGCGTGTAAAGGCAGGCGTCCCAATACTTTTGGAAATAGAGTGTATTTGGACATCCTTACAGCACATACATGACCTGAACATGTGCTGTACATTTTGGATGATTTTGGAGTACATATTCTATTCAAAGTGTACCTGCAGTAAATATGGAGCATATAAACTGATAGCTAAATGCCTGTGCAAGTCTCTCTAGATACCATGATCCTATGTCTGCTAAGCTTGGAGACACCATACATATTATTCATACCTGAGCCCATCCATCATAGTTGTGATCCAGTCGTGAGGGTTGACAGGTGGAGTCTGAGGGCCAGGGAAGCTGAAATTGCTGTTTACACAATAAGACACCCTGGAGGCATCAAGTACCCTAAAAGAAGTTGAATGTGATGGCATCTCTAGGTGCCTCATGTTTATGCATGCCCTCAATTCATAAGCTTTAGATGAAGGATAAATTAAGTTCATTCGAAATTTCAGTTTATAGAAAAACAACTGCTTACCAATTTCATCAATGGTGAAGCTGTATTCATAATAGGTGACATTGTCACTGACAAGGCGAACATGATAAAGAACCTGCATCGATGTGTAGTTCTTACTGAAATAGCATCCATTTTCACCAGCAGATACTGGGTCAGGGCAATCAGTCCAATTCAGGCCTCTGCGAAGAGGACACACATGATAAGTTATTTCATAGAAAATCAAACAAACATAAATATAGTTTTATAACATTAGGAGTGTTAAGGTGTATCAAAATATATTATCTATGAGTAAAGTCTATTGATTAAACTTGAACATTTTACAGAGAAATGTACTTAGTTCTTCTGCCCCGGGTTTTGTTTTTTTTCAGGCCAAGTTATTGGTATCTTGGTGCTCTGGATTTAATTCCAAGTTTGCAGACCAATGATTCTCAACTCACCATCGAAGGTCTCTCTGTAGCCTAATTATAAACACTTCTTATCACGGAGACATGTGTCAAGAAATTGTGGATTTTGTAGATCAGCAAATGCAGCTGGCTTTTAAATGCATTTGACCTGCAACTGACCTCCTTTTCACCTGAATTTGACCTCCTCCTAAACTACATCAACCTACTTTAAAACCACTTAAAGACCACCCTATATCAGATATACTGCTACAGGGCAGCACTCCTGTGCAAAATCATGGATATATATCACTTCCGCCTAGGGGACGCGCATGCACACTGCCAACGGGTTGCTTCGGCTGTGATTATTCACTGCAGAAACTGATCTGCGGGTGCCGGCCAACGGATGTCTGCCAGCACCCACAGATCATCGGGCAGAGACACAGTATGGAGCTCTGCCTATGTAAACAAGGCAGAGCTCTGTTCTGACAGGGGGGAAGTGATGGATCGTGTGCCTCTTCAAAGCAGGGAATAAGATCCATCCCTTCCCTTAGTAAAAGCAGCACACAGTTTACGTTAAAAACACTAGCTAGTCACACAGTTAACCCTTTGATTGCCCTAGATGTTTAGCCCCTTCCTAGCCAGTGTCATCAGTACAGTGTCAGTGCATATTTTTAGCACTAATCACTGTATTAGTGTCACTGGTTTCCACAAAGTGTCAAAAGTGTCAGTTAGTGTTCGATTGTCCACAGCAACATTGCAGTCCCGCTATAAGTCACTGATCACTGCCATTACTAGTATAAAAAAAAACCTCCAGTATATATACCATAATTTGTAGACACTATAACTTTTTTGCAAACCAATCAATATACGCTTATTGGGATTTTTTTTTAACAAAAATATATAGCAGAATACATACTGGACATTTATGAAAAAATTACATTTTTGAAAAAAATTTTATTGGATATCTTTTATAGCAGAAAGTAAAAAATATGTTTATTTCCTTCAAAATTGTTGGTCTTTTTTGGTTTATAGCGCAAAACATTTTAAAAAGCTGTTTCTTTTAGAAAGTTCTATTTGTGGGAAAAAAATGACAAATTTTATTTGGGTACAACCTTGCATTACCGTGCAATTATCAGTAAGTAACGCAGTGCCCAATCGCAAAAAATGGCCTGGTCACGAAGGGGGGTAAATCTTCTGGAGGTCAAGTGCTTAAGTTGGTTTTGAAATTCCTATTTACTTGCATGGAAAAATAAACAGTTCTGATGTGAAAACTAGCTCATTTGCACAGGTCCATAGTCTACTGCAAGCTATAAGGATCATGAGTTTCTTAGTAAGAGACAACAGAGAATTACTAGGTAGGACCCAGCATCTAAGGCTCCATGCGCAGTAAGAGCTGGAAAAACGCTGGATAAAAAAAAAACGTTCATATGAGCGTTTTTTCCTAGAGTTTTTTAGTTTTTGTGGCAAGCTGGCCGCTTGCGTCCCTAACAACCAGCCAATGGCTCATCTGCTGTAAGTGTGGGTCCCTACTGACAGCTGAATGTAAACAAAAAAATTACTGACAATTGAAATTTAAGAAAAGAAAACAGCCACGCCAAAAAAAAAAAAGCAAGCCCCCACCCCCCATTAAAAAAATTACTGACAATTGAAATTTAAGAAAACAGCCACGCCAAAAAAAAAAAAAAAAGCAAGCCCCCCCCCCCCCCAAATCCATACCAGACCCTTAGGTCTGGTATGGATTTTGAGGGCAACCCCATGCCACAATTAAAAATAGGGAAAAAAATGCCGTGGGGGTCCCCCCTGCAAATTCAATCCAGACCCTTATCCGAGCATCAAGCCCCCTCCTGAACCATACCAGGCCACATTCCCTCAACATGGGGTGTGCTTTGATGATGGGGACAAGGGCTTCTTCCCCTTTAACAAGGGAGCCCCCTGATCCTGCCCCCCATGTGAACGAGTAGAGGGTACATTGTACCCCTACTCATTCACCAAAAAAATTGCAAAAATAAATAAAAACACACATCATGTTTGGGATCCATGTCTTTGCTGATCACTTCATGGAAACACAGACAACACAGATTGGGCAACAGGGTTTTCAGATGTCACGATCCTAGGGTGGCTAACCCTTGACACTTAAGGTATTCAAAGACATGAGAAGACAGTGATCTGAACTAGTTATAATTTCATGTCTTTCGGTGTTTTTAGGAAGATACAACTACCTGATCCAATAAGTATTGTTCCCCTATACCTGCAACTGCTGATCTGCCCCTTCCCCTTTTCAGTGACACTCTTTGAAAGCTCAGCTATGCCACGTTTACTAGTTAATATGGAGACACACTCTAATGGTTATGACCCTCTTTGCCTTCTAATAAGTCTGTGAGATTTAGTACTGAAAACAGAAGCGTGTATTTATTAATGTTATTATGTTAAAGGACAAGCTTTTTGGCTATGCCATGTTAATAGGTAGTATACATGGCATGTCAGCATTTAATGATACAAAATTCTACCTAAATAATGTTATTAAGAAAATTAAATGAATCAGATTATCAAAAATGGGAATATTTAGGTTAAAAGAACAGATTAATGCATACATTCTGCATAGCTTGAATACAACGAGGACGGAATTATATCTTTAAACAATTTCATTGGTTTTAAGTTGTGCAATCCTTTCCTATATAGAAGAATATGAAAGAGGTACTTAACGGTTTTATATACTGCAGCATTAACAAGCCGGTTAAGTTATGAAAATCTCCATAGGTCCAGTGGCAAGTAAAGGTTTCCAGCTGAGATGATCGGCACTCTGTGATTCTTGGCCACCCAGGAGGATCTAAAGGCCACCAAAAGATGTGTTAATAAAAATAATGTTTTAAAAACAGTTCACAATCATGATGCTAAGCCACTAGTGTGCATTACACAAAATACTGTAGACAAATTCATTATCTAGTCAACATACAATGGAAGACAAGCAAAACCTTTTCTGCGCTGATCATTAGCTTAAAGCGGAGTTCTACTCACCCTGTCAAAAAATAAAAGTCAGCAGCTACAAAAACTGTAGCTGCTGACTTTTAAAAAACAGCCACTTACCTGTCCCTCAGTCCCACAGTGTGTCCCCCGCAGCCCGTTTCACCGGCCGTCCTGTATTCCAGGAGGCCGGCATCTTCAGTGTAGGTACCCGGCTGTGCAGCTTGCGGCTTCACAGCCGGGTACCCACTGCGTATTTGCGAGTAGCGCTGCTCTTCATGAATGGTCCTGTAGTCTTCTGGGACCTGTCACATGTCCCAAAAGACTACAGGGAGGGAGGGAGGACGCCTAGGCGATCGGACCGGAAGTGGGAGCAGGTACCTGTCAAATTTGGGTACCTGCTCCCCCCCCCAAAGCTGCCAATCCTTAATGGGGAGCGGGGGAGCAGTCCTTAAAGCGGAACTTCCCCTTTTGGGTGGAGCTCCGCTTTAAGGTGCTCTTTATATGTTTTTGTTAATTTATTTTGGTTATTAAAGCTGCACTTTCTTTTGCCTCTAAAACTGTTTAGGTATGGTCTCTGTAACCTACCTAATATAAAAGATCAGAAATTGAAAGTGTATCTAATGCCATTAGGTTTTATCACTGTGTCCCTGTTGTGTACATTCACCCTCTCTATTTGTCCTGGGGACCTGCGTGGGAGAATACAGCTTTCATTGTGACAACAGGTGATGGTGAATCTCCCAATGGGGACACCTGTTGTTCTGGTGACAACTATCTAACAGAAGACGTCCCTTAATTTCATAGATTTTATCTTTTTCCTACACTATCAAAATCTACAAAAAATATTTAGTTTTTTTATAATGCTTAGGGCTCTGTCACAAAGGTATCACTACAGGATGCTTGGAGTGTAATGTAGAAAGACCATATTAAGCAGAATTGCTATAAAAACATGAACACAACACTAATTCTTGCTGAAAATAATGTGATTTGCAGCATGTGTTTGTGCTGATCCTATCACATGTTCTATCCTATCCTGTCGCATGTTCTGTCCCCCTTTGTAATGTACAGCGCTGAGCGAACTGTTGGCGCTTTATAAATACTGTATAATAATAATATCACCTTCTGACAACCTGGTCCTGCAGAATGTTGAGGAACTCCGCTCCTAAAAGCAGAGCTAGTGCATGGAAGCGCCTGACACATATATACTCTATATAATTTCGAAGGCTTAAACTGATTTGCCTGATCTCAGGCCAAATCTGACCATATCCAGATGATTCCAAACCCGCTATACTCAAGTCCCACCTCTTTTTCGATTAAAAAACCGCAATGGTCCCATTAAAGTAGTGATATCTGGGAGGTATTATGATATATCCTGGTTATCTTCATCAAAAACATCAGGCTAATGTAACAAATAGCAAGTAATGTGCAAATATATAAAACATTAAAGTATAATAACTAAATTACAAGTCTTTTTCATGGTCTTCTGCAAAGGGTCTCTGGTGCTCTGTGCCATAGAGCTTAGCCGTTTTTCTGAGTTAGATGCAGGTTGTTCTAAAAAAAAAAAAAATAAAAAAAAATAAGAAATATAAATAGTCTGATACACACAGTACAAAAATGATTTACAACTAATGTCAGATATACAAACTTTTTGTTAGTTTCAGTTAAATTTTTTTGAAGTTGGATAGCTCCTTAGAACTATCACAAGAAGTCCAAATGAATCCTACACATACACCACCAACCTAAACTGCTACAATATTCTTTTGTTGCATTGGCTGTCAGAGTATAGTTTGTGCTGGGTTCCTGTTTGTTCCTTTGCTCATGGTCTATAGCAGCCTTCTGCTTGTACACAGAGTTGAAACTGTTACGATGTGGGATCTGGAGCCTATCCTACTACTGCAATGTGGAGATGATAAAACTGAGGGATCACCACCATCTAAAGTTAGCAGTTCAGGCACAGCCCTGGGTGGCAGAAAGCTGTGGACCAGACAGTCTGAAAACTATAAAATAAGACACTATTATTCTATGGTTTATGTCAGAAACTCCTTTTAGTTCCTGGTAAAGGTACCTGTTACTTCAGTAAACATATGCACTCAAAATAAATTCTCATCCTCGCCAAGTACCACCATTGGTATACTATGCACATTTTGGGAAATGTTGTTCTTGTTGGTGCTCTATGCATAACTATACATGATAAAATAGGCCATACTTGCATTTCAAGAAAGCTGGAGATTTGCTTTGAGCTAAATACTTTTCAGCCATTCACCCAGTCCAATCAGTGTGCCAAACAGATCAACAGGGACACTGGTCAATAGGGGCAATGGTGGGTGGGCTGATGCAAGGGAAGTCAAGCAGCTAATAATAATATACCAGCTTTAGAAAAGGACAGAGAGAGTGGTTTTATGGCTAATAAACCTAACATTTAAAATGGTCTACAGGTTCAATTTTAGAGTATTGTACGAAAATACGCTGTGGGAAATATGCTGTAATTGTTTTTAGTATGTTCTCTTAGTAAAGCCTCTCCAAATGTAAAATGTGGATCTGAATGGAGGTTGATTGGTTAAGTAGGCATGAAAAATATACTGTTGTTATTTAAATGCATTTAGTGCATTAGTTTAAGCTACACTCCATGTTTAGCCTCTTTGGCACTCATTCTGCATTTTTGTGGAGACTTCACGAGTGACTATGGATAATACTGTATAGAGAATAGATGAAAAAAACAATGGATCTAACCTTTCCATAGCTATCAAAAACGATGAGGCTTTAAAGTACCTACAGACATGACATGTTGTCACAAGCTTGTCGATAAACATCATACTGTGTATACCTGGCTCCTCTGTGTCCACCCCGTAGAACTCTACCAACTGACTGGGCCCTCTAAAAATAGACAAGACCTGGAAGTGTCTGTACAGGGGCTATACATGCACACTTCAACAATAAAAGCATGTCAGAATGATCCTACAATTATCTGATCTCCTCACAGCAATCTTATGTATATGTTTATCATTATTCTTGTAGATGAAAAGTAAACCATCCATGTTTTGTAAATTGAAGCTGCATTGGAATACTATGTGTAGTAGGTTGACCATACTTGTACAAATAGAGGCATCGTCAGGAGTTTGCATGGACTCACCAATTTCATCGATGATGAATGAACGTTCATCAAATGTAACATTTTCACTAATAAGGCGGATGTGATAATTCCACTGGACTGAGGTGTGTTCCTTGCTGAAATAACAGCTGTTTCTACCTGCAGACTTGGTATCGAGGCAGTCATTCCATTGATGGTCACTACAAAAGCAATATTGAGAGGACATTCAGACACAGACTTACAAACCCAGATCCCGCATGCACAGCACCCGTACAGCCTAATGTCCTATCTAATATTGGGGCAGATCTGCTATTTATAGGTAACATTTTAATTGTGCCTACGCAGTACCTTTACTGAGTTACCATGCCTTTTTTCTGTTCTATGTATTTGTGGGGATGGGACCAACTTGGTAGAGGAGTGAGGCTTTGCTTTCTCATGTTAGAGCTGCACATCACGACTGGTGTAAAAATATTTAAGAAGCACAGTAGAGGTATAGGAAGCACAGATTCACAAAATGAATGAAGCAGAAACAAGTACGGTAGGTAAATCTTTCTGTCCAGTGATATAAACAGTAGACAGCACAGAGATATTGCCAATCTCACCCCAAATTTTATGAGACTTTTATGAGACTAGCAATCAGAGGCAGCATTGCTTTAGGTGGAGGTCAGCAACCAGTAGATCGTGATTTACCAGTAGACCTCGGCCAGGTGACTGTTAGATCATGGTCAGGGCTTGCTGACCCGCCATCCCAGAGCATCAAGCAGACTGCAATGCAAAGAGGCTACTTGTAAAGTTGGCGCTGTAGTATGCAGCAAGAACCACATAAGCTGATGTCTCCTCTGTAGTGCTGCTCATATGCCCTGTCATGGTTGGTGGGTGTAGCACCTGCCAAGCACGACCAATTTAGGTGAATGAGGCCGCTCTGCAAGTGCCCTGCAACATTGTGCAGTACAGCAAACAAGGGGTTAAAAAGGCAGTGGTGTGTTGCTTTCTCACCTGCTTTAACCCCTTGAACCCTGCAGAAGCATGCAGTTACGGGGCAATTGCAGAGTGGCCCCATTTACGCGATTGACAGGCGGTAGCACCACCAAAAGCAACAGGGGGTGTAATTCCTGCTGTGGCATGTGTACTCCTTTGTCTACTGCTTCAGCAGCTAAAGGGAGCAGGGATAGGGGGGGTTAAACCGTGACTCAACTGCACAGTTTTACCACCCCCCAATATGTTGCCTCCTCATCACCTGATTTAAACCCATGATTGCTGTGCAATGCATGCGATTGTGACACGGTAGTACTGCAATTAGAGGTTTAAATCAGCTGTGAGGAGGTGAGACTGTGCCCGGTGATCTTTGACTTCTCCCATGTTGTTCAGGTAGATCTCCACCTCTTTAAGGCTGCCTACCCCTGGCTTAGATGATCTCACACAGCAGGTATACAGCTTTAAAGCTCCAGGCACAGGAGTGCACTGCTATATATCAGAGAAATTCAAGACAAAGAACACATTTTTTAGGGTACATCTTAGGCACAGCTAAAATAAGTTCAGGTCCATTTTACTTTCTGTACTTAAAGAAAAACTCTGTGCAAAATTTTTATTTTCTTTTTTTCGCATCGGTTAAATGTTTTTATACTCACCCAATCCGCTGATCCTCCAAGTGCATGGCTGGTCCCCACCGATCCTCCTGCCCTGCACGCTAGCAGTCTTGTGAATGGACTGTTCTTGATGTCAATAGACCAGCTCTGGACATGAGGATGGCTCGAACAGTCTACCACTGGACGTGGGGGGGAGCAGATTTCTGGAGGTTTGGAGGAAAGGGTAAGTATAGCGTTTCGGTGCTCCCCTAGACAAAACGAGCAGTCAACCCATGCAGTGCGGTTCTTCTTTTTACTAAATTATTCTTCGGTTAGCAGTGCCTTAGAAGAT
Organism: Staurois parvus; assembly: GCF_062004578.1. Classification (NCBI taxonomy): domain Eukaryota; kingdom Metazoa; phylum Chordata; class Amphibia; order Anura; family Ranidae; genus Staurois; species Staurois parvus. The sequence goes on from NW_028318234.1 coordinate 860,972, forward strand.
CTCTTACTGTAGTTATACAGTGTTTGGCTCTTGCCTGTTGAGCTTTTCTATGCTGCAAACCATGTCATCTTTATTCTTAAACATCTTTTGGACTGACAAAACTCTGAAAGGGTCATTAGGACCTGGTGGGTGGCTACTTTTTGGCAACTAAGTGATGAGGGAAGCTGTTAGGGAGATGAATTCTGGTAATCAATGTGATTTAAGATTATTTTGAAACACTTTATACTGGGGGTTCCTTCAGAGACCTGTACTGCTGCCCTGGGTTGCCATGGTCTCCCTTTATTTAACAACCTGATTGCTTGTTACATATTGGTGTATGAGTGTGTCTAAGACAATTTGTCTTATTTTTTATAATACAACATTTTGTTGTAAGTAATATTTTTGAATTTTCAATAACAATTTTTTTTAACTACTTTCCCTCCGCCCTATAGCAGCAGTACTGCTGCAGGGCGGCAGGGCTGTGCAAAATCATGTATATATACAGTTGTGTTCAAAATAATAGCAGTCAGACATCACTAACCTGACCAATCACTGTTTTTGGTAGAAATGATATTTCTACATGGCAAATAATTTACTAGCAGGTGTAGTAGAGTAATAGAAATCCAACAGACCCAACAGTCATGACATGCATGCTGCTGATTCTGTGTAATTGAATCACTAATTGAAAGGGGAATGTTCAAAATAATATCAGTGTGGAGTTCTATTAGTGAGGTCATTCATTCTTTGAAAAACAGGTGGCAATTATTGCCCTTATTTAAGGAAGGAAGGCAGCAAATGTTGTACATGCTGGTTACAGTGCATTTCTCTCTGAAATTCTGAGGAAAATGGGCCATTCCAGACATTGTTCAGAAGAACAGCGTACCTTGATTAAAAAGTTGATTGGAGAGGGGAAAACATATAAAGAAGTGCAGAAAATGATAGGCTGCTCAGCTAATATGATTGCAAACGCTTTAAAATGCAACCAAAACCTGAAAGACGTGGAAGAAAGCGAAAAACTACCTTTCGAATGGATAGAAGATTAGCCAAAATGGCAAGGACTCAGCCAACAATCAGCTCCAGGAAGATCAAAGAAGGTGTAAAGTTCCCTGTGAGTACTGTTACAATTAGAAGACGCCTATGTGAAGCCAAGCTATCTGCAAGAAGCCCCCGCAAAGTCCCACTGTTGAAAAAAAGACGTGCTGAAGAGGTTACAATTTGCCAAAGAGCACATTGACTGGCCTAGAGAGAAATGGTGCAACATTTTGTGGACTGATGAAAGTAAGATTGTTCTTTTTGGGTCTAGTGGCCAGAGACAGTTTGTCAGACGACCCGCAAACACTGAATTCAAGCCACAGTACACTGTGAAGACAGTGAAGCATGGCTGCGCAAGCATCATGATATGGGGATGTTTCTCATACTACGGTGTTGGGCCTATTTATCGCATACCAGGGATCATGGAGCAGTTTGAATACATCAGAATACTTGAAGAGGTCATGCTGCCTTATGCTGAAGAGGAAATGCCCTTGAAATGGGTGTTCCAACAAGACAACGACCCCAAACACACCAGTAAAGAGCAACATCTTGGTTCCAGACCAACAAGATTGACGTTATGGAGTGGCCAGCCCAATCCCCGGATCTTAATCCAATAGAAAACTTGTGGGGTGACATCAAAAATGCAGTTTCTGAGGCAAAACCAAGAAATAGAGAAGAACTGTGGAATGTAGTCCAATCATCCTGGGCTGGAATACCTGTTCACAGGTGCCAGAAGTTGGGTGACTCCATGCAACACAGATGTACAGCAGTTCTCAGAAACAGTGCTTATACAACTAAATTAAGTGATTCAAAGGAAAGCAAAATATTCAAACATTTTTCAGTTTATATAGTGAATGTTTGAGTTTGTAAAGAAGAATACAAACACTGCTATTTTTTTGAACAGTCTAATATTCACTTTTCTTCCATTTAGAGGAACAACACAAATTTGATATATTTTTCTTCATGTTTTGATTTGGAATAGAATGTGTAGTGTTCCCAATGCATTTGTGTGTATGGAAATAAAAGCTATTAGAAGGATTTTGAGCTTTATTCACTTTTTTCAACACACTGCTATTATTTTGAACACAACTGTACATGATTTGCATTTCCGGGTAGGGGACATGCTGCTGTTGGCGGCTAGGGATGTCAATCACCGGGTCCCACCCAGCGATTCCCAGCCGGCACTCGCCAATCGTTGGGTAAAGATGACAGGGGAGAGACTTGTGTGTAACCAACACAGGTCTCTCTCCTGTCAGCATGGACATGCTGATTTGTATCTCTCTGCACAGCAGAGAGATACAAAACAGCATGTCTCCCTAGTAAAACACAGCACACAGCACAGTTAACCCTTTGATCATTGCAGATGTTAACCCCTTCCTGCCCAGTGTCATTAGTACAGTGTCAGTGCTTTTTATTAGCACTGATCACTTTATTAGTGTCACTGGGGATGTCAGTGGCAGTTAGTCAGTTCCCACCCAGTGTCAGAATGCCCGCCACAGTCCCACTATAAGTTGCTAATCGCCACCCTTACATAAGCCGCAAAAAAAAAAAAAAATTCCAGTATATATACTGCCATTTGTAGATGCTATAACTTTTGCGTAAACCAATTAATTTACACATATTGGGATTTTTTTTCAGCAAAGACATTTAGCAGAATACATTTTGGTCTAAATTTATGAAGACATTTGATTTTTTTTAATTTTTTTATTGGATATGTTTTATAGCAAAAAGTCAAAAATATTGTTTGTTTTTCAAAATTGTCAGTCTTTTTTTTGTTTATAGCGCAAAAAATAAAAACCACAGAGGTGATCAAATATGACCACAAGAAAGCTTTATTTGTGGGGAAAAAATGACAAATTTAATTTGTGTACAGTGTTGCAAGACTACGCAATTGTCAGTTAAAATAATGTGGCGCTGTATCACAAAAAATGGCCTGGTAAGAAAGGGGGGTAAATCCTCTGGAGGGCAAGTGGTTAAGCTTGTTTTTTTTAGTATGGATGACTAAAGGAGAAGTTAACCTAGGTGGTAAGTCTCTACATATCTTTACCTGTTCTCTATGGAGGGATTGTTTTTTTTATGTGCTCTTTTCAACACTTAACCCTTATTTGTGATCCCTTTTTAATTAGTTTTATGTTTTTTGTTTTAACATTTCTAGATGTTCCCTATAAAGAGTAATACAATAATATACTAATATACTTTAAGTTCAGGTCCATTTTACTATGCGTACTCAAACTAAATTATTCTACCAGCTATGACTTTTTTTGCTCAGCAGTGTCTCAGAAGATCTCACATTGTAGTTACACAGCTTGGAAGTTCAAGGTACAGAACAGTCACTGCTAGAGGAGTTGAAAATAAAAGTACATTTTTCAGGCACAATTAACATTTCTAGTGATCCCTATAGCATCTTGACTTTTCAAATTCTGGCCCACATTAAGGGTCAGTGCACAAAGACACTTAAGATCATTTTGAGGTCAGTTGCAAATCAGGTTGAGGTCAGTTTGAAAGTTCTTGGTTTCATAAAATCCAATTCCAAACATAGCATTCCATATCCTTCAAAACCCATGTCAGAAATGTAAATGAGGTTATAGCTTTGCTTTGAAGGACTCAGCAGGGTTTTTATTTCTCCACAGCTGTCCATCACTGGGCTGACACCTAGCTCACACAGCCTCAATGATATAATGCATCCATACTATAGATAAAAAACAAACAAAAAAAACCTGCTACAGTCAATGGAGAAGTCAACCCTGTTCATTCTATGAGTACAAATGTAAGTGTAGCGCTAGAAATACATGTCAAATGCAATCATAAGGTGCTTATGTGAATATTGTGATCATACAATATCAGTGTGACATAATCTAATAAAATATACAGTATCTCCCAGAAGTGAGTACACCCCTCACATTTTTGTAAATATTTTATTATATCTTTTCATGTGACAACACTGAAGAAACGACACTTTGCTACAATGTAAAGTAGTGAGTGTACAGCTTTTATACCAGTATAGACTTGCTGTCCCCTCAAAATAACTCAACACACAGCCATTAATGTCTAAACCGCTGGCAACAAAAGTGAGTACACCCCTAAGTGACAATGTCCAAATTGGGCCCAATTAGCCATTTTCCCTCCCCGGAGTGTCATGGTCTGGGGCTGCATGAGTGCTGCCAGCAATGGGGGGCTACAGTTCATTGAGGGAACCATGAATGCCAACATGTACTGTGACATACTGAAGCAGAGTATGATCCCCTCCCTTCGGAGACTGGGCCGCAGGGCAGTATTCCAACATGATATTGACACCAAACACACCTCCAAGACGACCACTGCCTTGCTAAAGAAGATGAGGGTAAAGGTGATGGACTGGCCAAGCATGTCTCCAGACCTAAACCCTATTGAGCATCTGTGGGGCATCCTCAAATGGAAGGTGGAGGAGCGCAAGGTCTCTAACATCCACCAGCTCCGTGATGTCATCATGGAGGAGTGGAAGAGGACTCCAGTGGCAATCTGTGAAGCTCTGGTGAACTCCATGCCCAAGAGGGTTGTCAGTGCTGGAAAATAATGGTGGCCACACACAATATTGACACTTTGGGCCCAACCTAGACATTTTCACTTAGGGGTGTACTCACTTTTGTTGCCAGCGGTTTAGACATTAATGGCTGTGTTGAGTTATTTTGAGGGGACAGCAAATTTACACTGTTATACAAGCTGTACACTCACTACGTCACATTGTAGCAAAGTGTCATTTCTTCAGTGTTGTCACATGAAAAGATAGAATAAAATATTTACAAAAATGTGAGGGGTGTACTCACTTCTGAGCGATACTGTATCAAATCTTATAAAAATTTCTGTGTCATTACAAATCTCAGCAATAATTTTATATGGTAAATATGAACTGTCAGTGGCAGTACAAGTCACAGAAATGCCAGGTGATGCCTGTGTGCTCTCCAGCTAGTGAAGAAATCTGTGAAACTACAAGGTGCAGCGATACCAAGTGGGATATTCAAAAGTGCTCATGATCCAACATGGCAATCCACCACCTTGTATGGATGTGCACTTTTGCGTTTGCGTTTAGAAGCGTTTTTTAACTGTTCCATGTCCAGATGCTGTTCAGAGCCTTTTTTCATCATCAGAAATGCATGCAAAGAGTTTTCCATGTACTCAAATGGACCTGGTACACCGGCGCAGTCAGTTCCAGGTTTCGCGAGAAGGAAAAAATGGTAGAACGTGCCGCATTATGCTCATGATGGGATCCATAGTGAATACAACCAGAAAAGACAGGTCACCTCAACACATACTGCTCTCTCTGCTTCTGCTCTCTCTATTCCTCTCAAAATGTCTGAAATATTTTTTACTATTTTTCAGTGCATTCTGGGCATTTGGGAAGGTCTCCTGAGGTTATCTTTTAAAAACGCTTCTAAACGCAAACGCACATAAACGTGGTATGCAAACGCGGCTAAACTGATGTTTTTTTTTTTTCCTACGTTTTCCAGCAGTCAGATTCCATTGTTCACAAGTGTTTTCCAAATGTCTCGTGTACATGAGCCCTAAAACAAATACAAAAAAGCTTTGATACCTTGTCTTATACTGGAACTTTATCGAATTGGACAAGTTCTGAAGATCTCCATAAGTCCAATAACACGTTATTGTCTCAAGCTCTTGTGATTGGCAGCGGGTGATTCTAGGCCCTTTCGAAGTTTCTAAAGAGAACAGAACAACGGGGTTAATTGAATTGTTGTGAACAGGACGCAGACATCGACTCACACATTGCTGTCAGCTATTTCTATATTAAAATCTTTTTATAAAGCAACATTGCTCCACAGTGAGCCATTCCCAGCCGTCGTATATTCCCCAGGCAGCTGGTGATTTTGTTAACTTGGATCCAATAATGCGTGCTGTGTGTATGTACGAAAACAAAATTATTTTACTGGCCTACTATGAAAATCAATTACCGACACTTCTGGAGGTCACAGCAGGAGCTGAGATTTGTGAACAGCCTGTTCTGGAGGGGCTACAAAGTCTAAGGTAGAATAAGCAAGTTTCAAGTAAACACTGCGGTAATGTACTTATGGAATAATTCTAGACAATCCTATTATTTCCATCCTCCTAGCTGATTTATTGCAGAAAGACGTTGGAAATCTTTGGCTTCACAATATAGCGTATCTCCAACCAAAAAATGTTTTAGGGGCCCATTCACACAGTTCCAGTGCAGTAACATATATCTCACTGCAATATTCAGTACTGTGCATTATGTACATCAGAGCAGTGTTTCTCAACCTCCTTCCAGTCGGGGCGCCCTTGAAAAATATTTTCAGTCATGAAGTACCCCTGTTCAAGACTTGGTTCACGATATTGTGTGTCGCGGAGCGCACACAAAATCGCGCTCATTCCTGACATGCAAATGCTCTGCTCTTTAGGGGTTACACCAAACATTGGCAAACTTGGTGTTTTTGGTGGGGTGCAATTTTAAAACTAAGGTCAGGGATGACTTTCCCTGCATTTCTGCTGGCAAGGCAGCCCATTGACATGAATGGGCAGCCCACTGAAATGAATGGGCTGCCCACTGAAATGAATGAGCAGCCTACTAAAATGAATGGGCAGCCCAGTGAAATGAATGAGCAGCCTACTGAAATGAATGGGCAGCCTACTGAAATGAATGAGCAGCCTACTGAAATGAATGTGCAGCCTACTGAAATGAATGTGCAGCCTACTGAAATGAATGGACAGCCCTACACACAGCCCCACAGATGTGAACCAAGGGCCTTTTCACCTGTGAGGTTGGAGGGTGGTAAAACCACACAATTGAGCTCCTTTTACCACCCCAACTGCTCCCCTTTAGCTGCAGAAACAGCAGCTGGGTGTATACACATGCTGTTGCCGCAGCTGGAAGTATACCTCCAGGTGAATGGGGTTGAACTACAACCACCCCCCATTGCATGGCATGCAGTTGTGGTGAGGGGATTGGTGTTGCTTTTTACAGGGTTAAACTAGGTAGTGAGGAGGCAACATTATGCCTCTTTACCACCTGTCAAATGCCTCGGAAAAGCGATCTGAGCATGGATTGCTTTTCAGAGGAGGAGCAGTCCTTGCTGCTATTACAAACAAGTCCTAAAATAGCAATTCTGAAAGGACAATACATAGGGGGTCGAGGTTAAAAGTAAAATACATATACACACATATAAAAACAAACACACATGTACAAATACACACACACACACAGACATACACACACATATACGTACACAAGTACGCAAACACACATACACATGTACACACAAACACATGTACACATACATACACACACACACATGTACGTACACACGTACACATACACATGTACACATACACACACACGTAGACACACACTGGATAGACTTTGGTCTTTTTTCAGCCAGACTAACTATGTAACTATATAGCACCAACAGTTTGCACAGCACTTTACAACATGAGGGCAGACAGTACAATTACAATACAGTAGGAGTCAGAGGGCCCTGCTCGTTAGAGCTCACAATCTAAGATGAAAGCTAGGGTTACCTAGGAAAACCAAAAAAACTTACAAATGTAAACATTTCTTTCTTTTCCCATGCGATTCAATAAACATTTCCCTGGAAACCTCTTTATTTCTGTCACTTTTAATTTGCAGATAAAGCATCTGTATTTGTAGTCTTGAAGCAGGAGAGTTTTGCAGCATTTGTATTCCTCTATCAGAGTCTCCTCCCTACCACTGGAATCAGTAAACATTTTTCAGAATGTGGTATTCTAATACCCTTCTTATTAAATGATTTGAAATCTTTGTTTCTGGTTGAAGAAGCCCAACAGAATTTTGACCTGCCAGCCAATCTGTGTCTGTGTAATATCACATTTTCTCAAGGATTAGAACATCTTTTCTGAATTTAAGACAGTCATTATTTGTGCACGTCTTCATGCTATAGACATTAGATGACAATTTTAAAATCCCAAGAAGAAGAAGAAGGTCGGTCTAGCTGGGAGCTCAGCATTCCTAGGCAGCAGCAAGCAGTTTCTGCTATATCCAGGGTTTTTGATTTATTACCCCACTGCCTAGTAAGCTCAGGGTAACCCCAAAACTACCAGAGATGGGCTAATTGGTGCCATGAACTTATTTATTCCAGAACAACTGGAAGATGTTTTACCATAGTTGCTCAAGGGGTGGACACAACCAAAAGCTGTGTAAGAGGTCCTGACCATGTTTATTATTATTATTATACAGTATTTATAAAGCGCCAATGGTTCGCTCAGCGCTGTACATTACAAAGGGGGACAGAACATGTGACAGAACAATACCAATACAATGCAAAACATGAGGGGATCGAGGGCCCTGCTCTTTCGAGCTTACAATCTAGGAGGGAGGGGATGGTGGTACAGGAGGAGATAGCTGTGGGGGATGGAGTGGTAGGAAGAGTGGAGGAGGTCGACAAGTTAGCAGGGGGTGGGGTAGGCTTCCCTGATGAGATGGGTTTTCAGGGTACGCCTAAAGGAGAGGAGAGTAGGTGATAATCTGATGGGTTGAGGCAGGGAGTTCCAGAGGATGGGTGACACCCTGGAGAAGTCCTGGAGGCGGGCATGGGAGGAGGAGACCAGGGAACTAGAGAGAAGGAGGTCTTGTGAGGAGCGGAGTGTGCGTGTTGGGCGGTACTTGGATATTAGGTCAGTGATGTAGTTCGGGGCAGTATGGTGGACAGCTTTGTACGTCAGTGTTAGGATTTTGAATTTGATCCGTTGCGCAATCGGAAGCCAGTGGAGGGATTGGCAGAGGGGGGTGGCGGAGACAGAGCGGTTGGAAAGGTGAATGAGTCTGGCAGCCGTGTTCAGGATGGACTGAAGAGGGGATAGCCAGCGGCGAGGCAGGCCAGTGAGGAGGGAGTTGCAGTAGTCGAGTCGTGATATGATGAGGGAGTGGATGAGCTGTTTAGTGGTTTCTGGGGTTAGGAACGTGCGGATTTTGGCGATGTTGCGGAGGTGGAGTCTGCACGAGTTAGTTAAAGATTGGACTTGGGGCTGGAAGGATAGGTTGGAGTCCAGAATGACACCAAGTACTCTGGCCTGCAGGGCGGGTTTGAGGCATCTTTCAAGGCATTTTTTTTACCTGTGTTAAACATCATACTCTTGATAAAAGAAAAGAGACTTTTGTTTTACTATCCTGGATTTCACAAAGCATCAATGAATGCCACCATGGCCACAAGTAGAATGGAAGGGGGGTGTTGTTGTTGGAAGTACAGCCATTTCCTCCTGTACCACTCTCCCCTCCCTCCTAGATTGTAAGCTCCAAGGAGCAGGGCCCTTGAACCCCTCGTATATTGTATTTTTACTGTGCTGTCTCATGTACTGTCTCCCATTATAATGTACAGTGCTGAGCAAACTGTTGGCGCTATATAAATACTGTATAATAATAATAATACCATGTTTTGATATTTATATCATAGTGTTACTAAACCCACAACAGTAACATCAGTCTGTATATGCAGTAAAACATGCTTGTTATACTCCGTGTGGAACCTAAGGGGTTAATCCTCTGCATTGTGTAAAAAGGCAGTTTGATTCTCTCTGCTCCTCCTCTTGTTCAAATGTCCACATCTTATCTCCTGATAAGACAGACTGTGCCATAGCCATTCTGCACATGCTCATTTTAGTGTGTATTGCTAGAGAGGTTTTCTTTTTTCTTGGGAGAGTACATGTGATCAGCACAGGACCAATCAGCACTGTCCAGACAGAAGTCAAAGGTTTTTCATCCTCCAAGGGCAGAAAGAAAACTCCTCCTACAAGCTTTAACCAGTGCTCTGCTGGACACTGACAGAAGTCACAAGACTGCTCTAACTTCTGATGAGCAGTTTATATTTACTAAAATAATTGCACTTCCATGTTCTGTGTACTGTGGGAGACCAGATATAGTGAATGCAGGGTCCGGGGTTTAGTAACACTTTAACCCTTGCTCTTAACCCTAACCCTTAAACATAACATGTGACTTTGGACATATAAAGGTTCCTGCACTACTTTGATGTGACTTTGATGCTACTTAAATGCCAGAGAGTGTAAAGTCACATCAAAGTCACTCTCCATGAACAGAACTATCATACTTTCCTATTAGCCAAAAAAAAAAAGAAAAAGCAAAACGCACTGGAAAAACACATCAACTGCCTAGATGTGAACCTAGCTTCACTCAGCAATATGCAGATATAAGAAAGAGAGAAAAAAAAATGATCTGCTTAATTATCAATTTCTTTTCCTAACAAATGCCCGTGTATGTGCCTGCATGGATAATAACAGCAGAATGATTCCATAGAAGTGGCTAGCCTTACCGTCATATGGAAAAAAAGCAATGATTGTGCAGATACACTAAAAGCAGTTTGCTGCTGAAAAACCAATACATTCCAATTCCATGCATCTGGACTGCAACACATTACTCTTTGTTTCATGAAAAGATCAGGGTTTCTGCTGTCTTTTGCTAGCCAAGTGTCTACCAGTTATAAGACGGTTAAAATTCCCCTTTAAGGTGATCGCAATGGTTTTGCAGTACTGCCACACGCGAGTTACACGGGAGCAAAGGGTTCCTATTAAACCAACAGCATGCTGGGTGATTAATGATGTCCTACACATAAAGCTTCTACAAGTCATTCTTGACATTAATTGCCTGGCAACTGTCTTATGTGGAATGGCTCCATGTTATGTATGTTGGATACTCGACTGCAGGGTTATTGCTGTTTAAACCCACGCAAACACCATGGGATTTATGAACAAACCATATGCCTGGCAGGTATTTTGGTTCACGGTTTATTCCAACTGGGAGCAAATGGCTTACAAAAATAAATTGGTCTGCCTTTAAAAGGTTTTAAAAGAACCCATGCCTTGTCCATACAGGTTCTCCTATTTGCTCAACTCATGCTCCCTTTGCAACCCAAATGTTTAAGCCCACCAAAGCCTTGTAAGGTACCGGTACTTCCAATTATGGGGGGGGAGCATGTGACTCTCTCCCCTTCCTCCAATGATGCAGAAATGGATGCCTGATTGGCCAACCTTAGCATGGTGTAAGCCCTGATTTGGAATTCACATAGGTCTTCTTTTTTCTGACAGGTGAATAGAGGCAGGGAAGGAGAAACAAAGCTTGATTTCTACATAAAGTTTACAGTAACTTATGTCTTATTAACAAATGCCTCTATATGTAGCAGCAAACCGGGGCGAGGAGGGACAAAGCAAAGGTTCACTTTAACCGCTTCCCAACCGTCCTATAGCAGAAGTACTGCTACAGGGCAGCAGGGCTGCGCAAAATCACATATATATACTGTATATACGTGATTTTGTATTTCCAGGTGGGGCGCGCGTGCCGCCCTACCTGCGCTGCCATTGGTGGCTACAAATGTCGGTCACCGGGTCCCAGCGAGAGATTCCCTGACGGCACCCGGCGATCACCAAGTATCACTGACAGGGGAGATACCTGTGTGTAAAAAACGCCGGTCTCTCTCCTGCCAGCAGTAACATGCTGCCGTGTATTTCTCTGCACAGCACAGCACAGCACAGCAGAGAAATACACAGCAGTATGTTTCCCTAGTAAAACACACACAGCACAACAGAAAATAGCACACAGTTAACCCCTTCCTGCCCAGTGTCATTAGTACCGTGTCAGTGCTTTTTATTAGCACTGATCATTGTATTAGTGTCATTGGGATGTCAGTGGCAGTTAGTCAGTTCCCCCCCAGTGTCAGAATGCCCGCCGCAGTCCCACTATAAGTAGCTGATCACTGCCATTACTAGTATATAAAAAAAAAAAATTCCAGTATATACCGCCATTTGTAGACGCTATAACTTTCATGCAAACCAATTCATTTACACGTATTGGGATTTTTTTTTAGCAAAGACATGGAGCTGAATACATTTTGGCCTAAATTCATGACGAAATTTGATTTTTAAAATTTTTTTAATTGGATATATTTTATAGCAAAAACAGTCAAAAATATTGTTTTTTTTCAAAATTGTCAGTTTTTTTGTTTATAGTGCAAAAAATTAAAAAAAAAGCACAGGTGATCAAATACCATCAAAAGAAAGCTCTATTTGGGAAAAAAAAGGGCGTAAATTTCATTTGGGTGCAGCGTTGCATGACTGTGCAATTATCAGTTAAAATAACGCAGCTCCATAACGCAAAAAATGGCCTGGTCAGGAAGGGGTAAGTCCTCTGGAGGGCAAGTGGTTCAAGCAGTATTAAACCCAAAAGTAAAAATGTAATACATTTCAGTTTATCAGTCCAATGTGGAGGCTGCATAGTTTTCTTTTCTTTATTTTGTTTGCTCCCCCCACCCCCCATATTTTCACCTGATGATCCAGCCAGTAATACTTCCTGTCTTAGGGTGTCTCCACTCCATTGTAAAAGCAATGGTGTCACCTTTAGATGGCAGCATTGTCAATCTGTGGATTGGTTAGTTTTAGATGCACTGGCTGATTTACATGGACTTGACTAACAATTAAAGCTGAACTCCAGCTAACACTTTTTAAGCAGTTCCAGCAGGATGTTTTTTTTTCCCCTTTGGGATAAAAGTTATACATACATGAATAAAAGCAGACTATTGTAATCACCCTTGTCAGTGTTAAATGAGTTATCTCAACCATCTAACTGCCACTTTTGATGGAAAGCTTGACCTGTTAGAAAAATTACATACTTACTGGGTGAATATAAACTAAAACAAAAACAAAACTTAATGCTGTTATATTATCATATCCCAAAAATTGGTAGGCTACAATAAACTAATCTTTTGTTTTTGGTTTTAATACAACTTTATGAAACACTAACATGAAATTCTGATGAATTATAAATTCAGTATCTCAATATATTTCTTTATTTCACATACGTTTATTTATATTTTTCTCCACAGCTACATGCAGACCAGTGCGAATAAAAAAAAAGGTATCACGGACAGTACTCAATTGTTCTTTTTCCAAGTGCACTAATACAGCTGCGATTACCTCGGGTATCCTGAACCCTCATCCCTCTCTCCTGCATACGTTCACATGCTGCAATAAATCTTCAAAAGACACCCCTGGACTGAGCCTGCTTTTTGTTGGGGTGCTGCTGGAGCTGGTACCAGGGTTGAAGGCCTCTGAGCAGGTAAGAAAAACTCATTTATTTGCAGTCACTCCGGAGGGGTTGATGCTACAGTTTTTAAGTCCTCATGCACACTGGACGTTTTTACAGCTGCTGTTTTTATTATTATTTATTTTTTATAGGTGCTTGTATAGTGCTGTCAATTTACGCAACACTTTACATATATATTGTACATTTACATCAGTCCCTAACCCTCAAGGAGCATACAATCTAATGTCCGTAACTCACATTCATACATACACATACTAGGGCCAATTTAGACAGGAGCCAATTAACCTACCAGCATGTCTTTGGAGTGTGGGAGGAAACCAGAGAAAACCAACGCAGGCACGGGGAGAACATGAAAACTCCAGGCAGGTGGTGCCATGGTTGGGATTCGAAACAACGAACCTAGTACTGCCAGGCGGAAGCGCTCACCATTTAGCCACTGTGCTGATGTTTTTTTCTACAGTTATTAAACCCCCCCAGCATGTTATCCTATGTGTCCATGCACACATAGACTGTAATCAACGTTTTTTGGCTGGAAAAAAACCCCAGGACTAGTGGGTTTCTAGAGGAGCTTTTTTAGCTGTAAAAATGCTGTAACACTGAAAAACCCAGCAAAATGCAGCAAAACACCACAAACCAGCATTTTTGGACTTTTGTTTACCAAAAGAACCCTAAAAAACGCATATGCGCCAAAACGCCGTTGAACGCCAATGTAAAAATGCTAAAAAAAAGCTGAAAAACTCACGTAAAAACGTTACTTTACCCAGCTTATGTTACCAGCGTTATCAAAACACCCCGTGTGCATGCAGCCTAAAGTAAAAACATGGCTGCAACTACTCAAGCAACACTGGCAGCTTTGTTGGTTTGCCCCAATCCCTGTTCCTTTTACTGGTCAGCTTAGTATGCATGTAAATGATCACAAACTATAGTATATTATGCTTTTCGGTTACTATAGATTTTTATGGAGTTTCACAAAAATGAAACAAGGCACTTGTGTACATAGGTTACATTTCCTTCAATGATGGACATAACAGCATAGTTGCCAACTGCCCTATATTGCCCAGGACATTCACAAATATTTGACTGTTGTCCCGGTGTGACCTCGTCCTGAGCTGATTCCCGAAAAACGATGCCCTGTCATGGAAAACTGAGCTCACTACGAAGTGTGCCCCTGCTGGCAGGGCGAGTAACATCACATGCGGTGTACACACAGTCACAGATTCCTCCCGCTTCCCCCTCAGCAGTGCCATTCAGCGGCTGCGGGACTCTGATTGATGCCGAGGAAGTGTCAGCTGGTGCCTGCCTCCTTCCTTTTCATTGGTCAGGACTTGTGAAGGAGAGTGGCCAGCCAAGGGGTGATTCCCTTTCACTTGGGGTGGGGTGGCGGTGCAGCCGGCCTCAAGAATGATCACGCCCAGTCTGATTTCTACTTGGAGAAGGAGGAGCATGGAGGTAAGTGACTGTGGGGGCAGAGTGCTCCATTATTTGTAAGATGACTGCAACTCCTTTGGTCATTACCTGCTTGCTCACTGCTGAGTTAAAAAAAAGTTTCTGCAAATGCCAGTTTTTTTTTTTTTTTCTAATCTTGCAATTGGACTGTGAGAAATTGGGTTAAAAACTGCTCTGCCCAATTTCTAAGGCTCCATGTACATGAACCTACCCTGACCGCCAGCTGCTAGAAAACGCAAATCGCGGCTACCGCAGTACAGTGATTTTGCGTTTTCCCACGGCCAGTGGTCAAAATGTTCCTATCCTGAATGTGATTCTTCCACGTTCAGGAGAGGGAAGTTTAACCTCCCCTAAACACGCCAGCTCCTAAACTCTGCTAAAAGCCTGTATGTACATGGACACATAGGCTTTTATGGAGTTAAGTTTAGGAGCTTTGGAAAAAAAATGCCAAAGCTCCTAAACTCGAGTTTAGAAGATGCTCGTGTACATGGGGTTTTACAGTCAGGACAGTGCTACATGAAAAAGGAGATGCCATCCTGTTCTTTGTCAACTTTTTTACTTCCATGTTTAGACTTTCAGATAGAAGTTGGAAAGTATTGTTAGCTGGCAAACATCAAACAGGTAGATATGGGACAGCACCTTACCTGTGCCACTGTGCACATGGAGACTGTGCCCCCCTGTACTGTGCCTTCCCAAGCTTCCTGTATGGTGCCCTCCTGACCCCCATACATAACCCTCCTGACCCCACTGTCCTCTGCCCTGCTTACACCCACTCCTCTGCCCTCCTGACCCCCATAAATAACCCTCCTGACCCCCCTGTCCTCTGCCCTACTGACACCCAGTCCTCTGCTCTCCTGACCCCCATACATAACCCTCCTGACCCCCCTGTCCTCTGCCCTACTGACACCCAGACCTCTGCCCTCCTGACCCCCCTACTGACCTTCTGTCACCCAGGCTTCTCTCCTGCTGACTACTACATACTACACACCTCTGGACACTGCCTCACATACTACACACCTCTGGACACTGCCTCACATAGTACACACCTCTGGACACTGCCTCACATACTACACACCTCTGGACACTGCCTCACATACTATACACCTCTGGACACTGCCTCACATACTATACACCTCTGGACACTGCCTCACATACTACACACCTCTGGACACTGCCTCACATACTATACACCTCTGGACACTGCCTCACATACTACACACCTCTGGACACTGCCTCACATACTATACACCTCTGGACACTGCCTCACATACTACACACCTCTGGACACTGCCTCACATACTACACACCTCTGGACACCGCCTCACATACTACACACCTCTGGACACTGCCTCACATACTACACACCTCTGGACACTGCCTCACATACTACACACCTCTGGGGGCTCCCATACATACTACTGACCCCTGTACACTAGAGAAGGGTTCACACTTGGCATCTTTGCCCCCTTGTTCTGTGCTGTACATTTCCTATATAACATTACCACATTTTGCACTGTAAGTCATCTCATACTCTACACTCCTCCCCATTTAAGCCATACCCAATATTTAGCGCAATGTAAACAACACCAACTTAACCAATAAATCACCTCTAATGTTGGGTGTCCTACATGTGTGGATGTTGCTGTGTTATGTAACACTACTAGTTTATTTTTTTTTTACATTTTAGAATGGGGTGCCCAGGGCAGCTATTAGATATTTTTTGGGCCACATATACAGCTTAAGGCTTAGCCCCCCTGACCTGACCCCCATCATTCCCCAGGGCCTACACACTTTTGTATACCCATGGCTCTCACACACCTGTATACACCCCTACACCTGTAGGCACTCAGCCCCCCCACCTGTATGCACTTAGCCCCCCCACACCTGTAAGCACCCAGCCCCCCTCACCTGTAAGCACCCAGCCCCCCTCACCTGTACGCACTCAGCCCCCCTCACCTGTACGCACTCAGCCCCCCTCACCTGTACGCACTCAGCCCCCCTCACCTTTACACACTCAGCCCCCCCCCCATCTGTACACACCCATCCCCCTCAAACCTGTATGCACTCAGCCCTCCACCCACACCTGTAAACACACCTCTACACACTCAGAAACCCCCCCCTCCACACATACACCTCTGTACACACTCACCCCCCCCCCCCCACGTACACCTCTGTACACACTCACCCCCCCCCCCACGTACACACCTGTACACACTCACCCCCCCCCCCCCCCCCACACACACACACACACACACTCATTTCTAAACACACACATACAGCTCCTTTCCCCCCTGTACACAAACACCCCCCCCCCCTCTTCACTTGCACACACAGCCCCTATCAAAACGAGGTCTTCCTTGTCCCAGCTGACACATCGCTCAGACAGAAGAGCTGCAGCCGATCATAGCACATAACAGTGCAAGAAGCAGCCACATGGAGTGCATGAAGTAACCAGAGGTGGCAGTAATGAGCTCGATGTTTAAGCTCAGTGACACAGAGCTGCAGCAGCTGCCGACCTTTCCTCTGTAGTGCACCATGTAGCTTGCCTGCACCCATCCCTGCCGATGGCTGGGCCCCTCGGAACACTCAGGCCCCCTACATTTGTATTGGCTGTCCCCCTGATGATGGCCCTGGGGCTGTCTCAAGATTGTGTACAATTTTAAAGGGTGCCGTGACTAAAAAGAGGTTGAGGAACACTGATGTACAATAATGAATACATGATATGTAGGAAACAGCAGCAGACTCAAGTGGTCTCTCTGTACAACTGATTGGCACCCAGTGCTCCCCATTCCTCTCATTGTCTGAGTTCTGCTGTACAGGAGACTACAAGAGGTATTTATACTAGCTACATTTAAAATAAATCGGATTATTTTTTATGTATACATAACTGCATTTGTTGGCTTTTCTTGTTTGTTTTGCTACCACCTGTCCAGCATTTAGCTTTACCTTCTGACTGCCAAGGATGTGTAGGATACCTCCTGTCTCCTCGACAGGTAATGAGGTATAGTAAGCTACTTAGAAGCAGCACAAACAGCAGCCCACCCTGCTAAATGTGATCCACCTAGATGACGTCACTGCCACCAACTCTGCACCAATTTGATCATCTTGAACTGAGGAAGTGGCAATTTAAAGTCATAAAACGCAATTTATTCGTTGAAATAAAGTAATTGGATGTTTTACTAAAGTAGACTATTCATGCCTATCCATTGAACAAACCACATAGGGCACCTCTAACAATCGAACTACTGACAGATTTTTTTTTTGTGCTGATGCTTCCTAGGAATATGCTTTACATGCTCAGGTTCATACTCAGTGTAAGCCGCAAAAATGGGAGAAGGAGGTGTGGGATTTTGTTTCCTGGATCTCCATCTCCAGTATAAAAAGACATGTTTCCCATAAGTGATAAAACATTAAAACAAAGTTAAAAATGCACATTTATAACACGCGTTAATGCACAACTACATGTGGAGCTTTAGGGTCATCATTTAACTATAATGTTAAATATACAGAGCCCTTTTCCCCTGACGATGTCCTTTTAGCAGAGAAACACATTGGCATGGTCCTTGACATCATCACACCTTCTGGTGGATCAGTGGCGGAGTTTTCATTTTACTCTACATATCTCATGTGAGTGTTGCTCTTTTAATAAACACAATTGTGCTTTAGAAAGCCCTTTGATAACGTGTATTATACACGAAACGCGTCAGTGAGTGCCCTCTACTGGACTATATTGATTGCTGCACCGCATGGCTTATCATACACAGCCGGCAGCCATCTTGGATTTTTTAATGTAAGGGTTTTCCTTGTATGCTTATCACTTACTGCATTAAAGTTACTACACTATCAGAAGCTTTGTCATGGGCCCTGTTTATTCCATGGGAGCCCCATTCTTTGAAGGTCTACCTGATTCCTGCCTACTTAAAGTCTGATGTCAAAGTTTTAAAGAACCCCCTCTGGTGGCGGAAGTCGGCATTCCAGGAGACCCCTGATGTTTTACAGACCCATGACACCTGGTGGCTGTGGCTTAGAGAACTACTACCTATTCCAGTGATTCATACCGCGAGTACCTGGAGTAGGTCTTATATACTCCATGCGCAAGCATTTCATCTATCTGGTTAGTGTACATCTATACTCCTCTTCACCGCCACAGGAGTCACAGAACCTTCACTTTATTCTGCACTTATCAATACTTGGGAACTTTATATCTACTGTATTTTTATTGAGTTACTCTGTGAGTGTCACAGATATACTAGCGCTGCATTTTATTATATTTTACAATTGTGCTTTAATATACTACACTATAGGATTTGTCTTTTTGTTCCCCTTATAATCCAAATAAATTTTGGTTTGAGATGCCGAGTTACCGGATGTACCTGTGGAGATTAGAGCTGCATGGCAGTCCGGCACTATTGTTCTCTCTGATATTGAGACCTTATCCATCCGGCAAGGAGTTTGAGCTCTAGTGGGCACTCAGAAGGGGACACAGTGTGATTCTGGGCACATCACCATTTTCACAGCGTGCGTGCGTTCTGGTTTTGCGCAACAATTTTTCACATTTTTAAATAGGGACTTGCACTATAAGCTGTTTTGCACTGAACTTTTATATTGTTTTACATCTTTTTGATATTTTGTGATATACTATTTTCACTGACCATATTGAGTTTTAAGAATGTAATCTCTTAATTTCATTTATTTAAAAATATAGCAGACTATTTTAATTTAAGTTTTTTTTTATGTTCATGTATTCAAATGATTAGTGTGCTGCTTTTCTGTGTGGTGATACACTGAGCTCAGGAATTTCCTTTTTTTTTGGTTGAATATAACATTTGAAGACTTTTACTGTAAGGTGCTTATTTAAGCTTTTATATACCTGCAAAAAAAAAAGCACAAGAATAAAATTATAAATATTTGTTAATAAACCAATGCAGTTTCATGTTTTATGTTTATTAAATGTTTTGAAAACTATGCTATATTAGTGCGCCCTAATGTTTTTTTAGGGTATTTTTATTAACATTTGCTCAACTGTCATGGGATGTTTGTAATGGACTGTACCATACTTTAATTCTACTATTCCATTCTGGAGGGGTCTTTTACAAACTTTTAAGTTCATGAATGTAAAAAATAGCATAAAATGGTTTGGCCAAAAGAGGTACAAAATTGGACGCAGGGCTTTGCAGAGAAAAGGTTAAAAATCAAGTGCACCTTTCCAACAGGCCACTGATTTTCTAATTGCTTTCACACAGATAAACGTTTACTGGCTAAAGTGAAAAAAGCAGCAAAGTGACAGAGATCTATGGCAAAACTGTGAATTCATATACAGGAAGGGAAGAGGCCAGAGATGAGCCAGACAATCGTTGCCAAGAAAAGTCCAAGTTGGACACATTCCGAAAGGGAAAGAATGCTCCAGCCTTCATCGGAGGGAGTTCACTGTTTACTGACTGTGTAAACAATGAGTTATTGACCTTCATACACAGAATCCCTCCTCTGTGAACGCCGTGGAAAAACACAGCTATACTAGCAAGTATACAATTTTGGTACTATTAGACAAATATTAAAATTGGATATGATCTCTAAGCCACACGATAGCATAAAACATCACCGATGCCTAATGTGCTCCTAAGCGTAAAAAGACAGGAAAACAAGACTATCCCATATGAAACTTTGAAACATTCATAAATCATTTGGAATTCCATGAGAGGGTAAGCAGTTTTTGCTTGGGCCAGATGGTGGTGCCCTTGCTGTTTCTGTGGCCAAATTATGAATATTGATGAGCTCAGATAGGTTAGCATTATCTCTGCTAGGAGATTTATATTTTCTTCTTCTAAAAGTATTGTCATTGTTAGCATATATAATAATTACAATCAGAAAAAAGTTAAGCTTTGTTAAAAAGCATTAGAGGCTTCTACATGAAACAATCACCAAAGCGTAGACAGCCTGCCCCTTGCCCACTGTCCAGTGGTGATACATCACCAGGCAGAGAAAAATTGATGGGAGCAACCTTTTCTTGGTTAGTGTTCAACCAACCCTGACAGTTGATGCATGAAAATATTGATTGGCCATCTAGTGACATCAGACAAAGCAGTTCTTGATGACCAACCTGAAGCTGCAAAATACCACAGCAGACAACAAAGTGGATGTCAAGTATACTTGGTAAGAGGTACTTTTTGGGCAAGATATTACTGTAAAGTGTGCCACTAGACTTCCAGTTCCCACACGGAACATTCTTTTATTACTCTCCTTTGATGGAAAGTGGTGGGGTTGAAGGACAAGAAGTTAATGCGAGCAACTAACTTGCTCTCCAACACAAAGGACTATATAATGTATTAATATAAGCTTTTATGCTCTAATTGACATGTTTTTGTTACTGTGGGTTCCAGCTGACAACTAGCAGTTCCTTCTGCTCGCTGTGAGTCTTTACTTTGGAGATAGCTCTGGTTCTAACAGCTTCATCATCTATGGACCACTTGAATCAAGGCTACAGATTGCAGTGGTCCATCTATACCTTGGTCCATTTCTTTCCAGTAAAGATCACCAGCTAAAGGCACGTCACTCTGAAGTGGCCTATTTGCTGCTCTCAATGACTAAAACCAACCCATCATGGTATAGTGAAGAAAAATGGTTAGGGGGCCACCTGACATATGCCTGTGAAACACCAGTAGCTCAGGGACCACAGATAAATCAATCTGCAATTATTCTTAGGCATTAGATACAGAGGGATCCCAACAGCAGTATGAAGTACTGGTATGTTGCACAATGCTGAGGTACCAAAGCTGAAAGTTGGGCCTAATACTATTCCCAGCCACTGGTTAGTGCACTAAGAAGCTCAAGCTGGTAACATTAGGAATAACCAGACCCCTACACTTATTGTAATTAATGTGTACGGTCAATGAATATACAATTACTTTATTTTTTCATGGAAAGTAACTTCTGGTGTGACTTATACATCTCATTTTGATATTTTTTTTCTGCTCCATATTAGGATATTTCCTATACAGATTTGTAAATTATGTCTAAAGTGTCCATTGGCGTATCACACAGTCTCATTGGCCTTCCTTCTGGAACAACTGCTAAAATCAGAAAAGTGAGTCACAAACAGAGCCTTTTGCTTTCAAAGAGCACTACTAATGAGTAAATGTACCTTTAAAGATGTGTCCTGGAAATATATTTGGTTTAAACAGTGTCATAATAGTATTGGTAAATTCAGTTCTCATCAATTATTAATATTTACAAGATATTCATTCAGAGGTTGCTAGGGATTCTTTGTGATGTGGCTGATTGGCTTCCCATTTTATTGTGCCTACATAGTTCCAGGGCCAACACCATTTGGCAGAGCCAGCTGCATAAACCCAATGATCCTTTAAACTGTCTGTATGTGTAGCATTCTGATCACCATTGTAAGAGGGGGGCATTCTTTTCACTGATCACCAATGTATGGAGCATTTTTCCCACTGACCGCCAATGTAAGGGGCATTCGTCTTACTGACCTCTAATGTAAGGGACATTCTTCCGCTAACCTACAATATAAGAAGCATTCTTTGTACTGACTACCAGTGTCAGGGGTATTCTTCCCACTGACCAACAATGTAAGAGGCAGTTTTTCCACTGATCACCAATTAATTGGTTTTCCCTTAGGGTAACTTAAGACCTGAAATTGTTTCAAGGGTTCCTCTGGGGAAAAAAAAAAAAAAGGAAGGCTGTTTTAGAGGACATGTTAATTTGAAATATTTATGAATAAAACATAAGATTGCTTGAAATACTTATACTAGAGAAATTGCTAAAGACTTTTAAACTATAATATATGTTTTTGATGTTGGCCTATCACACCATTCCCTCAAACTCGATTTTTCTAAAACCAAGCTTGTAATATTTCCTCCTCCCCAATCCCCCACTCATAACTTTACCATCAAGATCAACAGCACAATCATTGGTCCTACCCCTCATGCCAGGGTGCTAGGTGTAATCCTAGACTCTGACCTTTCCATCGGGCCCCTCATCAAATCACTGGCTAAATCCTGCAGCCTCAACCTCCAAAACATTTCCAAAATCCGCCCCTTACTGACTAATGACACCAAAAAACAACTTATCCACGCCTTGGTTATATAACGCCTTGATTACTGCAACTCCCTTCTCACTGGCCTACTGTTACACAAGCTATCCCCCCTTCAGTCTATTATGAATTATGCTACGAGACTTATACACCCTACCAACTGATCAGCGACTGCTGCCCCTCTCTGCCACTCCCTTCATTGGCTTCCACTAACCCAATGTATAAAATTTAAAATACTAACTACAATATAGAAAGCCATCCACAACACTGCCCCTAGCTACATCACCAACCTCATCCGCAGATATCGTCCAAATCACCCACTCTGCTCCTCCCAAGACATCTTGCTCTCTAGCTCCCTCGTCACCTCCTCCCAGGACTTCTCTAGAGCCTCTCCCATCCTCTGGAAGTCCCTACCCGAGTATGTCCGGTCAGCCCCCACCCTGTCTGCCTGTAGGCAATCTGATTGAATCTCACTTATTAAGGGAAGCCTACCCCACCTCCAAATAAGAACTGTACTTGAGTCACCTCCATCAGATCATTCCCTGCATCTATCACCTTTTGTACTACCTCCCACTTCCTTTAGATTGTAAGCTCCATGAGCAGGGCCCTCCTATTCCTTCTGTACTGAACTGTATTGTAATTGTACTGTGTCCCTTTATATTGTAAAGAGCTGCGCAAACTGTTGGCGCTATATAAATCCTGTATAATAATATTATTTTTGAAATTTTATTATCTATCTCTTTTTATGGATAGATCTTAGTTTGACAGTGTGTATGTTAAAGCACATCCCCAGTCCTGAAGAAGCGGAACGACAGCAAAACGCATAGACTGAATGCAAAATATTATGTTGGGATGTCTTAAACATTGAAGAACACATTTAGTGCAAATTAAAAGATAATTTTTTTAATCATATGTCAGTAATTTTATTTTTTGAGGTGTATACAATAAAAGCACATGTTAGCTACTAATATTGTTGTATTGTTATTAGTTCTGGAGGTACATTTATTTATTACATGTACTTATATAGCTCCGTCAATTTACGCAGCGCTTTTACATAAATATAATACATTCACATCAGTCCCTATCCCTCAATGGATGTACAAAAACTCACATTCATACATACACATATTAGGGCCAATTTAGACAGAATCCAATTAACCTACCAGCATGTCTTTGGAGTGCGAGAGGAAACCCATGCAGGCACAGGGAGAACATGCAAACTCCAGGCAGAAGGTGCCGTGGGTGCGATTCGAACCAATGACCCTATTACTGCCAGGTGGAAGTGCTAACCACTTACCCACTGTGTTACATATTTAAATTATCCCCTATATATATTTTTTTTTCTTTTGGTATTTGTTTCAATTGCCCTTATTGAAATATTATGTTGATGACTCCACCTTTGTTTGAATTAACATTAGGTAAATATAGCTTTAAATATGATAAATAGCAACACAGGCATCAAGCAAAGTGAGCTGGTAAAGAGGATAACATGTTTCACGCTTTACGCAGAGTTTAAGGAAGTTCTTAAGTCACCCCTCCTCCTCCAAAAAAATAGAATTCAGCAGCTACACAGCTACAAAGACTGTAGCAGACTCAAGAGGCTGTGGGTGGGGGAATGGGAAGCCAAACTGGGAGTGGGATCAGGAGTGGGTACCTGTCAAAACCAGGTACCGCCCCCCCGCCAAAAAGTTAAAAAGGAGGTAGGATACAGAAAAGTGGAACTTCCCTTTAAGAGGAAAGCTCCACTTTAAGAATAAGGGTGATTCTCAGGATGTGTGGCTGTCCAGATCTTCTCGTAATGCTATCATTGGTGAGTTGAGCCGGCACTCCTACAGTTGGGTTGGCATTCCTGGTGTGGCTTCGCCTGCAGCGGTGTTTTTGCACTCTTCCATTAGGGCAGAAATCTTACTTTAACTTTACTCCAAAGTTTCCTAATCAGTTCCTGAGTGTCCATTTCCAAAAGCGGCACTTCAGGGCTCTGAGCGATGACAGGCCGGAGGACAGAGCAAGCTTGTCATATCTGTAACTGAGACAGTGGTGAAAAGCGGGAGAACAATGACCACAACTCTCATGTTTCAAGGACTAGAGGCGAGTGACAGAGAGGGACTGCACAGTGCTAATTCTGAGAAAGATCTGCTTTCAGCGTTCTGTAGAGAGAACTGAGCCCCGGCCAAAAATTAGGATCCAGCTGCAAAACACTCAGCGGAACATTCGTCTCTAATTAGGTTTCAATCCTCCTTTAAATGTAGAGGTCAGATGTACATGAATTGTCACTGACACTGAACAGCGTGAGCTGGTAAATATTAAATAATAACCGCATTAAAAACAGCTGAGCAACAAACGAGTCATGAAAGATCACATTTCTTTCTACTTGGCTCTGCCTGTCATTTTCCTAGTTCTTGCCCAGGTTTAATTCAGTGTTTCATATTTTGATATACAAAATGAATACAAATTATAATAATACACAAAATAACAAAGCTTGGGGGCCAATGTGAGAGTTCATTTTCTATCGCTATGTTGTGGCTCACAAATATTCCCTCTCTGTTAATTGCCTCTGGTACTTCCTTTAAATGATTTTTCTATGAACAATCTGGACTAGTGGTTCCCAAGCTTTTCACATAGGTACCCCTTGGCATTCTATTTCTATATTGTACCCTTTGCCATGGGGGTGGGACAAGGGCAGATTAGAGGGAGGGGTTAATAGGTGAAACATATTTAACCACTTGTCCTCCAGAGGATTTACCCCCCTTCCTGACCAGGCCATTTTTTGCGTTACGACACTGCATTACTTTAACTGACAACTGCGCGGTCCTTTTTTTTCCCCCCAGGAATACAGCTTTCTTTTGGTGGTATTTGATCGCCTGTGTGTTTTTTATTTTTTGCGCTATAAAACAAAGACCAACAATTTTGAGAAAAAAAACTATATTTTTTACTTTTTGCTATTAAATATGTCCAGTAAAAAATTAAAAAAATCAAATTTCTTCATAAATTTAGGCCAAAATGTATTCTACATGTCTTTGCTAAAAAAAATCTCAATACGTGTAAAATAATTGGTTTACGTGAAAGTAATATCATTTACAAATGGCGGTATATACACTGGGATTTTTATTTTAATTTTTACTAGTAATGGCAACGATCAGCGACGTATAGCGGGACTGCGGCGGGCATTCCGACACTGGGGAAAACTGACTTGGTGCCACGGACATCCCCAGTTACACCAATACAGTCATCAGTACTAATAAAAAGCACTGACATTGTACTAATAGCACTGGGCAGGAAGCGGTTAACATGTGGGGTAATCAAAGGGTTAACTGTGTGCTGTTTTACTAGGGGCTGTGTCGGTGTGCTTCACTGTAAGCACACTGCTTTGCATGGCTGTGCTATGCACAGCCATGCAAAGCAGTGTGCAGGAGTTGACAAGGGAGAGAACAGTTTTGTTTACAAACAGTTCTCCCCCCCATTGTAGATGCTCGGCAATCACCGGGCACCGGCGAGTAATCACTGCCTGGGACCCGGTGAGTGACAGCCGCGGCCGCGAACGGCCCTTACCTGGAAATGCAAAATCAAGTATATATACATGATTTTGAGCACCCGGGTCACCCTGTAGCTGTACTTCTGCTATAGGGCAGACGGGAAGCGGTACAGGATTGCACCTAAAAGGTGTCAAACGTTGTGACACATCACCGATGTGCAATCAGTATAATATTTATCACAGATTCCCAGTGTATTGTTACTCACTGACCCCAAACTCATGAGACCCTGGGGAGACTCACCCCTTCTCCCAACTCCACCCCCAGTCATTTTTCACCTTTAGTTTTTGCTTCTACACCATGTTTATCCCAAGTTTGTTAACATTCACCTACTGCTGACTGAATCGCTAGCTCTGCTGGAATTCTCATTCAAGCATCCCCTACTCCTCCCGGCAAACAATACTTTATAAGGTTAGTTTTGAACTTTGCTTCTGCTAGTTTGAGGTCATGTTCCTATCTTCTTGGTCTCAGTTTCATATTAAGGCCTCATGTACACAGGACGTTTTTGCAGCCACTTTTAGGGGCATTTGTAAACACCCCTCTATGTTATCCTATGTGTCCATACACACATAGACTTTTAGAAGCTTTTAGTGGCAGGGGCATTTACAGGCAGGAAAAAAAACCCAGGGTCAGTGCGTCCAGGAGCAGCAAAGTATTGACAGAAAAAAATGCTTGACGCTTGTAAACGCGTCTAAATTATTATTCTGGCCAATGAAATGAATTAACGCCCAAACACTTGACGCCTATAAATGTTCCTAAACGCAGGAGTTTTTTCTTCCAATACATTTCTTTCAGGAGGAATGGCTTCTAGGAGAGTTTACAAACATCTTGTGTGCATGAGGCCTAAAAATACTGCAAGGGAAACTGAAAGTGTTTATTTTATATTTAGTTGTGCTTAATGTGGATCTGAACACAAAAATTAAAAGTCTACTATCTTATAAGGAACATGTAAAAGTGGTAATTGTGACTACGCAATATTTACGTTTTGTCTTGATATGCTCTTGAAAAATAGCATTGGACTTCCTGTGCCCATTGCTGTATATCTGCAGTATAGGACCATCTAAGGCACAGCTAGTCTCATGAGATTTGGAGTGAAATTAAATGTCACTGATGTGCTGCCCACTGTTCTCCTTGCTGGGGAGGAAGCTGTTCCCAGAGAATTGTAGTGAAAGGATCTCCCTGCTTTTGCTTATTTCATTCTATGCTCCCCTACAATCATTAGACCACCAGTCTTGAAGCAAAATCCTGTTCCTCTTCCAATATGGCTACCTCCACTAAGAGAGACAGTGCAGAACAAGACATTTTAAGAAAAAAACACAGATAATGGTAACTAGTCCTTTGGCCAACTTCCTACAGTTTTCGGGCACAGTTTCCAAAGTTAAAGTGGAACTTCACTCTCTAAATCAACATTGACTATTTTAAATTCTTGTGCTGCTAGCATTAGTAAATAGATAGGAAAGGATATCAGATTTGCTTTTTCTAAACTTTTTTCTTATATTTCTTTAGTTACGTCCTGGTTTCCAGCCTAGGCAAATGATGTCATACATCCCAGCAGTCTTCAGGAGAGGAAGAGGGGTTCTAAGCTCAGCCAATACCTTAGCTAAAGGCAGATGGATTCCAGGAAGTAAATGCTACATAAATAATCTGCCCTTACTCAAGATGGCGACTGCCAGAAATGTTAGGGGGAGTTTTTCAAAATGATTTCTCAATAATAACGCATGGAGACATGGATGGATGGGTGAGTTTACTTTAAATAATAACAATAAATTAAATAGCATTTTTGGTTTGTGGTGCTAATAAAATAATGCATTCAACTTATGTTTGCATATATGATTTTATTATTAATGTTTATGAAACTAAAATACAGAATTTTACAGCTGGACACGTTGGACCATTTGCTTTATAGGCAAATGAAACATCTGATTGGTCAATCTTGGCCTTGTGATCTCACCTAATCACTGGCATAGTTCTTGCATTGACCTTCACTGAAATCCAGTTCCAAAGCACATATCTTGTGTTCAGATGGTTCTTCCCTTCTGGCCATCCATAACCAAGATTAATATATTTTCAGGCATGAGATTTATATTCTGTGCTTTAATAATTAAAAGGAAATTACTGTAGACTACCAATGACTTTCACTCAAAGCTGAATATGATTTATAAGGTGGGTTTTCCATCGGAACTGCCTTGTGTGAATTATCTGCAGCTTGAATGGTAATTTGCTAGCTCTCTGTACTATTAATTAATGAACGTTAAGATGAATATGTCCACTCAATGTGATACAGAATATATGGTTCTTTCAATAAAATAAACAATAAATAAAATATATAATTATAAAAAAGTTTAAAGAATAATAACTAAAGAAAAAAAAATTATATATACACTATATATATATATATATACACACACATATACAGTTGTGTTCAAAATAATAGCAGTGTGGAGTTCTATTAGTGAGATCATTCATTCTTTGAAAAACAGGTGGCAATTATTGCCCTCATTTAAGGAAGGAAGGCAGCAAATGTTGTACATGCTGGTTACAGTGCATTTCTCTCTGAAATTCTGTGGAAAATGGGTGGTTCCAGACATTGTTCAGAAGAACAGCGTACCTTAATTAAAAAGTTGATTGGAGAGGGGAAAACATATAAAGAAGTGCAGAAAATTATAGGCTACTCAGCTAAAATGATTCGCAAATGCTTTAAAATGGCAACCAAAACCTGAAAGACGTGGAAGAGAGGGAAAAACTACCATTCGAATGGATAGAAGAATAGCCAAAATGGCAAGGACTCAGCCAACAATCAGCTCCAGGAAGATCAAAGAAGGTCTAAAGTTACCTGTGAGTACTGTTACAATTAGAAGACGCCTATGTGAAGCCAAGCTATCTGCAAGAAGCCCCCGCAAAGTCCCACTGTTTAAATAAACACATGTGCTGAAGAGGTTACAATTTGCCAAAGAGCACATTGACTGGCCTAAAGAGAAATGGCGTAACATTTTGTGGACTGATGAAACTAAGATTGTTCTTTTTGGGTCTAGTGGCCGGAGACAGTTTGTTAGACGACCCCCAAACACTGAATTCAGGCCACAGTACACTGTGAAGACAGTGAAGCATGGTTGCGCAAGCATCATGATATGGGGATGTTTCTCATACTACGGTGTTGGGCCTATTTATCGCATACCAGGGATCATGGATCAGTTTGAATACATCAGAATACTTGAAGAGGTCATACTGACTTATGCTGAAGAGGAAATGCCCTTGAAATGGGTGTTCCAACAAGACAACGACCCCAAACACACCAGTAAAGGTGCAACATCTTGGTTCCAGACCATCAAGATTGATGTTATGGAGTGGCCAGCCCAATCCCCGGATCTTAATCCAATAGAAAACTTGTGGGGTGACATCAAAAATGCAGTTTCCCAAGAAATAGAGCAGAACTGTGGAATGTAGTCCAATCATCCTGGGCTGGAATACCTGTTCACAGGTGCCAGAAGTTGGTTGACTCCATGCAACACAGATGTACAGCAGTTCTCAGAAACAGTGCTTATACAACTAAATATTCATTAAGTGATTCAAAGGAAAGCAAAATCTTCAAACATTTTTCAGTTTATATAGTGAATGTTTGAGTTTGTAAAGAAGAATACAAACACTGCAATTTTTTTGAACAGTTTAATATTCACTTTTCTTCAACTTTTTTTTAGAGGAACAACACAAATTTGATATATTTTTCTTCATGTCTTGATTTGGAAAAGAATGTGTAGTGTTTCCAATGCATTTGTGTGTATGGAAATAAAAGCTATTTTTGAACTTTATTCACATTTTTCAACACACTGCTATTATTTTGAACACAACTGTGTATATATATATATATATTTTAGTTTTGTATGTTTAACCGCATGCCGCTCAGCCACTGTACATATACGGCGGCAGGGCGGCACTCACAGGCAAAACCACGTTTTAAAACGTGTGTTTTGTAAACAAATAGGGGGCGTGCCGCCGCCCTATTTGTCCGGCCGATCACTGCCGCAGATGTCAGTCACCGGGTCACAGCCGCTCCTTAGCGGCTATCTCCCGGCGATCGGCGGCAATCAGTGACAGAGAGCACAGCTGCAGTAGCTGTGCTGTCTGTCACTTCCCTGTTAGCTCGAGGATGAGCTGATCGAGAAAGAACAGTTTCTCTTTCTCGATCAGCCTTGTCCCGCCCAGTACACACCCCCGCCCCCTAGTAAAACACTCCCCTCACTCCTATAACCCTTCCCTGCAAAATAAAGTTAACCCCTTCCTCCCCATTGCCATTAGTACAGTGTCAGTGTTTTTTTTTTTTGCACTGATCACTGTATTAGTGTTTTTGGGGATGTCAGTGACTCCAAGTCAGTACCCCCCAATGTCAGAATGTCCGCTGCAGTCCCGCCATAAGTCGCTGGTCGCTGCCATAAGTCCCTGATCGCCGCCATAATTCGCTGATCACCGCCATTATTAGTATAAAAAAACCCCCTAAAAATCCCAGTATCTTTCCTGCCATTTGTAAACGCTATAACTTTCACGTAAACCAATTAATTTACACGTATTGGTTTTTTTTTTTAGCAAAGACATGTCGCAGAATGCATTTTGGCAGAAATTTATGACTAAATTTTATTTTTGCATTTTTTTTTTATTGGACATGTTTTATAGCAAAAAGTCCAAAATATTGTTTTTTTTTCCCTCAAAATTGTCAGCCTTTTTTTCATAGTGCAAAAAATAAAAACCGCACAGGCGATCAAATACCACCGAAAGAAAGCTTAATTTGTGGGGAAAAAAAAGGATGTAAATTTCATTTATGTACCGTATTGCATGACCGCGCAATTGTCCGTTAAACTAGCGCAGCGCTGAATAGCAGAAAAATGGCGTAAATTGCAGTATTTATACCATAGTTTGTAGACGCTATAACTTCCACACAAAGCAAGCAATATACACTTATTGGGATTTTTTTTACCAAAAACATGGAGCAGAATACATTTTGGCCTAAATTTATAACCAACTTTGAGTTTACTATATATTTTTTATAGCTAAAAGTAAAAAATATTGTTTTTCTTCAAAATTTTTGGCCTTTTTTTGTTTATAGCGTGAAAAATAAAAAG
Organism: Staurois parvus; assembly: GCF_062004578.1. Classification (NCBI taxonomy): domain Eukaryota; kingdom Metazoa; phylum Chordata; class Amphibia; order Anura; family Ranidae; genus Staurois; species Staurois parvus. The sequence continues at coordinate 892,205 of NW_028318234.1, forward strand.
CGCACAGGTGATCAAATGACACCGAAAGAAAGCTCTATTTGTGTGAAAAAAAGGACGTAAATTTCTTTTGGGTGCAGCATTGCATGACCGCGCAATTATCAGTTGAATTAGTGCAGCGCCGAGTAGCAAAAAGAGGCCTGGTCATTAAGGGGGGTAAATCCTCTGGAGCTCAAGTGGTTAATGCATTTCGAGCATATGGGTCCACTTTCTGTAAACTCTCTCTCAATTAACATGCTACTAGGTTGTACTATAATGCTGCGCAAAGAGCAATGATGATGTAAAACGCAGTAATCAGCAGCAGATATTATGACTTCCTTTTTTCAAGCTAAATTCCAGGCTGCTAAGTATAGAAATGGGGTAGTAATAAAAATGTGTTAGTGGTTTCATTAACTACATTAGGAGTGTACTAAAAGGAACAAACATCGCCTGCTTGTGATCTCACTGCAGTTTTCTGAATTTGTATAATAGCACCCTTTACTGCCCCCGAAACTGCCCTGTTGTAACTCCTTCTGCCAAACAATCTTTAAAGGTTTTAAAAGGCATGGCCACTTCTTCAGCTTGGTGGACGGAGCTGTAATGAATACAAAACTTTGCACAGATATAAGCAATGAGTGCTCTCAACAAAGGAATTTTGTGAAAAAATGTTATATGAAAAAATTTAAATGGAACTCCAGGCAGAAAAAAAATATTTAATCCTATGATTTGTTGGTTAAAAGAATTACATTTATTTTTACATACAGTGAGGAACAGAAGTATTTGAACACCCTGCGATTTTGCAAGTTTTCCCACTTAGAAATCATGGAGGGGTCTGAAATTCACTTTGTAGGTGCATTCCCACTCTGAGAGACAGAATTAAAAAAAAATTCAGGAAATCACATTGTATGATTTTTAAAGAATTTATTTGTCTTGCACTGCTGAACAGAAGTATTTGAACACCTGAGAAAATCAGTGTTAATATTTGGTACAGAAGCCTTTGTTTGCAATTACAGAGGTTAAATGTTTCCTGCAGTTCTTGAACAGGTTTGCACACACTGCATCAGGGATTTTGGCCCACTCCTCCACACAGATCTCCCCTAGATCTGTCAGGTTTCGGGGCAGTCGCTGAGCAACACGGAGTTTCAGCGCCCTCCAAAAATGTTCTATTGGATTTAGGTCTGGAGACTGGCTAGGCCACTCCAGAACCTTGATATGCTTCTTACGGAGCCACTCCTTGGTTATCCTGGCTGTGTGCTTCGGATCGTTGTCATGTTGGAAGACCCAGCCACGACCCATCTTCAATGCTCTGACTGAGGGAAGGAGATTGTTTCTCAACATCTCACAATAAATGGCACCATTCATCCTCTCCTTAATACAGTGCAGTCGTCCTGTCCCCTTCGCAAAAAAGCACCCCCAAAGCATGATGCTACCACCCCCATGTTTCACAGTAGGGATAGTGTTCTTGGGATGCAATTCATCCTTCTTTTTCCTCCAAACACGACGAGTGAAGTTTAGACCAAAAAGTTCTACTTTGGTCTCATCTGACCACATGACTTTCTCCCATGCCTCTTCTGGATCATCCAGATGGTCATTGGCAAATTTCAGACGGGCCTGGACATGTGATGACTTGAGCAGGGGAACCTTCCTTGCAATGCATGATTTGAAACCAAGACGGCGTAGTGTTCTACCGACAGTGACCTTTGAAACTGTGGTCCCAGCTCTCTTCATGTCATTGACCAGCTCCTCCCTTGTAGTTCTGGGCTGATTCCTCACCTTTCTTATCATCAGTGATACCCCACGAGGTGAGATCTTGCATGGAGCCCCAATCCGAGGGAGACTGACAGTCGTCTTTAGCCTCTTCCATTTTCTAACAATTGCTCTAACAGTTGATCTATTTTCACCAAGCTGCTTGGCAATTGCCCCGTAGCCCTTTCCAGCCTTGTGGAGGTCCACAATTTTGTCTCTGGTGTCTTTTGACAGCTCTTTGGTCTTGCCCATGGTAGTAGTTGGCGTCTGACTGACTGTGGGGTGGACAGGTGTCTTTAAAGAGCTCAGACAGGTGCTACTAAGTTAGATTAATGAGTGGAGTAGAGGTGGACTTTTTAAAGGCACAGTAACAGGTCTTTGAGAGCCAGAATTCTTGCTGTTTCTTAGGTGTTCAAATACTTATGATCAGCAGTGCAAGACAAATAAATTCTTTAAAAATCATACAATGTGATTTCCTGAATTAGTTTTTTTAAAATTCTGTCTCTCAGAGTGGGAATGCACCTACAATGTGAATTTCAGACCCCTCCATGATTTCTAAGTGGGAGAACTTGCAAAATCGCAGGGTGTTCAAATACTTCTGTTCCTCACTGTAAGCACCTAAATCTGAATACCAGCTTCCTATACTGGGAGAGGAGGACAGTACTTACAGTAGGGTTCTATTGCTTCACATACACATAGACATAGGAGGGGAGAGCACAGGGAGACCCTATCAGTGTGCAGCACCGTCACTGCTGAATCACAGATAGGGCAGGTCCTGGATCATGCATTGAAATACTGTATGGTTGCCTTGAGGGAGGTCCATAATCTGGCTACAATGCCTTGATCAGAAGACTGGTAACAAGAATTACATATTGTTCACATACGTGTATTTTATATTTTAATATAGTGGTTCACCTGGCAGCCATAACATTCTGTCCCCTTAGCACTATCCAGAACCCTGACCAACCAGGTATGTAAATCGACAGTTTTGAAAGTCACTAAGAGCACATGCATTGGCGTGTCGTTTGCCCCTAAGGTCGTATTGACACCAGCACGTAGCAGGATTGCTCACTCCCGCTCATGTGCTTTTTGCGCATTTCTGCATGTCACACAGAGAGCAGCCCATTCACTTGAATGAGCTGCCCTATGCATGCCAAATGCTCCACAACCTTTTTGGGTATAGATCGTTGCATTTTTTGCACATTTGTAGCAGGTTTGCTGCATGACAAACCATGCATCTTCTAACCGCGTTTTGGGGTGCTGTTAATTATTAGCACCACAAGTGCTACATGTGTTTGCAGGGCCTTTCCGAAACGTGCTGAAAAACATACATTTCCTGTGTGATTTGTTGCATATTCAGGAAACACGAAGTAAAAATAAGCCTAACACATGCTTGGTTTTGCACTGTAGGACAATCATCTCCATAGCAAAGAACAAAAGAACAGAGAGATCAGTTCAGGTCTGGGTACCACAGAGGGGGGGCATAAACTGCCTGAAATAATACCTGTTGTTAGCAAAAAGACCACTGGTACTGTGCCTGTCTCCTTTCACTATAAGATGCTATACTAGTCTTTGCTACTTTTGGTAAAATGCGTAACACACAAAATCCATAGGTGGGGTTTACTACTGGCATCCTGGAAATACAGGCAGCCAAAGTTTTCCAGTACAAATTGCATTTGGCCTGCTCCCTTCCTCTCAGCCTCCCTATTGGTCAATAAGGCTGACTTTTACACTTAAAGACCAAAAGAAAGTTTCAAGAGGCAGGAGGAGGGCATGATCTTCCAGAGGCAGGGAGAGGGGAGCTGATGGTATACACTGCACAGCTCAGAGAGGACAGCTGAGTGTAATCTGAGACCTGAGTAGAGAGAATGGACATACACCCCTCTTGTCAGGAATGAACTCGCCAATAGTGGTGGGACTCACCTGCCTTGTTGGTTGCATTACCAGGGCTGGCCAGCGGGTGCTCTCAGCAACCAGAGGCTCATTCCTGCAATCAGCCAAAACACCTGAGGCTGATTGCAGGAGGTGCATATAAGGAATGGCCAGACCTGTAATCAGGGCCTTGGTGTATATTGCCCATGAGCCCCTGTATCTTGTTCCTGATTCCTGTTACCTGTGTTCCTGTAGTGCGTTCCTTGTTGCCGACCCTGCCTGTTCTGATCCATGCTGACATTCTCCTGCTCTGACCCCCGGCTCGTCCCTGACCATCCTTCTGCCTGATCCTCTGTACCGTGCTGCCCGTGAGTTACTGAACCCGGCATGTGACCTGACTACTCTTGTCTGTTGCTTGTACCGTGCCTGTCCCCACCGTTACTGACCCGGCTAGTCTGACCACGCTCGCTCCTGACTGTCATCCATCCATCCCGCTCGGACCTGGACCTGCCAGCACTCTCTACCACAGCCGGACGCACTCAGGGGTCGCGACCTGGTTCCAGTCTGCACCAAGTCCATCCCCACCATCAGGGGCCCTGGTGAATAGCAGGCTGGGACTTAGACCCCACGCCCTGAGGAAATCCATGCTGTGGGCTTGGCCTGCCTGACCACTCCACCTCTCCAGCCCTGACTACACTGTGTACCTATTGGTTTGTTTGTTTGCACTGTTACCTATTGGTTTGTTTTGTTGCACTGTGTTACCTATTAGCTTAAGGTTAGTTTTGTTTGCACTGTGTTTGTTTATTTGTGCAGCTAATAATAAATATTATTATACCATATCTGAAGCCTGCGTTTCCCTGTGTCAGTCCACACACCTCTGGTCATACCTGGAGTCCTGACACCTCTACACAGTTTTATAAGGAAACATGCACAGCTGAGGCTGTCAATCAGAAGCTGTGTGCTTGAATTTCCTTTGCCCATCGTCTTCCATCCCTTGGAGTCAGCACAATCTGTCAGTAATTACTCATACAGATAGCAGAGGAATAGGGAGCACACAGAAATCACACTTGGTGCTTTGGATTGAGGCAAGTACGAACTATAAAAGGATATTCTTTGTTCATGTTTTCATGTCAGAGGTTTACAACCACTTTAAATGCCAGCTCTGCATAGGCATCAGTTGTGTTCAGCTTTGTTAAACTTCACTCTGACTATGAAGAGAGGAATTGTATGAATTATTCATCCTCTATCAGGTCGATCACACACAGAAAACAAAACAAAAAAAAGCTTTCTAATGTATCATGGCAAGCCAGAACTAATGTGCTCTATCTATGCTCTTAATGGTACATTAGTAATTTAAGTAAAAAACAAATTCTTAAGATTAAAAATGCGCTTCCCTTTTCCATGAACCGCCTGCGTTGACAGTTGCCGAACAAGACTCTATAAATAAAATGCCTCAGTTGCATGCACCATATCTGCAGAGTTGTTATTATAGCTGTGAATCTGAAACTGAAAAGTTGCCATAGGCATCAGTTGGAGTTTGGTCATGTCTGCATCATCTGACAACCAGGAAATCTTTTCTTTTCAAGTGAGTAGTGCATACACATGTATGGGTTTATTGTGCAAGTCACGCATTATAAACTCCACAGACATCCCCTGACCCCAGGATTATTTTAGGGGTCAACTGGTATTGGTTTCTGAGTTAGGGTGGCTGTAATGGGATCTGTAAATGCAAACTCTAAAAATCATTCAGTATAACTAGTGATAGTTGAAAACAATGCTTTTTGTCACACTAACAATCCTGTTGATAGCACCAACATGCCAGCAACAAGATTTTTAAGAGATCAGATAACACTCACCTACAGCTTTGCTCCCTTGCTGGATGAACTTGTGAAATGTCACTCAAACGCTACTAGAGAGTGAGAATCTAAGACCCTAAATATTTATTTTTTTCTAGTTGTGTGTTCACATATGTGCATTTTATAAATGTAGTGCCATTCTCATAAGGGCCGCTTGTAATTTTGCCAAGGTTTCCCTTTTCTTCGCCCTGCAGCCAGGCACCAGGTATTTTTCACAGCCAGGTACATACTTCCGCTCATTGTCTTTAATGACCAGTCTAGGGGATGTTTGTTTTTGGAGTTTTATTGTAGAACTAGGGATAGGGATGGGGAATGTAGTAGGATACTCCAAATTCAGAACTAGTCACACTGAAGACATCTAGCTGATCTCTTAGTTAAGCGCTTTTGAAGTCTTGGCTGAAGCAGATAGCAGATTTCCCTTTACTTTGTAGCAGCAAGTAGTTTAGGAGTGACCAAAGTAACTTTTTGCAGTAGTAGTAGTTACAGGACTGAACTCCTCAGGTACAAGCCAGTTATGACAGCCCAAAAGTAACATGGCTGAGCAAAGTCCTTTGTAGTAGCAACAATTGGACAAGCTCTTCAGAACACTAACCAATGTTCCCTTTCCTTTTCAGACTAAAGCTGACTATCAAGCACCAGGGGGAAGTAGCAAGCACACAACTCCCCAAATTCCTCAGTGTTTGTACTTACAAGTCCAAGGACAGAATGGTTGCCTCCTTCCAATCTCCCAAGCGAAACCCTCCAGTGATACCAGACAGAACTTTGTCAGACAGCTCCCCTCATTAAGCTTACTGTAGAACAAGGGTCACTTTCTCTAACTTCAGGCCCTCAGGTCAACCCACCTGAGGCCACATGGTAGCCTGTGCCAGGGGAGGCAAGCCTGCCGCCAGCCTGGTTTGGTTCAATCCTTTCCTGGGAAAGACACTGAACCCATGTGCTCACAAAACATAAATACCACTCCCAGCAAGCAATAGGGCCACCTTCCCTTGCAATTGGCCAGGGCTGTCTCCATATTCATGCTGCTCATTTGTCTAGTTCCCACCCAGGTTCTGGAAGGCTCTAATTGCTTTGAGAAGGCAGACAGAACACAAGGCAGCATCAGAGCATCATGACCAGACCTTACTAATCCATTGCAGCACTCTGTTAAGCAGAATACCAATTCAATTTTTCTAACAGTCTCTCTGTTAAGCAGAGAAACACAGCTATACTTATCCTAACTATACAAATCCTAGCACCCAACTAGGAGGGTTTTACATAAATCATAATCTCTATCATTTTCATGTACTTCTTCCATCTAAAGTACCTGTATGATCCAGCCAGTCACCTTTTTTCTTTGTTGTAAGCTGACCACACTAAGCACAGAAGCTGATCTATGTTAGAGTGGTTAGTTTGTATCCTTTGGCTGGTCATTCAGAGGTACAGGACCCTGTGCAGACACACAGCATGCCTGTATTGGGTTGTTTGTTTAGCCACCACACCCCCCAACCAATCACAGCTTGCCTCTTGAATACACCCCCTGCTCAAGCACAGCAGGCATCTTGCCTCAGGTTGATCATGGCATACAGGCACACTTTGTGTCTGCACAGCATCCTTTACCCTGCCCCCACTATCAGAAAGAAGAGATGCATGATCACATGACAGAACTTTTTAACCTTTTAAAAAAAGGCAAGAAAGATCATTTCTGAAACAGCAAAAGCATCTATGGTGCCTGCATAGTTACAACTGTATTAGAAAGTATCAATAACATTATTATTCACAACTAATTGCTGCTGGAAAGTCATCGCCAGCAGGAAAAAAAAAAAGTTAGGCTTCCTTTATAGTTGGGGGACGGCAAAAATGTTCAGTTGAGCCTCATTTCTGCTGACTGCCAACCCCCCTCCCCCCTTAAACGCGAAGTTCACTTTTTGCAGGTAAAAAATGTGCATTTATTATTTTTTCTGCAGAGCGTTGCACCCACGATCAGTAGCTCAGCGCTGTCACAGGAAGGGGGGATCGGGTGGAGAGGGTGCAGATGCTGTAATATTTTACATGTTCCAGCCTAAAATGAGTGGACATGTAACAAGTTTTAAAGGTGAACTTATCTTTTAAGCTGGAATATGGATGTTTACATGCTGCAGACATAGTGCTTTGCTTCGCACCCATGGTAAAGTTCACCCAACATGTAGTGATTGGTGGGCAGTAAGGCAACTGAACGGTACACATTCAAGTAAAAAGGAAAGCACTGCAAACACCCCGCAACTTCGCACAATGCATGTGTTTGAGGCGCAATTTTTGGCAACAATGGGGTTAAAACAGGCAATGAGAAGGTGTCACATCGACTGTCAGTAGACTCCGGAGCGTGAACCAAACACAGACTGGGCTTCAAAGGCAAGTAAGATTTAGACCCATGCCTAAATCTTCCCTTAGTGTGACATGGCTCGAAGAATCAAAAAACAAATGGAAAAAAAAAATTAAAAACAAAACCTCAGTCAATTAAAAAAGAAACAAAGAGAATCTCAACCAACAAGGAGTAGTAGTGGTAGTGAAGATGTCTATCAGTGAAAAAAAAAATGTCCGAAAATGTAAGCCAGTTATATATAAAATATTCCAGCATAGTTATATTGCATTTATTTCTAAAATCATCAAAACTGAAAAACCTTCAAAATATATATTAACAAAAAAAGCCAAATAAAATGGAAGAGTCTTATACATGTCATCTGTACAGTTAGAGGGGAAGTAATATAGGATACATGAGAGATGTGTATTGTGGTTATTGAGCTGTGCCCTGTGGTTTTATGTTCACGGGACAGTATCCACATTCTGTGAAGTACTTTAGATGTCTCACCTGATTACTACACCATCAGTGAAAGCCTTGTATGTTTATAGAAGAGCAAATACCCTGTTTATGAATATTCTGCCAAACTAAATAGGATTATGAGCTGTGGGCTATCCAACATACACTCGCCAAGTGTTTACATTGTTGTACTTTTACTTTATCCAGGTGTGTTAGCTGTATATTTATGCCAATAGTACACAATTATATATTTTATGCTTCATATTGTCCAGATACTACAAGTCCCAGAATGCACAAGATAGCTATAAGGAGTTAAAGTGGTAGTAAACTCAACTTTTGAACTTGTACCTATAATAAGCATACCTGTAAGTATAGTGAATATCTTCTAAACTTGTGCTGTTTAGGATATAGTCACACTGGAAGCAACCGGGGACATCACTAGCGCATGCACACTGCTCCCTGAATTGACAGCACACTGAGTATGCCATCAATTCAGAGCTCTGTGCTGTGGTTGTGGCTCCCATGCACATGTGTGGGAGTGATGTCATTGCGGCTCGGCCATTCAAATGGCAAACCCAGAAGGAAAACTAGGTGAAGATGGAAGCCCTGTCAGCAGTGATAGCATGCCATTGGATGGCTTCATTTTAAGGTAATGTAAGTCTGCCATAATGTGCTAGTATGTGGTGCATACTAGCACATTATGGCTTAAACCAGGGTCTCCAAACTTTCTAAACAAAGGGCCAGTTTACTGTCCTTCAGACTTTAGGAGGTACCGGAGTGCCCAGTGGGAATAGAAAATGTCCCAGCGTCAGTAGGAGTAAAACAAATGACATAGTGCTTGTAGTCAGTGGAAGGAGGAATACACCCTGTTCCAAATTATTATGCAAATTCTATTTAAGTGTCACAAAGATTAACTATTTTGTTTTTCAGTTTAACTCATGGATGGCATTGTGTGTCAGGGCTCTTTTGATCACTGAAAACAATCTCGGACACCTGTGATAATTAGATTGGCCGGTGAGCCCAATTTAAGGAAAAACTACTAAAGGAGGGTGTTCCACATTATTAAGCAGAGCACCATTTTCAAGCAATATGGGGAAGAAAAAGGACCTCTATCCTGCCGAAAAGAGTGAAATAGTTCAATGCCTTGGACGAGGTATGAAAACATTAGATATTTCACAAAAACTTAAGCGTGATCATCGCACTATTAAGAGATTTGTGGCTGATTCAGAGCACAGACGGGTTCGTGCAGATAAAGGCACATTGAGGAAGATTTCTGCCAGATCCATGCATCGGATCAAAAAAGCAGCTGCTAAAATACCAATACATAGCAGCAAACAGATATTTGAAGCTGCTGGTGCCTCTGGAGTCCCACGGACATCAAGGTGTAGAGTCCTCCAGAGTCTTGCAACTGTGCATAAACCTTCTATTCGGCCACCACTAACCAATGCTCACAAGCAGAAACGGCTGCATTGGGCAGAAAAATACATGAAGACTAATTTTCAAACAGTCCTGTTCACTGATGAGTGCCGTGCAACCCTGAATGGTCCAGATGGATGGAGTAGTGGATGGTTGGTGGATGGCCACCCTGTTCCAACAAGGCTGCAACGTCAGCAAGGCGGTGGTGGAGTCATGTTTTGGGCCGGAATCATGGGAACAGAGCTGGTCGGCCCCTTTAGGGCCCCCGAAGGTGTAAAGATGACCTCTGCAAAGTATGTGAAGTTTATGACTGACCACTTTCTTCCCTGGTACAGAAGAAAGAACTATGCTTTCCGTAATACAATCATCTTCATGCATGACAATGCACCATCTCATGCTGCAAAGAATACCTCTGCATCAATGGCTGCTATGGGGATAAAAGGAGATAAAGCCATGGTGTGGCCTCCATCCTCCCCTGACCTCAATCCTATTGAGAACCTTTGGAGCATCCTCAAGCAAAAGATCTATGAGGGTGGGAGGCAGTTTACATCCAAACAGCAGCTCTGGGAGGCTATTCTGACATCTGGCAAACAAATTCAAGCAGAAACTGTCCAGAAACTCACAAGTTCAATGGATGCAAGACTTGTGAAGCTGCTATCAAGTAAGGGGTCCTATGTTAAAATGTATCGTGACCTGTTAAAATGTTTAAAAAGTTAAAATGTTGTTAAAAGTTTGACTGAAATAGCTTTTGATTTCAGTAAATATGCTGCAAACACAACAAATGACAATTTTCAGTTCTTTACAACCTATAAAGTGTTTTGAAACTTACTGAGTGTAATAATTTGGAACAGCGCATTGTAAGTGTTTTATGTTTAAAAAACAATCCTGTTATCATTAGGAGGTTTGTTCAATAAAATTTGAATTGTACTCTTAATAGTTGATAACATGAGAATTATGCTGACTGTTATTTACATCAATTATTTAGGTAAATGAGAAAAATATAATTTCCATAATAATTTGGAGCAGGGTGTAGTGACCAGTCATTGGTATTAGTGGGAGGAACAGTGCCCCATCATTGGTGTCAGTGGGATAAATTGTACCCCATCATTGGGTTTACTAGGAGGAATAGTGCCCCATCATTGCTGGCAAGGAGAGGAATAGTGCCCCATCATTGGTGTCAGAGGGATAAATAGTGCTCCATCATTGGGTTTGCTATGAGGAATAGTGCCCCATCATTGGCGGCAGGGGGAGGAATAGTGCCCCATCATTGGTGGCATGGGGAGGAATAGTGCCCCATCATTGGTGGCAGGAGGAAGAATAGTGCCCCATCATTGGTGGCAGGGGGAGGAATAGTGCCCCATCATTGGTGACAGGGGGAGGAATAGTGCTCTATCATTGGTAGCAGGGGGAGGAATAGTGCCCCATCATTGGTGGCAGGGGGAGGAATATTGCCCCATCATTTGTGGCAGGGGGAGGAATAGTGCCCCATCATTTGTGGCAGGGGCAGGAATAGTGCCTTATCCTTGCTATTAGTTGGCGGAATAGTACCTAATTGTTTATATCAGTAGGAGGAATTGTGCCCCATCATTGGTATCAGTAGAAGGGAAAATGCCCCATAGTTGGTGCTAGTGGACGATATGGTGCCTCCTTGTTGGTGTCAGTGGAAGGAATAGTACCCCAAGGGCCGGATAGAGGCAAGCAAAGGGCCTCAGTTTGGAGACCACTGGTTTAAACCAACTGGGAGCCCACGTTTTTGTTTTAGTCATGGAGTTTACTACCACTTTAGAGGAAGCTTGATAAAACAAAGGGACAGATTGGGTTGGATAACTCTTCAAGTGACTACTTTTGAACCACAGAACCACTATTTAAAGTAATTTAAGTTACATTGAAAATAATTCTAAAAATATAAAAATAATAACAGTTTAAAAATAATGAAACACAACCATTTTTTCCAAAGAAAAACTATGGAAACAAAGTAGGCTTTATAATCTAACACTCTGTGATATCATTCAGTTTAAGATAAAACGTTGCAACTGGCAGTATGTAACCAAAATAACTGACAAGTCTCGAGTAATACTTCTGTTTAGCGTTACAGAAAATCCTATATTTTTACAGTATATAAAGGAAAGCTAAAATCCTCACTCACACTTTTCTGTGTGCATTGGTGTGTGAATGTACAGGGATTGATATTCTAAAGGCACGCAAGGGTCATTTGCTCCAAGATTTAGTCAATGAGGTAAAGCTTCAATTTGCAAAGAATACCCAATCATATGTAAGAAAAATGGGCAAAAAAAAAAAACTGCATTTTTACTTGCACATGGTTGGATGATGGAATTCAACAGTGCACTGTCTATTTGCCCTTAGTAAGTGAACCCCAATGATTTTGTTCCCGCTACATCCAACTGCACTGCAATGCAAGGCGTGTTAGGCTATCTATTAAAAATAAATGGTCTGTAACAATCCCTCAATGTAATAAAATTTAGTAAATAATTCATACTTTTTTTGCAGAGCACTGCAAATTGTGCTTATTTGTGCACTGCGATTGGGATCAAAAGGAATGGCATGTAAAATGTTCTGTACTGTGTGGTATAATGCACATCGCTACATTAAGGCTATAAGAGTCTGTCATACTTGTAAATTAAGAAACTAGAAACATTAGTCTTCAAATATTTTTTATAAAATTAAAAAAAAAAAAAAAAAAAAAAAAAAAAAAAATATATATATATATATATATATATATATATATATAAAAAACAGCCAGTAAGAAAAAAATCTCTAATTTCTGCTAAAAACAAAAAAGAAAAAAAAAAAGAAAAAGAGAATTCATCACTGGCTACACGCTGGGCCACCAGTTACAGTTCTCTGCATGTTGCCCAGTGACTTTTATACAGCCTGGCACATTGAGAACTGCACTGGCACAGGTCCTCATAGACACTCAGAAAAGAATTTCACAGTAATCGTATCCCGAGGGAATAAAATATGATCTGCACACAGTGTGCCTGCAGGGCAGCCGCAGCCTTCAGGGAGCCAGGACAAAGTTTTTATTCATCCTTTACTAAAGTGAGAGATGGGACATAACAAACTAAAAGGTCAAGGCTTTGTATGGACCTCATAGAAGTAGTTGATGCTGCTTTTTGACATACAGGAATTTAAACTTTTTTTTTTTTTTTAAATATCACTATGTATTATTAATTTCTTTAAGCAGCAGTATAACTATACATTTAAAACACGTTTGCTTTTTTAATACAGGGATATCAAGCATAATTGGAAATATGACCTATTGTACCTGCCTTTTCTTTCCTATCATCACAGTACCAGGCCGATACAAAAACTGCTTGGTTTACATTTACCTGACTTGCAGCCTGGACTGTTACTACAGATGAAGACTGAGAACAAGGAAGACATTTCTTTCACGTTTGATTCAAAGCAGTTGTAATACTGAAGGCAACTAGGTTATACACTTTGCAAGGGAAGTTGAAATTACCAAGGGTATTTTCCCCAGAGCTTAGCAAATGTGTTAACATTAACCTTTGCAAAGCATACCCAATCACAGGCAAGGAAATTAAAAAACAAATAAAAAATTGTTTTTGCTTGCACTTGATTGAATAGTATGCATTACTTCAACTCATTGACTCTGGGGCACATTCCCTTGCAAAGCAAATAACCTATTTGCCTTTAGTAAATCACCCTCAATGTCTTCACTGTCAAGAGCTATAAAATTAAAATTTTAAAGTGGAATTCCAGGTTATAACTGTCTAATCTTAAATATTCTCCCATCTCCTTTCTAAATCCTATTCTAACTACTCTGTAGAAGGAAGATGCCTATACTTCACTATTCTCAGAGCGCTCAGGGGTGGTCACATGATTGGTTCCCAGTGGTGGCTTCAGGGAAGAGGAGGGTCAGCCGACAACGGAGGCCCCATAGTAAACTTATGGGTGATATCACCATCCAGGCATTAGACCTGTTGTTGGTGCTCTCTCCTTCCCCTGAAGCCAGCTGCTGTGGAGATCTTTTGACCAGACCAGAGCGCCCTGAGAATGAGTATAAGCATCTTCCTTTTACAGGGTAGCTATAATATGAGTTGGAAGGGAGGTGGGAACATATTTCAGAGTACAGTTAAAAGTCTTGCATTCCACTTTAAGCTGTATACTGTACCCATTTATTCATTGAAGGTCACCATTTTACATTTTTAAATAGTTTTTAATCTAAGGATTTAAGTTATCAACATGATTGTTCCACAGGACCATGATGAGTAATTGCATAATTGCAACCAAACTTTTTAAAAACATACTGTACATTGAAATCAAACACCCTACCGTTCTGCACTGGACAGAAAGTCTAAAACAAAGCTGATTTACATTTAAGTAAACTTTTTCATTTCAAGGATTTTCATACAGACAAGAATAGGGCTACAGAGTTACAGTGTTATTGTAGCATAGCAGCACATAGTAGCAGACTTACCATAAAGGTCTGGCAAGACTCACACCATTCCTGTCTGAACATTTTATCGTATCAGTAAAGTAAACTTTATTTCTTTCAAAAGATCTGTAATTCTGTCCAGCCTGTGTTGTGATTTACACAGCACTACCACACTTCAGGACTGTCAGTTCAGGAAAAATTGGACATATATCCAATACAAAGAGAAAAAAATAGGGGGTAGCTCTCCAATAATATCACATGCCTGACAAAGGGGTCCTGTGCAGCTCCTGCTGCACCTTTCTGATGTGATCTTTCTGCAATAAAAGTTTGAGACAACATTGAACATCCTTAGTGTGCTGGCGAATATGTGCACAGCTCTCCAATAAAGACACGTTTGGCAACAAAACTTGGCAGTGGCTCTAAAATTTCAAACTCTATCAAAAACATTTTTTGGTTGGAGTTGCTCTTATATATTGAACACATTCAAATGTGTTTAATTTAATGTTCAGCTATACCCAAATTTAAAAAATGCAGGTCAAACATTGTTCAAAAGAACTAACAAAAGTTTCATTTGATACGGATTACCATATTTAAATACTTGGTGATTCTGCCAGGGACTCCAACTTGTTTTTGCAGGGTGACAATGCTGAAAGGACTATGGTGAATTTCCTGTAGTGTCATAACCCTGCTCGAGGCTGCATTGCCACCTATGCCAAGGAGGAAATTTATCGGTGGCTGCATGCCAATCATAGCTGAGCTGAAACTAATTCAGAAATGGAATCCAAGAGGGCACCCTGTGGCACTTCCTCCAGATGAAGGGCACCCTTTTGGATCTTACCTCTTTTGATGTGAAGACCTCAGCAGCCCCCTTAGATGATATCACAGGGGCAAAAAGAATGATTTTTTTTCACTGATGCAGAAGCTAAAATCTTTTTTTTAATTAATATAAGATTACTGCTCCTGCTACTAGATATACATTTAATTTTCTCTGCTGTCTCTTTTTTGTGATCTTGTAAATATTTTACTAATAAACTGAATCATCTGGAAAAATTCTTGATAGCATCCTGAGGAAGTATATAGAAATTTAACATTACTTGGAGGCTTCTTTTGACGCATAAACCTTATAGCGTTCTGAGTTACTTGTAATAAAAAATATTTTTGATCTAAAATTAACCAGAGAAACTTATGGAACTTATTAGAAGTAATCGGCACTTGAAGTGGAAAAAACGCAAGAGGGAGCTCAGAAATGTGGAGTGTTTCCCCAGAGCATCAGCAAACTTTACACTGATGATAAACATTCCATTCTTCGGCTTGTCTACAAGGCACTATCTGTGTTCCTGGCAACCAACGATCTATGTATCCAAGATGCGATACCAGACTACAAATGACCTCTGGGAATCTTTTCATGTTTCAGACGAGAAGTTCAATATTTCTTCAAGGTTCTACACAGAAGCAGTGAAATTAGGATGTTTGTTTTGTGGATACCAAGGTTAATGACAAGCTTAAAACAACATTATGTGTGTCAGAAGGAAAGACAGAAAGTCTTTTAAGAAATTTCCAGAATGATTGAGCTTTCTTTTTAGGAAATAACTTGCAAAAAATATGATAAATATACTGTAAGAGAGCCCAGCCTTATAAAGGGCCACGATGTATAGTGAACCTGTACCTTAAGAAAAGCAGAAGGTTTACTTCTAAGCTGAACTCTAGGTATGTTCTTTATTGCATACTTATATTGGTCCATCTTGGACCAATGTAAGTATGCATATTTCTACCTGCGGAACAACTTTGGAAGCTGGCAATCGTAATATTTTTTTAAATTTTGTTTATGAATATCAGGTGGTTTCAGATTGGACCTTCCTGTCCACCATCATAATTAAAGACCACCTTGTATTCATTGAAAAAATACATGGAGTTATTTGAATGGTGGTGGTGCCAAGCAAGCAACCCCCTGTGGTCAGTGTGCAGTTTAGAAGCTTGCTTGGCCCAGGACCCGAAACATCGTGGTTATCATTGTAGTAGTGCCAACTACTATAGTGAATGCCAGCTTCTCCAGTGGCTCATCAGGTAAGTATAATAACATTGATCTAAGCTGGAGCAGTTTAACCCAAAACATTGTGGTTATCATTGTAGTAGTGCCAACTACTATAGTGAATGTCATCTTCTCCAGTGGCTCATCTGGTATTAGCTATGTATAATAACATTTATCTAAGCTGGACCAGTTTAACAATGATAAATCATGATCCTAAAAGTCCAACACAAGTAAAGTACCGCTCTAGGTAGGTCCACAAATATCCATTCACAGGTCCTTACATAATGGTGCCTGTCCGGCTCGCAACAATGAAAACTTCAAAAGAAAAAATGGATGTCCGCACACTCCAATTGGACATTTCCAAAATCTTCATGCTACAAAGTGCTTACGCTTAACAATTATGGTTATGAGTAAGGTCTCTGTAGCGTGAAATTCGTCAACAGTCTCCTGTATATCCTCATGCTGTCATGTCTTTCATTGGCTTTTTGTTACAATGGAGTGTGCAGCCATCTACTTTTTCTTTTGAAGGTTAGCTTGAATGCTGACCCTTTCTGTATAAACTCTCCTTTCTTTCCCTTGCCAGTAGTGTGAAGAAATACCCAGAAAATCTGGGTACAAAGGAGTACAGGATACTCTCTTTCCTTGCGTATCAGCGCTGATGCATGATGATGGGCTTAGCGTTATCACATTGAATAAAGAATCCTTATCTCTGCGTAAGCTTCCACTGGGATCAACTCCTTCTCCTCACTCTTTGACAGAGAATGGAGGGGAAGAGTAACAAAGGGAAGGCAAGTATTAGATACCACATGGGTTTGGCTTTAAAGTAAAGTCAAAAAAGATAAAAATGATGCCAAGGAATCAACCATAGCCACTGCCCTAATATGTGGTGACAGTACAAACAACCACGTGAGATGACGCCAACTCACCCAAAATAATACAAATAAATGGTGTGATCCGCGTAACTCACAACTGTGACCCAAGCAACAAAGGCAAAAAGATGCCCAATGGGAGGTTACAAGGCTGACCTTTTTGCCCTTGTTGTTTGGCTTTAAAGTAAACCCAACACTTTCTCATGCATGGCACAGGGCTATTTTCAGTAAAATTTTACTTAACTGCTTCAAAACTGTGGATCAATAGGAAGCTGATTCAATGAGAGGCTAACCACGTAAGTGTTTTGTTTTATAAGAGTTCCTTTCAACATTATAAAAGATAAATTAATTGGTTTTTAGTGTTGATATGAGCCTTTAATAGTTATCTTTTATCAAAGAGTCCCATGGTACATTAACCACTCTCCTGCTTTTTGTTGAACAGCATTCATTATGTGTCAAGTTTGACTTTATGAAGATGAAAAAAAAATAGTCTCCAGCTATTGTCTGCAGACAATTAAGGATATGTAGTTAAATCTTCCACAATGGAATTACGAGTTGTCTTGTCACCTGACAAGCACATTACATGTGTTCTATTCTAGTACAGGGTTGAATCCTTCTTTGCATGAGGACAAAGACAATACATTCCATTGTTATTCATAGTTCTCTAGTAGCTGAGAGATACTGGCACTGTTCTTTAAAACCTGAGATATGCTGGCACTCATCTTAGGAGTTCTGTTCTGAAATGTACTAAAATAAAAAGTGGCGAACCCCGCTGACAGCTGAAACATTAACGCATGGTTTTCACTACTAAAATACTGCATGACTTGATAAAATAACTCATGCTGTATTTTAGTAGCGTTTTTTAGTGAATCCAAACGTTTTTTTAAAAAACATTGTGCAGTATCTTACCGCATACTCGGACGTGGTAAGATACAGCTTAGTGAATTGTGCCCATAGTCCTGCTTCTTTATTCAAGCAGAGTTTGGTGGGGGCATTACTGAGTTGGTGAAGAATCTATATAATATTCACCGCTGTCTAGTAAAATGTGGTGACTGACTGAACTACTGAAACGCTAGTCATCAGTCATCAGAGCTAAGTGACAGGATGGGCATCGATGAATATCTTTACTCTTTAAATATTCCAACTTCACGAAGGTACAGAAAGGTTTGACTGGTGATGTAGTACAGGGGACAAGGATAACATTATTGTGCTATGATTTGCCTGATTCCACCCCCAGATTCAGTACCAGCTGAGACAGCGTGGCAGGATACTACATTTGGAAAGCAGACTCTACTAAAAGTAAGCCACTATGTAGATTTCAAACTGTCATACTGACTATACCAAAAAGTGAGATAGTAACAGTTTTAAGTTGTAACGCAAAGCTGTTCCTTCTATCTCAAAGGACTAAGATGACTGTTCTCAAATATTTTAATTACACAGATACAAAGCCTTTAAAATATCACTTTTTTATTATTAGTATCTTATTATTACCAGTATATATGACAAATTATGGAGACCTAAATGAATAAATGACTGTGTCCCTTTAAGAGCTGCTAAACTCACTCTAAGTATATAACCACATAGCAAAGTTGTATTCAGACTCATGTTGATTTTTTTAGTGATGCCTCTATAAACCTCACTCAGTCTGGGTACTCAGCCATGATAAAGATGTACAGTGTGTTGACAGACGAAGAAGGATTGGGTTTGGCACACACTGAACACCGATGTGCCATACCTCCCAGCTCGCTAACCTGACGATCGAGTGGAAAGTCCTACAAGTAATAAATGTTGCATGGAAATGGATGGATAAGATGCACTGGAAAAAAATGTAAATAGGATAGACAGAGATGACACCACTCAAACCTCGTAGCCCAGCCATGCCACTACAAGGTGTGATGGTTCTTCCGACGATAATAACTGAAAGGTGTTCCTCAGAATTTAAAGGCTTGATCACATTTAAAGAGACTTTCCAATTTACACGAAAGTCCCCAGTTGGCTTTGGGCTCCTGTGTGTAGTAACACAGATTGGTTCTCAGCTGCTGAAGCCAACACAACTAAAAACAGTAGCAACCCCAATCCACTTTTGTTTGAACTGCTCAAATTAGCATACAAACGTCACCTGGCTTTGGGTCCCAAAGAGTCCATCATTGTTACCAATCATGTGCCTAATTTTTATGTGGTTAGCTTTGTGACCCATGCCTAACAAGAGCTATGCTGTAATAATAGAGCTCTGAAAAAGGATGCATGGAAAAAGATGTACAGAAACAAATTTAACCACTTGAGCTCCAGAGGATTTACCCCCCTTAATGACCAGGCCTCTTTTTGCTACTCGGCACTGCACTAATTCAACTGATAATTGCACGGTCATGCAATGCTGCACCCAAACAAAATTTACGTCCTTTTTTTCACACAAATAGAGCTTTCTTTCGGTGTAATTTGATCACCTGTGCGCTTTTTATTTTTCACGCTATAAACAAAAAAAGGCCAAAAATTTTGAAGAAAAACAATATTTTTTATTTTCAGCTATAAAAAATATATAGTAAACTGAAAGTTGGTTATAAATTTAGGCCAAAATGTATTCTGCTACATGTTTTTGGTAAAAAAAATCCCAATAAGTGTATATTGATTGCTTTTTGTGGAAGTTATAGCGTCTACAAACTATGGTATAAATACTGCAATTTACGCCATTATTCTGCTATACAGCGCTGTGCTAGTTTAACGGACAATTGCGTGGTCATGCAATATGGTACATAAATGTACATCTTTTTTTTCCCCACAAATTGAGCTTTCTTTTGGTGGTATTTGATCGCCTGTGCGGTTTTTATTTTTTGCGCTATAAAAAAAAAAGGCTGACAATTTTGAGGAAAAAAAAAACAATATTTTGGACTTTTTGCTATAAAACATGTCCAGTAAAAAAAAAATGCAAAAATCAAATTTAGTCAAATTTCTGCCAAAATGTATTCTGCGACATGTCTTTGCTAAAAAAAAAAACCAATACGTGTAAATTAATTGGTTTACGTGAAAGTTATAGCATTTACAAATGGCGGGAAAGATACTGGGATTTTTAGGTTTTTTTTTATACTAATAATGGCGGCGATCAGCGAATTATGGCGGTGATCAGGGACTTATGGCAGCGACCAGCGACTTATGGCGGGACTGCGGCGGACATTTTGACATTGGGGGGTACTGACTTGGGGTCACTGACATCCCCAATAACACTAATACAGTGATCAGTGCAAAAAAAAAAACAACTGACACTGTACTAATGGCAATGGGGAGGAAGGGGTTAACTTTATTTTGCAGGGAAGGGTTATAGGAGTGAGGGGAGTGTTTTACTAGGGGGCGGGGGTGTGTACTGCACGGGACAAGGCTGATCGAGAAAGAGAAACTCTTCTTTCTCGATCAGCTCATCCTCGAGCTGCCAGGCAAGTGACAGACAGCACAGCTACTGCAGCTGTGCTCTCAGTCACTGTTTGCCGCCGATCGCCGGGACTTAGCCGCTAAGGAGCGGCTGTGACCCGGCGACTGACATCTGCGGCGGTGAACCGCGGGACAAATAGGGCGGCGGTGCGCCTCCTATTTGTTTACAAAACACATGTTTTAAAACGTGGTTTTGCCCGTGAGTGCCGCCCTGCCGCCGTATATGTACAGTGGCTGGGCGGCATGCGGTTAACCTCTGCTGTAAAACAACTTAAAGTTGCAGTAAACACTAACAGGGCGACATTTAGTTTGCTAAAGCGCAGTTTCATAAACAATTGCCATTTTTTTCATAAAATATGGTCTTCACAGTGTTTTTTGTAATCTTTTTATGCTACTTAGTGCTGCTAATCTTCTCCAGCCTCTTTCAGCTACTTCCAGAGAACATGCAAGCTCCATGTAGATAGTGCCCTAGAGATAATTCAAACCAAGGACCCCAGTGCTGCAAGGCCTACGAGCTAACTACTATGTCTGTGCCAGGTCCTGAATGATTGGGCTGAAGAGAGAATTTGAAAATTCAGTAATAAATGATCATATGTATTAAATTATCATGTGCCTGCTTACCTTGGAAAGATTTATATTTCCTGTCTTATTGGGTTTGAATCAAACCCCTGGGCTATAGAGGAAAAAGTTATCCTGAAGTAAAAATATTGATGCTCTGCCAACTGTATGAACTCGTGCTGATAACATATGTTGTCTCCTATGTACTGTATGCATAAGAAGATTACATAAGAGAGCCTATAAAAAATAGGAATGTAACCTCAGGGTTAAGTGTTTGATACTGTTGTGATTACTGAGGAGCTGGACAGTAGAGTATGTTACCAACAAAGGTTCTAGCAGGTCATCAGAGCAGTGGCTTAAAAGTCTCAGGGGCCCTCTGGCTTTTTAGCTCTGGGAGTCATTTTCTCATAACCTATAAAGTAAAGGTAACATTTAAGCGGTTTTTTAAACCAAAACCAAAACTGTAACACAGTTAGGTCCATATATATTTGGACACAGGCACAATTTTCGATTTTTTCAGGTATTTACCAAAACATATTCAAGCAATAGTTATACCATGGATATGGGCTGAAAGTGCACACTCTCAGGTTTAATTTGAAGGTATGTACATCCAAATTGGAAGATGGTTTAGGAATTACAGCTCTTAAGAGTAGATATCCCCCCTTTTTCAAGGGACCAAAAGTAATTGGTCAATTGAATCAAAAGCTGTATCTTGGCCAAGTGTGGGCTACTCCATTATTTCTTCAACAGTTAAGCAGGTAAAAGGTCTGGAGTTGATTCTAAGTGTGGTATTTGCATTTGGAATCCATTGCTGTGAACCTACATCATGCGTTCCAAGGAGCTGTCCATGCAATTGAAAGAGGCCATTGTAAGGCTTCAAAAACTAAACAAATCCATCAGAAAGACAGCAGCAACATTAGGAGTGGCCAAATCAATAGTTTGGTATATTCTGAGGAAAGAATGCACTGGTGAGCTCAGCAACATAAAAAGGCATGGACGTCCACGGAAGACAACAGTGGTGGATGATCGCAGGATCCTCTCTATGGTAAAGAAAAACCCATTCACAACATCCAGACAAGAGAAGGACACGCTCCAGAAGGTGGGCGTATCATTGTCAAAGTCTACAATTAAGAGAAGACTTCACGAGAGCAAATACAGAGGGTTCACCACAAGGTGCAAACCATTTATAAGCCTGAAGAATAGAAAAGCCAGATTCGACTGCCAAAAAACAGCGAAAAAAGGCAGACCAGTTCTGGAAAAGCATTCTTTGGATGGATGAAATTAAGATTAATCTGTACCAGAATGACGGAAAGAAAAAAGTGTGGAGAAGGCTTGGAACAGCTCATGATTCAAAGCACACAACGTCATCTTTAAAACATGGTGAAGGCAGTGTGATGGCATGGGCATGCATGGCTTCCAGTGGCACTGGGTCATTGGTGTTTATTGATGATGTGACAGAAGACAGAAGCAGCCGGATGAATTCTGCACTGTTTAGAGATATACTGTCAGCCCAGATTCAGCCAAATGCAGCAAAGTTGATTGAACGGCGCTTCACAGTACAGATGGACAATGATCCAAAACACACTGCAAAGGCAACCCAGCTTTTCAAGGAAAAGAAGTGAAATCTTCTGCAATGGCCGAGTCAATCACCTGATCTCAACCCAACTGAGCTTGCATTTCACTTGCTGAAGGCAAAATTAAAGGCAGAAAGACCCACAAACAAAGAACGACTGAAGACAGCTGCAGTTAGAGCCTGGCAAAGCATCAGAAAGGAGGACATCAAGTCTTTGATAATGTCCATGGGTTCCAGACTTCAGGCAGTCATTGCTAGTAAAGGATTCTCAACAAAAAACATTTTATTTATGATTATATTCATTTGTCCAATTACATTTGAGTCCCTGAAAATGGTGGGACTGTGTATAAAAATGGTTGCAGTTCCTAAAATTTGTACTTGATATTTATGTTCAGCCTCTTGAATTAAAGCTGAAAGTCTGCACTTCAAATTCATTTGGATTGTTTCGTTTTCATTTATTCTGGTGGCATAAAGAGCCAAAAGTATGAAAATTGTGCCTGTGTCAAAATATACATGGATATAACTGTATATTGCAGCTTATTAATTCTTAGATGTGGTGGCCGCATTCGTTTTCATTTCTTTTTACTTTATTTATTACTGCCATAGGGTGTCTCTACTCTGGATATAGGACCAATGGAGACACCTTGGACAGCAAATTGTCCTCTCTCTTTAAACGGACATTGCATGAAGCAATAAAGCAAGAAAGTGTGAAAATAAAATATAACATATAAATATAAATAAATAGTCCAGAAAGCTGGCTAGCATTTTGTTTTACTGTGGAAAAAGGCTGACATATTCACAGTTTAGTTATGTAGTTTTAATACAACAATGTACTTTTTTAAAACAAAAATGATGTGTTGAACAGTGTTTGATTTTAATGACTTGTGTTTCCACAAGTACTTTTTTTGTATTTCTTAATAGCATGTTTGAAAAGCAGCCTGTCATCTTTTTTTAAACAAACAACAAACCTTGTAGCCTCCCTAGCAGTCTGATTATGTCCATATTTCTGTGCTCAAAGCGGTACATTTTTTTGCATGGAAATATGTAGTTTTTTTATTGTAGGCCTGTAATTTTTAGCAATAACTCACTGAAATCTGACCAAACAAGAGTCTAGTAAACATCCCGGGTATGTTAAAATTTGAAACACAAAATCATAAATTATAATTTAATAATCATAAAAAATAATAATATAATAATAAATTTAATTCAATAATATAATCAAACCAAAAACATTGAAATTTGAAATATAGCGCCAAGTTCGCACATCACTGAGCAAAGTCGCAAAATTTTTTTCAGTGTCTGATGACGAATTTCCCCACGAATCATTATCACTCAATTCTGCAAGTGGTTCTAATTTACTATCGCTGTTCTCTAGCTGGTCTAAAACCGCTTTTGACCTAAAGAGGCGCTTTTTGGACGCCATGGACGTTTCTCAGTTTCAAGGCAGAAAGAACAGTAAAACTGCAGGCAGGGCACAGGACAAAGCACTCGGGACAAAATGTATGTGAAATGGTTTGATACAGTAATGTTTTACTATGTGATATTAGTGAATTTAGTGAATGTCACTTTTAAAATTTTAAAATTTCCCGCCAGTTCCGTCCCCCGTACATCCTGACGTCGCAGGGAACGGAACCCGGAAGACAGATCCCGGCATCGGCCGGATAACATTGCCAGGGACACTGCAGGAGGGACATCGCGGGAGCGCAGGACAAGCTAAGTGAAGAAGAGATTCCGGAGCAGCGCTACAAGGTATTCCCGAGTGTAGCTCGAGGTTACCGCTTGTGGTGCTGAAACTTTACCCCGAGCTACACTCAGGAATACCGTCAGGGAGGTTAAAGGCACTACTGGAAGATGGCTGAAATGACTCTGTATGCAAATATATCATGCATATGCATTTTGCCAAAGATAGATTTATACAAATAAAGTTCCATCATAGGGTGTATCTTACCCCCAGTGTCTGGCCACCATATACTCCACGGTTAGCCCCCTGTGTGGAAAATGTCATTTGGTTGAGGGTACATTTTTCCATATAGTATGGTCCTGTTCTCCGATTCATCCCTTTTGGGAAGCAGTGGTAGCGGAAATAAATGGTGTTCATGGCCTGGCCCTTAGCCTTGACCCCAGGGTGTTGCTCCTGGGTATCCTGATTGATGTGGAACTAGGTCGCTTGGTAAGGTCCTGCCACACTTTATGTTGGCTTATGAAAGTAAGAACTGTCACAAAAAGTTTGATAAAATCTGGACAGCACGGATTAACGACTAAGGCCGACTGGCTGTTCCATCTTACCCTTGACTTTCTTTGTTGGAGCGGACTGGTTGTATCCTTCTTCACAACCCTACCTTTCGCTACCCTATATCTTTGAACCTTTATGCTCCTTTCAATGCAGTTTCCTTTCCTTACTCCATATGCATTAAGGGGTGATGGTATTGTGAATATCATGCTACTACATCCCTTATTTAATAGTTTAGTCCCTAATTTAATATTTTTTGTTGTCCTTTCCTTACTTTATTCATCCCCCCTCTCTTTTCCCTTTTCCTTCTACCTTTCTCCCCCATCCCCCTTCCCACACACACACTTTCCCATACCCTTGTTATTTTGATCTAGCTTTTATATGTAATGGGAGTCTGATATCTAATCTTTTAGGTTTTCGAGAGTTCATTACTTCAATGCTTTAATACCCACCGCTACATACTCTCAAGAGTATATGTAAAAGTGTGATACCCCTTGCATTCTGCTTTAACTGCTACTGTAAATGTCTCATGTTATCCCTGTGATGCTGTCTATGAATGAGATTTGTAATGAAATGTATCTATGCTCTTTAAACTACTTTTGATGAATGGAGATGTAAGCTGCACTTCTCATGTATACTCCTGCTATTTCTAATAAAAGTTTATTACTTGATAAATTAAAAAAAAAAAAGGCACACCACCTATAAAACCAAACATCACAAAACGGGGCACTAGAGATCTTATCGCAGCTACAAAAACTTTCTAGCATCTTCTGTTTTATGCAAAAAGAACTTTCATTTTAAATTGGACATCCAATGCGGTCCTAACTGTTAATGCCTGGAAGTAATTAGTTTGTAAAGTATTACCTCTTTATAGACTAGCTTACTAAGAGACTGTCCAACAAAATTTAATACAATAAGGGGAGTGGGGGACCAGCCCCACCCCTGCAGACCCGTTGAATACCCTCTTGACCTATCTTTTTATACCATATGGGGGGATCGTCTATTTTCTGTACTTTAAATTGGAAGAATCAGGAGGATGGTTACACGTGTTCTCTCAGCAACTTTGAAAACAATATTGCTACTTCACTATATTACTCTTGAATGTTACCATTATGTCATGTTCTACTATCTACTATTTGTGTAATGCATTTGACTATCTGTATCCAAATCCTAATGTAATTATATTTCTAAAAAAAATATTGGGGAGACTGACTTTTCCACCCTCATTCCTGTGACTATCGGGACCCTATTTATTAATGTTATTTGTAGCTCCTGGCGACTATATCTCCCTTTGTATTATGTCTCCTTTTCATTGATCAAAAAGAGAAAAAAAACACCCCACAAAATATCCCAAAGCAAGGAAAAGTAACACTCGCAAAAAACTGGTAATAACTTACTACCTTCTGCTATTAACAGCCTTCAGATATATGCACACAAAGCAGACATTTATTTTTCTCCTTAGTCAGAAGCACATTTCTTTATTGCTCATTTCATTTCTTTGCATGAATGCAATCATATAACTTTGAATCCTTCATCTACCATACACTGTTGCAGGTCCATGTTGGTTCAACTATGTTTTCTGCATAACTTGCCTTTATATGACATGTAATTTGATTTAATACATTTTATTAAAAAAAAAAATCACAAAACCGGGCTCCAAATGTAGAGGAAATATTTTCCTACATGTATATGCTTATGCAGCAATGCTGTACTTAATGTAGAAGCCTCTGGCAACCAATCAGATTTTATTTTACTTAAGTATCTTTTAAAGACTGAAGAAGTTCTCCACATATCTCCCCTCTCTCACGTGGTATGGCCTTTATTGTGCCAAGGAGCCCCTTCAGCCCTTGTCATAAGTACAATGATGTCTGATGACCAGTCTCCGGGGCCCTAATACTATAGTAGCTGTCAGGACAAATAAAGTCATATGAGGGCAGGTCATGGCCATCAGACAGCAAGGCAAATGTGCAGGTTGGCTAGTGTAAATATAAGCAAAGATGATAGATGTTAGATGGATACAGGGCTCTGAATGCTAAACAATAGCAATAGCACAGGTTAGCCAAAAGCAATATGATAATGTTAATGGCCAAGAGGTGCTTAATATACTGTATACCGATTTCTAAAAGGGTGCATTCTGTGATTGAAGTTGATGAATACCAACTCAACTCAAGGGAACCAACATCATTATCAGATATAATGCAATGGACCGTGAAAAGGCAATCTGTAATTTGCTAGAGTGACTTTAGCTTTTTGTTGACTTTGACAAAGCCTAAAATAAGGTTTCTCCCTTGCTCCAAAAAAAAAAAATCATGGTTCATTGTAATCACCTCTACCATGGTCCTTTTGTATAGAAAAAGAAGCAATGATTGACATAACAGACTGATCGTTGATTTTTTTTTTTTTTTTTTTTACACAATTTCTGTGATTTGCTCTTTATTTAGTAATTGTGAAAAATCTACCATTCCAGCCACACATCACACATTCTGCTGCTGCAATGGCATAATATTAAAAAACTGTGCCTTTGCTTCATGGTCCTTTTAAAGTGATTGCTAGTCACATGTACAAAGCAGAAAAATATACCTAGTGTACGACATACAACAACCTACATTAAATAGTCTTTCTCCTCATTCTTGTCTTTTTACCTGAGAGGAACCTTTGAAAAAATGTTAAGATCCTAGGGGAACCCCTTATAAAACCAATTCATCCTTAAATTGATGGAAAGAATGACCCTTATAGTGGTGGTCAGAATGCCATCCCTACAGATAGCTAAAAAGATTATTGGTGCCATGCCACTGTCTCAGTCAAGTGGTGCAGGCCCTTG
This sequence comes from Staurois parvus, assembly GCF_062004578.1. Lineage (NCBI taxonomy): Eukaryota > Metazoa > Chordata > Amphibia > Anura > Ranidae > Staurois > Staurois parvus. The sequence continues at coordinate 919,764 of NW_028318234.1, forward strand.
AACTATGCAGGCACCATCAAATAGGGGAAAAATCAACCAAACTCAAGGAACCCCTAGAAACCTATGGAGGAACCCTGGTTGAGAATGGTTGACATAAAACATATAAAAAAAGTACATAATAAACAGTTACAACTAAGCAAGGATCAATACTAAAACTGCAGATCTATGACCACCACAAAAAAAACAATGCTGAGGTTGACCACCAAAAAGAATGCAAAATATTGTGGATAGACTTCACCTCCTCTACAAGCAACTAATACAATAATTAAACAAGCTCACATAGCCGAGACCTGATTTTGCAATTTTTACTGTGAGACTGGTCGACTGGGGATCAGTTGAGTTTTATACTGGCTCTTATTTCTGTTTTCTTCTTGGGAGATGGAAGGGGGTCTTATTTTACAAACCCCCCTCCCCCCATTTTTTTTTCTATTTCTTTCCCCCTTTTGCTTTTACTCCATTAATTCTACTTGCTAATATTCGCTTTCATGTTCAGCGCTTCCTCTCCTTGGTAGAATATGAGGAGGCCTGAGTCCGGGCCCCTCTAGTAAACTTTGCAGAGCACTCAAAAAACACAACAGTTTCTAACATCTGAAATTAATATTTAGCAATATCTCTAATGATTGTTCTTGATGGAAGCATTTCTTTAGACTGTATGTCTCAAGAAGCACTATTACGGTACTTTAAATTTTTGAAGGTCATTTGTGGAAATGTCTGTAATGTTTTCTATTAAAAAAAAGTGAAAATATTTAAAAAAAAGAATGCAAAATAGTCATATACCAAACACTTGATTTACAAATGCTATGTCCCAAAACATGCAAAATCCAGGATGTCGGATGGGAAAGACAATGGCGCTGCTAAAAAATGCACAATTTATATATTAGCAACCCTGGAATTTGGGGATCCCATAGTGAACAGAATATCAAAGCTATGGGGAAAGCCAATGTTTTAGTCTTGTGTGTATAGAAAGTTTATAATACAGTATCACTGACTGGGATACTTTAACTTCAGATGCCAATGGGTGCACATGCACCTACCTGTTCTCTCTCTAGAGGGCAATGTTGCAGTTAGTATGTTGCTCCAAAAAGAAACCAAGACTATGCGAAGAGTCTCAGTCTTTATTCAACAAAGCTCAGCAGATATACAGTACATAGTAACAGTGTATTATCTGGCCTCTGGTCACATGGTATATATATATATATATATATATATATATATATATATATATACATATATATATATATATATATATATATATGTGTGTATATATATATAAATACATACATACACACACACACACACACACACACAGTATACATACACTATATATATATAAATATTTATATATATATATATATATATATATACACACTCACACAATAAATGTGTATATATAGATATATATATATTATATTATTAGATGAGCAAATATATATGCACAAGGCAAAACACCTTGTTCCCTATCAGTGGCGTGTGCTGAAAAAAAACAAAAAAACCGAATGCAGCATATTTTTTAGTGCAGCATGATGTGTCACTGTCCACTGTATCACATTGGGCTGCATCCAATAGCACTTAACAAAATGTCAATTTTGTAACATTTCAATAAAGTTTGCACAAAAAATGAGTAAACAGTGTGATGCACTGTTTTCAGCGCATCAGTAACGATGCTTTTGAGTGTACATCATAAGCGGTGCAGTAATGCATGCACGAGCCCTAAAAGTAGAATTATGGGTAAAATGAAAAATTATATATATGACGCAACCTATCACTAGCATCAAAACAGCAGTTCAGTGCAGTCCTTACTACTGCAGTGAACAGTGCTCATATAGTGCAGTGATGCTCTGAGCCCAGGCAGTGTAATGATTCCTACATAGAAGGAGGGTTCAAGGTAGTCTGTGTTCATTGAACCCATGTGACTGAGGGCATCTAGTTGTGGAAAAGAATGACTATAGGGTTCAGCTCTGGGTTGAAAGTGAATATTGCAGAAAAAGCTTATTTTTTTATTTTTAAAATTGTTGGGCTATAAATTTTATTATATATTGCAGCTTGAGCTTAGCTTTAAGCTTCTGAGCTCTACTATGCATTTCCAGCCTCTTTTTGTAACCACAAACGGTAATGGAGAATGACAGCCTTCACTGAGTTACATCATAATGGCCAAAGTCTCACCCACCAGTGCGTAAATCTGAAATATGTCAACATCTGTGGATAAAATACATTCCACAAATACTAGAATTCCTGGAGGAGGAAGTGCAATGCAAAGAGAAATGTATGTGAAGGGTTTACATTACAACAGCAGTATATTTCATTATAAGAGATGGCTTTCATACTTTGAGACTGAATATTTAGACCTTAGAAAAAGTTTTATTCTATAAAATGGTTATGAAAGATGGATACCATAGGTTTGTGGATAGCACAGTGACCTTGTGTCAAGAGTTGTCAAAATTTGACCTTCACATATCAGACTGGATGTCACACCACTTACTAAAACTCAATCTATCCAAAACAGAGCTCATAATATTTCCTCCCCCACGTGCCTCTTCCCTTGATTTCTCGGTCAGGATCAATAGCACCACTATCAACCCATCCCTGCATGCCAGGGTGCTAGGGGTAATCCTGGATTCTGAACTATCGTTTCAGGCCCACATCCAATCCCTGTCCAAATCATGCCGCCTCAACCTCCGCAACATCTCCAGAATACACCCCTTTTTAACCAATGATACTACAAAGCTCCTAATTCACTCCCTGGTTATCTCTCGCCTCGACTACTGCAACTCCCTCCCCATTGGCTTACCTTTGCATAGGCTATCCCCCCTCCAGTCCATCATGAATACTCATCCACCTTACCAACCATTCAGTGTCTGCTACCCCTCTCTGCCAATCCCTCCACCGGCTTCCACTCGCCCAACAAATAAAATTAAAAATACTAACAACAACTTACAAAGCCATTTATGAATCAAAGCGATCTATGAATTGAGGACACAGGGTTGAATTAAAGGTCCTTCATTCATAGATCACTTTTTATTGATGGAAGCTATAGGCCCACTGGCACCTGGGCAGTCTAATGGCAAGGGAATGCAGGAAAGGTACGCACAGCATGCTTAAAGCCGTCAGGTGCCCATACAGCAACGGGGTTGCCATAATGCCCCTTAGCCTAGCCCAGTTTCTTTAAACTGCCAGAAGCAAAAATCGAAGTATAAGAGCTTTACTTTATTTTTTTTTATTATTATATATATTCTTTTATACAGTAAATAATAATTTAATACAGTATGCATCCTTGACACTGTTTGTAGTATGCTGGGATTCCTAATAAAAAACAACCCTAGCATTGTCTACCTGCTATCTGGCAGCCATTATATAATTGACTAAAGCAGGCAGGCAACCCTGTCTTTGCCATAAGAGAAGGGGTTGTGGTCCTCCTAAACATTCAGCAGTCCAGCGTATCTGATCTTTTCCACTCCTCTCTTTTATGTTACAAAACAGCCATAAAATAAACCAGACAAAGCTATTGATCTTGCTTGGAGTTCCTAATTCCTGTCAGCCAGTAATACATAAAAAATACTCATACAGTGAGGAACAGAAGTATTTGAACACCCTGTGATTTTGCAAGTTCTCCTACTTAGAAATCATGGAGGGGTCTGAAATTCACATTGTAGGTGCATTCCCACTCAGAGACAGAATTAAAAAAAAAATTCAGGAAATCACATTGTATGATTTCTAAAGAATTTATTTGTCTTGCACTGCTGAACATAAGTATTTGAACACCTGAGAAAATCAGTGTTAATATTTGGTACAGAAGCCTTTGTTTGCAATTACAGAGGTCAAACGTTTCCTGTAGTTCTTGACCAGGTTTGCACACACTGCATCAGGGATTTTGGCCCACTCCTCCACACAGATCTCCTCTAGATCTGTCAGGTTTCGGGGCTGTCACTGAGCAACACGGAGTTTCAGCTCCCTCCAAAGATGTTTTGCACTGCTGAATATAAGTATTTGAACACCTAAGAAACAGCAAGAATTCTGGCTCTCAAAGAGCTGTCAAAAGACACCAGAGACAAAATTATGGACTTCCACAAGGCTGGAAAGGGCTACGGGGCAATTGCCAAGCAGCTTGGTGAAAATAGATCAACTGTTGGAGCAATTGTTAGAAAATGGAAGAGGCTAAAGACGACCGTCAGTCTCCCTCGGACTTGGGCTCCATGCAAGATCTCACCTCGTGGGGTATCACTGATGATAACAAAAGGTGAGGAATCAGCCCAGAACTACAAGGGAGGAGCTGGTCAATGACATGAAGAGAGCTGGGACCACAGTTTCAAAGGTCACTGTCGGTAGAACACTACGCCGTCATGGTTTCAAATCATGCATTGCACGGAAGGTTCCCCTGCTCAAGTCATCACATGTCCAGGCCCGTCTGAAGTTTGCCAATGACCATCTGGATGATCCAGAGGAGGCATGGGAGAAAATCATGTGGTCCGATGAGACCAAAGTAGAACTTTTTGGTCTAAACTTCACTCGTCATGTTTGAAGGAAAAAGTAGGATGAGTTGCATCCCAAGAACACCATCCCTACTGTGAAGCATGGGGGTGGTAACATCATGCTTTGGAGTGCTTTCCTGCGAAGGGGACAGGACGACTGTACTGTATTAAGGAGAGGATGAATGGGGCCATTTATTGTGAGATTTTAAGCAACAACCTCCTTCCCTCAGTCACAGCATTGAAGATGGGTCGTGGCTGGGTCTTCCAACATGACAACGACCCGAAGCACACAGCCAGGATAACCAAGGAGTGGCTCCGTAAGAAGCATATCAAGGTTCTGGAGTGGCCTAACCAGTCTCCAGACCTAAATCCAATAGAACATCTTTGAAGGGAGCTGAAACTCCGTGTTGCTCAGCGACAGCCCCGAAACCTGACAGATCTAGAGGAGATCTGTGTGGAGGAGTGGGCCAAAATCCCTGATGCAGTGTGTGCAAACCTGGTCAAGAACTACAGGAAACGTTTGACCTCTGTAATTGCAAACAAAGGCTTCTGTACCAAATATTAAAACTGATTTTCTCAGGTGTTCAAATACTTATGTTCAGCAGTGCAAGACAAATAAATTCTTTAGAAATCATACAATGTGATTTCCTGAATTTTTTTTTTAATTCTGTCTCTCAGAGTGGGAATGCAGCTACAATGTGAATTTCAGACCCCTCCATGATTTCTAAGTGGGAGAAATTGCAAAATCGCAGGGTGTTCAAATACTTCTGTTCCTCACTGTATGTAATATTTTGTATTTACTGGACTCAAATTTAACTATGGCCCGATGATATACACAATGAAGTTAGTTCTCATTTGTGCTTTTTCTGCTTAGAGGTAAATAATGATAACAGTAAGAACTATTTTGTACATACAGTGCATTCATAAAGTACATTCAAAAGCCTTTTTGCAAACTCGAAGCGGGCTTTCATGTGCTTTGCACTGAAGAGAGGCTTCCGTGGAGCCATAAAGCCCAGATTGGTGGAGGGTTGCAGTGATAGTTGTCCTTCTGGAACTTTGTCCCATCTCCAGACAGAATCCCTGGAGCTCAGTCAGAGCGATCATCTTCAGCAACCTTCAGTGCAGTAGAATTTTTTGTAGCCTTCTCCAGACCTGTGCCTTGCAATAATTCTGCCTCTAAGCAGGCAATTCCTTTGACCTTATGGCTTTTACTCTGATACAGTATGCACTGTCAGCTCAGAAGCCTTTTATAGAGAAGTGTGTTCCTTTGCAAATCATGTCCAATCAATTTATTTTACCACCAGTGGACTCCAATCAAGATGTAGAAAAATTCAGCAAAGACCAAGAGAAAAAGGAGGCACCTGAGCTAAATTACAAGTGTTGTCACAAAGGGTCTGAAAATGTTTGGCAATGTTATATTTTTGTTTTTCCTTTTTTCATAAATTTTCAAACATTTCCAAAATTCTAATTTTATCTGCCATTACGGGGTACGGAGTGTAGATTAATGAGGGAAAAAAATGAATTTAAACAATTGTACTATCAGGCTGCAACATAGCAAAATTATAAAAAGTGAAGGGGGTCTGAATACTTTATGCATGCACTGTAGTTGGCAACTAGCAAGAAACTAATCTCCATCCCAGAACACACACAAGCACAAGTAGGTGATATGTTTGTATGCATTAATGCTGACTACAGAGTTGGTTCAAACCATTCTAAATAACTATGCAGTCACAAACACATTGCTTGCAATTTAAATCTTCATAATTCAATAGTACTTGATAAATCCATTGTAAATCTGTTCACTCACATGCTGCAGCCACATGCCACAATTTTTTTTTTCTGAAGCAATATGCAGGAAAAAATACAGATCCCCAACAGACTAACTAGGAAACTAGCAGCCCTTCAACTCTTGATTACATTTCCTGTAATAACCTCCTAACAATCAGAATTTGCTTGGAAGGGCAACCTTTGCTCTGGAAGAAATAACAATTCTGCTTCCTGGAAGACCCACTCTGCCTCCTGAAGAGGAAACAGCCCAACACACACCACCAACCATCTGAGATGGGAAAGACAGATGCCTTTAGCTTCAAAATGTGACGCAAAACATGCCGTTGCTGCACCCCTCATCGTCGGTAGAAAAATAACAAAATAGGTATCAGAACCTTTAGCAGTCCATCAGTATGGGTATATAATATATATATATATATATATATATATTTATATATAAATTTGTTTGTATGCTTGGGTATGACAAAGATGTATCAGAACATCTGATGCCTATTTTAATTCTTTGACAGGCACATAAAATGGCCATTATCACCTAAATGAGTAGAACAAAAAGTATTTTAAAAGGTTAATCTAACTTCAGATTTTCACAAATGTTGGACAGCTGACATACCAGCCAGTTTGTTATATTTCTTGAAGACTCCTGTTGTCACCTCTGCATCTGCAGGCCGATTGTTGCCATTATAAGAGGTTCCCACTCTTTACGTTGTATTTCTTTTTATTTTATTAACATGGACAATACAACAAGAGATACTGGAACATGCAGAAATGGATGGGAACACCCCAAACTCCCAGGTGGGCAGCAGCAACCAGGTCTCGCTTTTGGAGTATTCGAGACATACAGAGGTAAGACAAAAAATGGAAACACTACACAATTGCAGGTGTGAAAGTGACCACATTTATGTGTTGAAACTGGAAGTGATGTACCATTCTTTTGCTTCAGCTGAATTATGAGACACCTAGCTAACAGGTGGGAAGTCTCACTTTCGTCATTCACTGTGTGCCTTGCTAGTAAAAGAAAGTCAAGTCAAAGCTTACTGAACTTCAAAGTGGGTGCCCAGTTAGCTGGTGTCTCTATGACTGAAGTTACCAATTTATTTGCCATGTAGTGAGGTACAGTAGCAAAGGTTATGACAGCATACGTATACAGTTTCTGGGAAAATGTTGTCCAATAAGCATAAGCGCGGTCGACATGGTCAACTGACCGAAAAAGACAAGAGGACGTTGTGCAGGATTCTGACCTGGAAAAAGAAAACAACTGCTGTAAAAATGACTGCAGAGCTCAATCTCAGTCTTCCCAGGACTAAGCCTTCACTAAGTCTTCATTAAGCCACAGATAAAGGCAGATAAACTCTGATAAGCTTACAATAAAAACATGTGGATGTCCTCCTCATCCTTCCTGGTTGTGAAATACAAGAATACTTACCTTATTTCTCAAATCCGACACAAATGGCTCCTTTCTCTGCTCCTGCCTATGAATGTGGTTGGGTACTTGACATCCTCAGATATAATGTAGAACCTTTGCTCTCATTTTGTAGATTATGACATCAGCTAAGAAGTGACCACATGATCAGAGATGAGGAGTGGCTTCATAGGACCATCTGTCTATCTTGAAACCAAAGAGGAGGTACTCTGCCCCTCCATCTCTCCTCATCTTTAGTACATGGGGGAGACGTTCTATGGAAGAACGTTGGAGAACCTAGGCAGGGCTGATAATGGGAGAAATGAGCATAGAGTGCATCCAGAAAGTATTCACAGCGCTTAACTTTTGCCACATTTTGTTATGTTACAGCCGTATTCCAAAATGGATAAAAATTCATTTTTTTCCTCAACATTCTACAAACAATACCCCATAATGAGAACATGAAAGAAGATAGTTTTGAAATCGCTGCAATTTATTAAAATTAAAAAATGAAAAAAAAACCCACATACATAAGTATTAACAGCCTTTGCTCAATACTTTGTTGAAGCACTTTTATCACCAATTACAGCCTCGAGTCATTTTGAGTATGATGCTACAAGCTTGGCACACCTATTTTTGGGAAATTTCTCTCATTCTTCTTTGCAGTACCTCTCAAGCTCCATCAGGTTGGATGGAGAGTGTGAGTGCACAGCCATTTTCAGATCTCTCCAGAGATGTTCAATCGGGTTCAAGTCTGGGCTCTGGCAGGGCCACTCCAGGACATTCACAGAGTTGGCTCGTAGCCACTCCTTTGTTATGTGGTCTGTGTGCTTAGGGTCGTTGTTCTGTTGAAACCCAGTTTAAGGTCGAGAGCACTCTGGAACAGGTTTTCATCAAGGATGTCTCTGCACATTGCTGCATTCATCTTTCTTTTCGATTCTCACTAGTCTCCCAGTATGTGCAGCTGAAAAACAGCCCCATTGGATGATGCTGCCATCACCATGCTTCACTGTGGAGATGTTATTGACAAGGTGGTAAGCGGTGCCTGGTTTCCTCCAGACATGACGCTTGGCATTCAGGCCAAAGAGTTCAATCTGTGTTTCATCAGACCAGAGAGTTTTGTTTCTCATGGTCTGAGAGTCCCTCAAGTGCCTTTTGGCAAACTCCAGGCGGGCTGCCAGGAGTGGCTTCTGTCTGGCTACTCTACCATACAGGCCTGTATGATGAGTCCTGCAGAGATGGTTGTTCTGGAAGATTCCCCTCTCTCCACAGAGAAACGCTGGAGCTCTTTCAGAGTGATCATCAGGTGCTTACCTCCCTGGCTAAGGCCCTTCTCCCTCGATCGCATATTTTGGCTGGGCGGCCCGCTCTAGAAAGATTCCTTATGGATCCAAACTTCTTCCATTTATGGATGATGGAGGCCACTGTGCTCATTGGGACCTTCAATGCTGCAGAAAGTCTTCTGTACCCTTCCCCAGATCTGTGCCTTGATACAATCCTGTCTCGGAGGTCTACGGACAATTCCTTGGACCTCATGGCTTGGTTTGTGCTCTGACATGCACTGTTAACTGTGGGGCATTATACAGACAGGTTTATGCGTTTCCTAATAATGTCCAATCAACTGAATTTCCCACAGGTCAACTCCAATCAAGTTGTGGAAACATCTCAAGGATGATTAGTGGGAACAGGATGTACCAGAGCTCAATTTTGAGTGTAATGGCAAAGGCTGTGAATACTTATGTACATGTGTTTTTTTATTTTTGATGAATAGATTTCAAAACAGACTTCTTTCACATTGTCATTATGGTGTATTGTTTGCAGAATGTTGAGGAAAAAATTTAATTTAATCCGTTTTGGAATAAGGCTGTAAAATGTGGCAAAAGTTAAGCGTTGTGAATACTTTCTGGATTCACTGTGTATATTACAGAGAAAGACTGCTTTTATTTGTATTTAATTTTTTTCTTTAACAGTTAATTGAAGGTGCACATGATGAATGGCTCAGTAATCTCCAAAGGTAGCTATGTACATCAGGTTCTGAAAACAGGTATGCATTTCAATAGGTAGTTACATATTAACATGCTGACCTGTACATTTTGGAAATTACACACTGCAAACAAAACAATTTGAACTATTCTACACATTGACCAACATATAGAGGTTATTCATTAACAGGGTCCAGCAAGTTGAAAAACACGCAACATGTGAATGACTTGCATCTCATCTTCCTATGTCCCCTGTTCAATGTACTGTGAAAGAACATAATTACAGTGCCAAGACTGTGTATTTTTCTGCTTCTAGAAGATGAATATATACCTAACACCTAGCGTCTAAGAACATATTTAAAGGGACATTGTCAGCATTTTCATGCAGAAGTCCAAAAAGTAGTGGTAAAGGGGCATTGGACACGGATTTTTACAGGTTTCAAAATGTGGACAAAGTCATTACTTGAGCCCAGTTGGCCTGTATTTGGCAGCTAACCAAAATGAAGGGGATCCCCAAGGAGTGGGCATTCACGTGAGTTGAAAAATACAGCAAAGAGAGCACTAAATGAAAAGAATGGCAAATAAACATTCATAGGAGTCCAACATCTTTACTGTTTAACAGGTTACAACAAGCATGGCAAAAGACAGTCAGTGTGTTTTGGAGGACATACAGTTCCCCTTTATCAGGGCTGGGTAAAATGGCAGAAAGTTAAATGCACTCAAAAGTGCTTCTAAACAAACTGTTCTGCAGGCAGAGGATGGTATAATCAACCCTTTGCAGGGAAATTGCTTTGCTCTGTATGGACAAACCGGGAATGTCTTTTAAAACTATTTTTAAAGAAAAGCCATATTTGCCCATCTAACGGGGAAAGAGCATAAGAATCTAAGAAAGAGCATCTAAGAAAGATAATGAGAAGCCATACTGAGATCATTGCATGAGAAAAGAGCTCACTTTATTTTTTACATTTTCTTAATGACAGCAGCTATATTCTTGTCTTTTTTTTCTGTTTTGATATTTCTAATTTATTTCATTTTGTTATTCACTTTTTCATAGATTATGCATATCAGCATGGGAGTTGTATATTATTATTATTATTATTATTATACAGTATTTATATAGCGCCAAAGGGTATGCTCAGCGCTGTACTGTAGCAGGGGGACATAACATGAGACAAGACAGTAACAATACACTACACGAGGGGTTCGAGGGCTCTGCTCTTTCAAGCTTACAATCTAGGAGGGAGGGGAAGGTGGCACAGGAGGAGATGGCTGTGGGGGATGGAGTGGTGGGTGGAGTGGAGGAGGTTAGTTGTTAGGTTGTTATATTATTGTATTAATCCTTTTGATCAAAACATTAGCATTTCCCTGAAAGTTGTGTAACTCTCAGAGCAACACAATTTCTGAAAAATCACCACTTATACTATGTATCAACTTTAAAACGTTTCCTGGGATTCAACCAGCTACTTTCTAGAGTTGGAATACAGTGTTCATGTATTTTGTGCAAGAACTACATTAGTATTCAGTAGAGATATATTCTTCAACCAGTAGATGGCAGTGTTTGTAGATGCATCTTTGGTATATTATTATTATTATTATTATTATACAGTATTTATAAAGCGCCAATAGTTCGCTCATTCTATGTCTATTCTCTTAATAAAGTTTCCCGTTTCCTTCTTGCAGTGACGCAGAAAAATACATGTGGACTGCGCACTGTCTGTTGTGTAGGATGATATACAGAATTTCCAACACTTAGGGATCTTGGAAACGTTCCAAAATAGTGAACATGGTATGTAAACCTTCTCCTGTATTTTAAAACATAAGGTACATCCTCTCTCAATATGACATACAGTATATTTTAACCCCTTACTCACATAGTTCTTGCAGAATACATATAAAGCTATTAGGCCCTTTAAGGGGATCTTAACATTGGGGCTTCACGATCATGTGACCACTGTGATTGAATGTCACAATGGTAATGTTCAGGAGCCCATCCTAACAGCCTCTGATTATAAACAGTGACTGGACAGTGCAGTCACAGGTCTGGGGGTACACAACTGGGTGCACTCCCAGCATAGAACGGAGGCTGGCTTCTAACCATTTGTTAGGATTGACAGTGTGGACAACTAGATTACCACTGATAATGAGAACTACAAGCACAGTATAGACAGAGTTATTTCTGGTAAACTCCTTAGCCCCCTCTTCATAGCAGAAGAAAACTTCAGTTTTGGAGTTTCAGAAAGGAGCAAGTAAAATGGTAAGCAGCAAATTTGTACTGTGCCCAGTTAGATAATGCAGAAGTCAGAAAGTCTGCAGCTAGTGCTGGTCTTTCTCATTTGGAAAGCCTAGAACTCTCTGCAATATTAGAGACATGCAGACACAGTGGGGTCAATTTACTTATACTGGGGAGTGCAAAATCTGGTGCAGCTCTGCAAAGAAACCAATCAGTTTCCAGGTTTTTTTGTCAAAGCTTAATGAACAAGCTGAAGTTAGAAGCTGATTGGCTACCATGCACAGCTACACCAGATTCTGAGTGCTCCAGTTTTAGTAAATCAGCCTCGCTGTATCAAAAAGTATTTGTGGAATCATCAAATGAAAGTTTGCGGATATTGTATTTTCAATAACAAATACACTTCAAATTTAGATGACATCAAATATTAATATAATTGAATTAAAATTAGGAGCTGTGTGTGACCACATCTACTTATATTATATTATTATGCAGCACAGTGACTAAGTGGTTAGCACTTCTGCCTGGCAGCACTAGGATTATTAGTTCACATCCCAATCACGGCACTACCTGTCTGGAGTTTTCATGTTCTCCCTGTGCCTGCATGGGTTTCCTCCGGGTACTCTGGTTATCCACCATACTCCAAAGACATGCTGGTAGGTTAACTGGCTCCTGTATAGATTGACCCTAGTATGTATGAATGAAAGTGAGTTAGGGACCTTAGATTGTAAGCTCCTTGAGGGCAGGGACTAAAGTGAATGTACAATATATATGTAAAGCGCTGCAACATTATTAATAAATAATGTCAGAGCTGTTAATGACACAATTGCCAATGATCCTATAACAGGCCATACACAGACAACAATTTATCCCAGGTATCCTTGCTCAGCAGATCATCCAGTCTATATATCAGTAGCTTTTCCAGTTTCAGAATCTGAGACACAACTGGTAAAGGATTATAATAAAAACAACATCTTTTGATTTCAGCAATCATTACATTTAATTTCAAGTCATCCACATATTTAATCAGAGTGCTGGAATACATAACATGCATCAGGAGGCCTTTATGTAAAGCGGGACAGCTGGGTTTCTCAGGCCAAGAAATACGACACAGGTCTTTACACTATAGAGGGTCTGAATAACAATCGCGTTAAATAATTACGAAGACGCTCTTGCCTGACCTTTGGTTGACCGCAGCTACAGTGGAAGCCACAGGGAAGGCTCTGATGAGGAAGCAGATTAATGGCAGTATCCTGATACATGCAGAAAAAAATGGAGTGTATTGATGCTGACAGCAATCTTCACACAGCATAAAATGCCCATAATGTACATTAATTAAAGCTTCTGGCATACCACCTGTATAGTATGATGTGCCATGTGTCAATACAAGAATTGTTACTTTTAACTTTTAGCTACAAAAGGATGAAAATACTGAATATGCTTTTATGTGCTTTTTTCACAATTAAAGTAATTTTGACAGCAAACTTGTCAACATAAACAAATGGAAGATGCCATTGGTGACACAAAGATGAGATTCTAACGCACCCCTTTTCAACCTAACCCAGAGGAACCCTTACAATAATTCTTAGGTCTTAGGAATCCCCTGCTATAAGATATTCAATGGGAGTCATGGGAAAAATGATTTTGATATTGATAGTCATTGGGAAAAGCCCTCCTTACAGTGGTGGTCAGTATACCACCATTACAGACAGCTAAGAAGATCTGCCAAATGGCATTAGACTTGGAGTTATGCTGGCACCATTAGATGGGAGGACAGTCAGCCTCAGCTCAAGGAACCCCTAGCAACCTCCATAGAATCCACGGAACCCTGGCCAAAAATGTCTGATATAAAGCTTATTCCTTCAAGAAAAGCAATTAGTGACAGCCCCATTTCCTCATGCAACCATTATACAGAAAAATACATCATTAATAAAGTGGTCACTATTTTTAAGCTTAGAGCACAATTTAAAAAAAAAAAAAAGCTCTCATCCACTCCAACCCAATCTATGCTTTTCTTATGTTTTTTTTTTTTTCACTAGCTTCTAAAGTACTGAACCTGCAGTGCGCCTCTTGGCAATGGCCAGAAACTGCCCTTTATGCAGTAGACTAGTCTTATTACCAAATAAACTACTAAAATTCACTAATAATCTTCTAACTGCTAAAACCAATGGCCACTACTCCGTATTCTTACTACTTGACCTCTCTGAGGCTTTTGATACTGTTGACCATCCCCTCCTCCTCAACAAACTCCACTCTCTTGGCCTCCGAGACTCTGCTCTCTCCTGGTTCTCCTCCTAACTATCGCAGAACTTCTTCAGCATTACCTATAACTCTGTCTCCTCCTTGCTACTTCTTATTTCTGTAGGGGACCCTCAGGGTTCTGTCCTTAGACCCCTTCTCTTCTCCATCTACACCTCCTCCCTTGGTCACTCCCATGGATTTAAGTACCATCTCTATGCTGATGACACACATATCTATCTTTCTACTTCTCACCTCAAACCTTCAGTCTTCTCTCTCATTACTAACCTACTAAGTGACATATCGGCATAGATGTCACTCCACTTCCTCAACTCAATCTTTCTAAAACTGAGCTCATATTTTTCCCTCCAGCCCGTGTCCCCTCCCCTGACTTCTCCATCAAGATCAATAATACAACCATCAGTCCCTGCCCTCATGCCAGGGTGCTAGGTGTAATCCTAGACTCCCATCTGTCCTTTCAGCCCAAAATCCAATCACTGTCCAAATCTTGTAGACTTCACCTCCGCAACATCTCCAAGATACACCTGTTTTTAACCTCTGAAACCACTAACCAACTGATTCACTCCCTTGTTATATCTCGCCTTGACTATTTTAACTCTCTCCTCACTGGCCTACCTAATCGCAGGCTATCCCCTCTTCAGTCTATCGTGAATGCTGCTGCCAGACTCATCCACCTTATCAACCGTTCCATATCTGCCATCCCTCTCTGTCAATCCCTCCACTGGCTTCCCATTGCCCAATGAATAAACTTCAAAACAATAACAATAACATATAAAGCAATTTACAACTCAGCCCCAAATTACATCACCAATCTTGTCTCCAAATATCACCCAAACCGTCCTCTCCACTCTTCCCACAACCTCCTGCTCTCTAGCTCCCTTGTCTCCTCCTCCCATGCTCATCTCCAAGATTTCTCCAGAGCCTCCCCCATCATCTGGAACTCTCTACCCCAATCTAGATGCAAGATGCTCCTGCCGAGGTGTTAATGTCCATGGATGGCCTGGATGTCTCTGTGAGATGGTTACAGTTCCATCTTTGTTAAATTTTTGTATCACTTTTGCTACACTATTCTGACTGATAAGTAAAGCTTTGTTGTTCTTCTTATAGCCTTCACTTTTCTTGTGTAAAGAATTATTTTCTTTCTCAGGCCTTGTGACTTTCCTCTTCCATGTGGTGCTATTGCTGATGGCATGAAATGAGGAGTTTTCTTTGTTAAGTAATGTCCTTTTATAATCAACTGTCTGCTGGACACCTGTTTAATGAATAATTAGACTCTGTGGTTGAATTCTTGTTAATTAGGATGTTGCTATTAAATGAATTTGTTAGGGAAAAATCTTTTTTGTGTGTGCAAATTAACAAATCTTGTTTGCAATCAATGGCCCGCATTTGTGGGAGTATTTTGTAGTATAGTGTCCCATAGAAAATGTTGATTCTGAAAGTAAAGGTTTTCTGACAAATCTGTTTGGGTGTACTCATTTATGCTAAGCACTGTATGTGAGATCACAAGTTGCTGCTCATACACAGTTAAAGTGGTGCCACCACACCCTCAAAATTACATAAATATACAAAATGATGTTGTGCAATTTAACATAAAATTCTATCAATCATGTGAAAAAAAACAAAAGTCTATATAACACAATAAAGTCCATAAAAATGTGTGCTTCCAACCAACATGCTCAATATCTTCCATGAAATCATGCATCAATGGTGTCATACATACTTTAACCTCATGCCGATAATAAATGCTCACCTCCAACTTTTGACCTCTAAAAGGGACTTGAGGTCAAAATGTGCTTTATGTGCCCTCCTATTAAAGGTACTGACTCTCAAACACACTGTTTGTCTCCACTGCTTGCACCTCTCAGAGGATTATATGGCATGTAAAACAAAGAATGGGACCAACAGTGCTCTCTGTATATAACATTTATTGGTACTCAAGGATAAAAACACTCACATATTCAAAGCACAAATTGCCTTGTTACCACCTCTCATGTTATGACCCCATGACACCACCAATGTTTGCCAACCATCAGTAAATTCACGGACAGTTTGTAAAATCCATAATTTTTACATCTGTCCATGAATGTCCTTTACGGACATGCAGATTTCAGCTCCGTAATAGATATTCGCAGACAAATGTAGACATACCTGATTTTACAAACTGTCCGTGAATTTACTGATGCTTGGCAACCCTGACACCCATTTAAAACTACAGACCCTGTGAGGGCTTTACTGCTATCTGGGGCTTCATTGGGGAGATTTTATTGGATTCATTAGAAGGATTTACATTGACAACACTTTCATCAGACAGGAAATGAGGCTAAATCTCCAATGGCAATACAGATGGGAATTACTATTATTTAATTATTTACTGTTTTTTTTATAGCATAGGGTAAGACTGGTACCTCTATAGGCTTTTTTTTTTTTTTGCTGTGTCTCAGGTCGACAGAACGAGCCAGCAGCTTGTTTTTTGTGACTAGGTTTGGACCCGGTGTGTAGGAACCCACATGCTATCACTGCCCCATGTGCCTCTCTGGCAATTATTATTGGTATCACTGTTTAATAGAGTACCAACATTTACCAAAGCACCATACAAGCTGATACATCTGCTGTCATATGCAGGAAAAGTATACATGGATGCCCTAGATAAACACCTTCCAGTGCTTGTAAATAATTCACTACTGTGCTGCCTTATCTGTCAAGATTCACCACTCAATGTCCCTGGTCTCCTGACACATTCAGCAAGGGTCAACAACTCGGTATTGACAGGCAGATGACATGA